>NC_029780.3:6307255-6384621 GCF_000817695.3 Arachis duranensis | reverse complement strand
TTTTATCAGATTTTTTTTTAAAATAAAAGAAATTATTTTTTTGTGATATATACAGTAATTACTGATAAATTATTCTTTTACCAGAGTTTTAATATTTGCGTTATCTTCTCTTTTCTTTTTAATTGACGCTATATTTTTCTTAAACCTTGATAACAATGTCATTTTTATCATCCTATCAAATACACCTCTCCTTCTCCAATTTTAAAATCTTAATTTTTCTCTAATTTCAACGAATATATCTATCAATTTTTCAGTTCTCTCTTTTCTAAGATTTTCTTCCTAGTATTTTTTTTTTAAAATTCAGCGGGATCAACAATAGTACTCCTCTTCAGTTAACTAACCCCCGATTTAGATCTTCTAAATTTTGAATTTCACTCTAGAGGCTCTCACCATTTATTTTATAGGTGGGACAAAAAAAATATAAGTGAAAAATTATTCAAGGATGCAAAATCACACTTTACCTTTTAAAAATTCAAAATTTAGAGAATTCAAATTCCTAACCCATATAACTTTGTATAACTATATAACAAAAACAAACCAAATTAAAATATTAGTTAATAATAAAAATACTAAGTCAATAATTATCATCTTAGAATTTTTATTTTTTGAATAATGATTAAAAGATAATTTAAGAGTAATTAAAGATAAAAAAAAGTTAAAATATTTTGGTGTCTCTTTTCACGCACCAATTACTATCATTTTTAACTAATATATCACAAATTTTTATCAATTTTTTAACTCTCTTTTTTTTTTAAATTTTTTTCAATCATATTAAAAATAACAATCAGATTTAATGATTTCATTTAAATTTTAAAATTTTAATTAAAAGATAATTTATTAATTATCATAACGAATAATTTATGTTTTATTTTAGAAAAATTACAGTAAAATTTATCATATATATATATACCATGAGTTTCATATATATTATTTAAGAAGTAAAAACTAATGTGAGTTTTTGTCGTTACTTAAATTGTTTAACCGTAAAATAATAATGATTCCCAATGGCTTGATCTGTCATTGTTATGATATATTTAACATACAGTTTAATAGTGCTTTCTATCTTGATTCATTGCTTTAACAATTAAAGACATCTCTTTGGGCATCTTAGTTAGACTTGTACTCTTTTTTAATTAGAGCAAGACATCTGGAACTCATTTTTCGTTGAAGCCCTTGAAAGGTAGGTATGATGACGAATATTTTCTTTTAAATAAAATTAAAAATTCTTTTGGAGATTGTGAATTTGTGACCATCAATTTCGTCAGCGTTAAACTCATCAAATGATCGAATTGGTAGCTTTGATAGAATTTGAATCTTCTAAAATACGAAAGATAATAAAGCGATAAAATAAAAGATTAATTATTATTTATTTTATAATTTTATAAATGATGTAGTTATTATTTTAATTTAAAAAGAATTAATTTTTTACTTGATTATTTTACTAACTTTTTATTTTAAAATATCTTAATTTTCCTATATGCCAAGGTTAAAATCTTGCACTTTTTTTTTCTTTAACAAAATATTCCTGTTAAAATCTATCAATTTTATTTGTTAAATTTTTTTTCTATGTTTAGGAAAAAATAATAGTCTGAAAGACATCAAATCGAAACGCACTTAACATATGATGAGAGGTTTTTCAGTTTCTACTTTCTACTTGTGCCATGGCGTATGAATTTTAATTTGTTCTTTTATAGTATTGGATGTGACGTGAAAATACCACTTTGCATTGCATGCATTACATGTCATGTATGTCATGATACACATGATCAAAGAAACTTTTTATTATCATATGTAATCACTAAAAACTAAAAAGAAACCACCATTAAGCATTTTATTCATATTATTGCACACTCATATTCTGTTGACTGTAGGGAGCTATCAACCATTAAGAAGATTTCAGAGAAGAATTAAGTGAGATAATATAAGATGAGAAAATACTATATTCAACTTAAAATCTCAAGGTAATAAATTTATGGATCTTTCATCTTATAAATTTTTTACGTTTTATTTTTGTTAATGTGGGACTAACTTCAACACTCCTCACACTTGCAACATTAACATATTCATATATAAAGTTTTTTATATTTTAGGAGAAAAATATAACTAATAATTTTCGTAAAATCTTATTTAACCGTCTAGAAGCTTTCTTAATTTGTATCTTCTTATCATGCATAATTTTTCTATATTTAATATATTATCTCAATTTCAAACCAAATTCAAAATAATGTTATTTTGACTTTTTAATACATTAAAAAAATTTAAAGTATACTTATTTTGTATCTAAATACATTATTAGTTTTTCAAATCACAGTCATTTTAAAAATGATGAGAGTAATTTTTCTTCTTGGAGTAGTAATGTGTACATACATTCGATAGATATCTTGTGTAGTTGGTCAATCACTAAATAGAAACAACCAATTTTTTGGATTATCGACAAAATATTAATATGCTACAATATAGATGTCATATAATAGAGTAGCTTAGCCTTTTGAATGTGTTACTTGAGTTTGAAATGTTTTAATTTATATTTTATTGTAGTTTGTATTTAATATTTTATAAGTATTTATTGTATTATTTATTTGTGATATTAAAAATAATATATTTTTAATATATTCTTAATTATAACTTATTATTTTTCATGGAATATATTATTTATTTAAATTATTATTATATATTTATTTATTTATGTTTGATTAATATTTATTTAATGACCAAAATGGTTTAATTTTTTATTTCATTAAATAATTATTTATTTAGTATATTATCGAAATATAAATAAGTAGCTAATAAGAAGGGCTTCATTCTAGTTACTTTTAGAGATTTCTTGAAGAAAGTTGTGTGGTGAAGATGGGTAGCACCACTCATAAGGATATATATCATGCTTATATAATTGTGTTCTCATAATTGGTTGTATATAAATGGTGGATAACATACATTATTATAGTATGTGCGTTTCCATTTATTTACCTTTTTGTTTCAACCATAAACTTTTGTCTTCCACAGTTCAATTGATAATGCATATCCATTTATATGATCATGTGTGTAAGTTTCTCGTGACTTCAAAATGGCAAAAGATAAAAAGGTTTTCATGGGTGGTGATTATTATTGTTTACGATTAATTAACTTTAATTTGTTTTTCACAAACAATTTTCAATACGTGGTGATACAAGTTAAAATTTCTTCTTCTTTTTCTTTTGGTTTCAATTGTAGGCATTTTAAAAGGAAAAAGTATGTGGAACTAAAAGGGAATCGGCCAAAAAATAAATAAAATCGCATTAATCTTAATTAATTTAATTTTTAATTTTTGTTATTAATTAATTTAATTTTCAATTTTTGTTATTAATTTTCACTCCTTGACTAATATGTTTTAAAAATCCAAAAACCACTCCTGAGATCACGGAACACCTTATCAAGCCCGTTTCAAAATTCAGCTTTCCTTTGTCAAACTCGAATCAACTTTCTTTTCCATTTGGTGGCGCAATAAATCGTTACTCTAGATATCATTGACGGCGCCGATTAGAACTTCCTATCGCGGCGGCTACGGTGCATGGTTTCGTGAGGGTGTCATAAACAGCGCCAACCTCATCAAGTCAAACGGTCAAAGATAACTATGATTGGATCACTTCTGGAAAAGAGCATCTTCCATGGCGTTTTCACCCACTGAAGGAGGATCGATTACTACATTCACCAATCCAACACAAGGCGATGAACAATTCAATGTGGATGAATTAAACATTCAAGAACAAGTAGGGTGCAAGGTATGTTTCATAAGCTTCTCATTGGTTGTTTTAAATTTTGTAACAACGTGGTATTTGAAGCATTCTTATTCATGCTAATTTGAATTTTTTTTACTTCAAAAACTATATCGTTATGGAAAATTCTGACACAGTTATATATTGAGCTGAGCAAAAAATTGCTACTAGACACTTACCAATCATGTATGAATCATTAGAATTGCCATCATTAAAGTATGCTTGACTCCCAGATTTGTGATGCAATTTTTTTTGATGATTTTTATATGACTCATTAAATATATAGTAAGGAATGTTCTTAACTTGACAATGTCTTTTTCCGGTTTCTTTAATTGAAGTTCGACGAAATTACCGATGTCGTTGTGACTAGAAAGGTTGAGCTGGACGACAGACACCAGGTTTGAATGTACTATCTCGATGTTTCTAGTTCATGCTAATAAGATGTTTCTTAAGCGACATTGGACTTTTCACTATGTTAATTTTGTATTATTGATTAAGAAAGAACATGTGCTCTTTTTGGAGGTATTTATGCCTTGGCAAGGTTTTTATGAGATGAGAATATGCTTTGATTTCACACTTCACTTACTTCGTTAGGGTAGGATATACCTACTCGGCACATACCTTCAAAATAGTATAACTCTATTAGTGAGTGCTTTATGAATCCTCAACTAGTATTAGACCATATAATGACAAAGAAGGAAAAAAGTAGATTGATGATTGTACACTTTCCTAAAATTTAAATATCATTTCTAGATTTATCATGATAGTATTTTACTGAAATTATTCCCATGTTACTATATAAAGGTGTTTTGTGATTTGCAAATCTATCAAATTTTTTTTTTTGGTTTTTGTTTAAATTTCAAAAAGCTCATTTATTTGAGATATTATTATAGTATGCTAAGAATTTCTATTAAACACTTACTGTGTTAGGGCTAGTTTAATTTGTATCTAATTTTTTGTATTGACGTTACAGTTGACGGATCATAGTGGCGTAGGTGAAGAGGAAATTCCAGTCGTAGGAATGAGTTTCGGTTCGTTGCCTCTCGCACAGAAATTTTATGCAAACTATGCAAAGAAAGTTGGGTTCGTTACTAAAATTAGGAACATGAATTTTGACAAGACGCAGAAGGAATCAAAGATACCGGTTAATCAATCTATTTACTACACGCGTGAAGGTTATCGAGAGTTTAGGGTGAACGCAGCAACTCGAGCAAATAGAATTACAGCCACGAGATACAGAGCAAGGATGTATGTCGTGCTGGAAAATGAGAATGAATGTTAGGTTGTGTCTAGATTAGAACTGAGGCATTCTCACCCTTGTTCGGCTGAGAAAGCTGTCCACTATCATGAGTAACAGGAGCTGACCATGCATGCTAAGTGCGTCATTACGGATAACGACGAGGCTGGAATAAGACCCAACAAGACGTATCTAGCATTGCCAAACGAGGTTGGTGGGTTCGCAAACCTAGGTTTTTCAGAAAAGGATGTCAGAAATTACATCACACGCAATCTCCGATGCTCTTATGACAATGAGGACTTCCAGGGGATGATGAATTATTTTGTTCGAATGAAGGAGATCAATCCCAACTTCTTCTATGCAATAGATGTTGACGATGCTAATAAGTTTAGGAGCGCACTTTAGGTAAATGCAAGGTGCAGGGCTTCGTATGAATATTACGGAGATGTGGTATCATTTGACACCACATACAGAAGAAACATGTCTGTATATGAGAAAAATCGGTCAGCATGGTCTGCCATTTGCATCCTTTGTAGGTGTAAACCACCATGGGAAGTCTACTCTTTTTGGCTGTGCTTTACTTGGGAGCGAGGAGATCCCTCGTTTTGAGTGGGTGTTCACACAGTGGGTGAGATGCGTCGGATCTGCACCAAGGGGGATTATCACTGACCAGTGCAAGGCAATGACTGGAGCTTTTAGGAATGTCCTACCTGACACTGTCCACCGATGGTGCATCTGGCACATAATGAAGAAATCACAATTCAAGCTTGGTGGATACGCTAGGTACGGAGAACTGCATGCAATGATGAATCACATTGTGTGGAATTCTCCTTCGACTGAATCATTCGAGTCTGATTGGGCTAGTTTCATCAAACAGTTCAAGTTAGGCCAAAACAGATGGTTAGCAGGTAGGTGATTGTTAAAATAAATCCCTTCTATTGGTTTCTAATTGTCTATTTATTCACATCATGCGATTTGTGCCACCTTGATTCCATTCCTATTGTTTTTATAAGAAATGTAGCTGGGTTTTCCACCTCTAGCGACAGTGAATGTTCCTTTCAGTATATAAAGAGATGTTTTTTCTATCAATGTGTCTGGATGTTTATAACCATTTGTTTTTTTTATTTGGGCAGACCTTTATACGAATCGATGGAAGTGGATTTCAATATTTTTCAAGAGTGAATTTTGGGCAGGCATGAGGAGTACACAGCGTAGTGAAAGTATGCACGCATTTTATGGTGGATACCTGCATTGTAAGAGTGGGTTGGTTCAGTTTGTCCATGAATACGACAATGTCCTCAGAACTAAGGAGCAAAAGGAGCTGGAAGATGATGCTGCGGACTCAAAA
Source organism: Arachis duranensis (assembly GCF_000817695.3). Classification (NCBI taxonomy): domain Eukaryota; kingdom Viridiplantae; phylum Streptophyta; class Magnoliopsida; order Fabales; family Fabaceae; genus Arachis; species Arachis duranensis. The sequence continues at coordinate 6,378,284 of NC_029780.3, read as the reverse complement.
GGTGTCATCTCATGTATAGGGAGCACGAGCATTGAGAGACAGTTTCAACAGGAATACACCAGTAGTATGTTTAGGATTCTTCAACTGGAGGTAAGAAAAAAAACCGATTGCATGGTTCGATCAATTGAACAAAAGGAAGATACAATTTCTATTACAGTGGACGAGCAGAAGGTATTATGGGGGAAGCCGGTCTACCATACTTTTAGGGTCAACTTTGACCTTTTGAGTCGAAAGGGTCAGTGCGAGTGCAACAAGTTTGAATCCGCTGGTATATTGTGTTGCCACACCCTTGCGGTCTGGTCATACTACAGAGTTGACATAGTACCAAGCTACTATGTTCTTCCTGGATGGAGTAAGAATGTCATCCGCAAGCACACTTATGTCAAGAGTAGCCATGACGTGGCTCGGAGTGATGAAAGCAACAACTTGTTCAGGCATATGTGTTCAGAGTTCTATAACGTTTCGCAGGAGTTTGTTGCTTGTGATGAGGAAGCAGCCATCTTGCGAGCTGCCCTTTGGGATGCAAAGTCCAAGCTGATTGATTACCGTGCCAGCATGCGTTCCACTACTGCTGCTACGTCTCAGAATACCGTGCCCACACAGAGCACAGGAATATCTTCATCACCACCAGTATGAAATAACTCCGAAACTCCATCCTATCTGACTCTGTCATCATTGGACAATTGTAAAGCTATTTTTGAGTGGTGGGGCACAGGAATATCTTCATCACCACCAGTATGTGCTGCGTCTATGGAACCTATTTTTGATGGCGACGTGTAAAGCTAAGGAACCTATTAAAAAACACGAGTAAAGCTAGGGAACCATATACACAGCACAACCGAGCTCCGGGATTTAGTCTACAATTGTCCAATGACGATAGAGTCAGATAGGATGGAGTTTGGGAGATATTTCATACTGGTGATGATGAAGATGTTCCTGTGCCCTACCACTCAACAGGTACTTTCTCCGTGGCACATCTACCCCGTGTTAGATATTTTTGATCCACAGAGATTCAATTGGCTATTGGAGATTCTGAAGTGGATCGACACGGCAATCGAGAAGTATAAGCTGAAAGGGTACAAAACGTGTGAAGACTACATATTCATCGTGCTGGTAAGACACAGTGACCATTAATAAATTCTGTTTGCCTTTCTTTTTATGAATATCATAAATTGTATAAAATTAATTTCCTATACATTAGCTTGGAGAGCTCAGGCTCTAGTACTGTTATTTGAATGTGATGTACTGATATGTTGCTGAATTACTTGAATCTTTGTTCACTAATTTTAGATGGTTCCGTGTATGATTTCAGCTGAGTGTTTCATGTCACTAGTTCCATGTCCAGTTGCTCTATACCAAATCATATATTCAGCGTTGTTTTTCGTAATGTATAACTTAAATTTGGCCCATCCTCTGTGTAGATACTCTATTTTCAGCGTCTACAATATGGTGTGCTTGACAATTGTCTTGAGCATGAGCCATGGCTCGATGCGTGGACCTCGGAGAGACTTGAAAAGAAGGTGCAGTATATTCTATCCGAGGTACTCGTTTCTATCTCATAATCGGTTAATTTATGACGTTAAGGAAGTCAGAGCTCAATAGAAAAACATCAATGAATTCCATTTTTCAATTTCACAACTAAATCGTTAGTTTTTATGAGATATACATGGGGGATTTGGGGGTTGATTAAAATAATTGATTATCTTCGTTTCTTAATTCAGGGGCGCCTTTTGACGAGACATAGGGGAGGTGACGACATAAATGGCCGGTCACCACAAGCTGCCAGGATGAAATCGGGGAAAAAGGAACCACAGAAGCGTCGGCAAAAGCAGTCGGTGCTGCCAAGGGTAAGCACGTTTTACTGCTTTAGCATGTTAACTAGCTTAGTTCGCCATTGTTAATTTGGTTCTGGATCTTGCCTCAAACAGCGGAGGTCAGTCGGTGGAGAGAGTAAGCAGGTTTCAAATGAAAGACGACCAAGGAGACGTACATCATCTCCACCTCCAACAGCGGGAAGTTCACGGCGCGCTAAACGATCAGAAACTAGCACAAAGGTGAGTATACGATTACTGTTATCTACGGCTTAATTCATTGACTAGCTTTGATTAGGTGTACTAGTGTCATTTAAATGTACTTGGATGTTTCTTTACACAACTTATTTGTTGTACATAAAATAGCCTAACAGGGGAGCTGTGCAAAAAAAGGGGGAGGCTAAAAAGGACCAACCACGTAGGTGCCCCCCAAAAAAATCTGAGAAAAAGGATCTCCCAAGTGGCACTGATGATGATGAAGAGAATGAGCCTCTTGCCAAGTGGATGTGCCGACTCTATAAACAGGGAGTTGACAAAAAAAACCAAGTGACGAACCAACAGAAGGCAACCTCAATCAGGACAAGGGAACCCATGAAACACCAGTCTCTGTCCTTCCCGATGCAGGAACACTCTCCATTGCGCTAGTGAAATATGAAGAAAGGGAGTTCGACGGGTAAGTCTCCTAACCAAAACTATCTCATTTTATAGTCTATTTTGCTTGTTAGTGAGTTAAGCATTGTATCCGTATACAGCTGCCATTTCTCTAACATCGGTTGAGTTACTTGCAGTAATCCCAATTTCCTGTCGAACCGAGACCCCGAGAGTGGACGAATATGGCAATACTTTGAGCAACTGCAGAATACGAGTCCACTACAGGCCGTGATGCCAGCCAATCCGTCGTGCATGACTCCTAGCCAACCAGGAAAGCAAATCTCACTGGGCAATGCTGGGACAGAATAGAAGTATACCCAATGTACTCCGATAAAGGTGCATCCACTTCTAAAAGGGCGAAAGATCGACGAGGATGATGAGGAGCGAGTCCGACGATGGGCGGCCAATGGATCGTTGGAGCAAAGCGAGGTTTTGGCGTCCTATGAAGGAAGGCAGCACCTATCTTTGCTCCGAGAGGACATCTGCTCACTGCTGCCCCGGCACTGGGTCACCAGCAATGTAAGTATAACATACTATCACATTGATATAATGAATATGTTTCTTAGTATAGATAGTGGATAAAACAGATGACGCTAACGCAATTTAAACTTTTTTTATGCAGATCGTTCAGTGGATGTGTTCAACATTTAATGATTCAGAATCACTGCGGTTTAAGTATGACTTTTACTGTATACCTTTCGGAATTTTAGTATGCACGAAATTGCAGATTCTAATCGATAATGATTTGAGATCTGGACCTAAATATTGCTTTTTTAACCAGAAACCGTATTGCAGAAGATGAACTTGGCTTCCTTTAGGGAGGATTCCACCGTTAGTTATGTGTGGCTGGGTCCTCACTTTGGTGATGATTCGATATTTTTTGACAAGATAGCAGCTTCCATGCGAAAATGGGTAAGCTAATTCGCTACATGAAAAAAACTGTATGGTTCTTGTATTATTTAACGCTTAAAGGTTGATGCTTTTGTTTAAGTACTTACAACCTGGTGTTTATTACTTGGATGTTCCTTGTGATAAGCAATAGGATATTCCCCTTAATTGTCAAATAGATTGTTCTGAATATATTTTTTGGTTTTCGTGTCTCAGTCACTTGAATTTGCGTGTGCTTAATTGAGATGTCATTGGCTTTTGTTTCAATAGATGTATCGCAACACGTTAAATGTTTTAGAAATTTTGCAACTATATCTATTTGGTCACTAACTTGATCATGAAAATATATATTTCTGTTTACATCGTAGTGGTTTGTCCCAGTTCGTATCGATCGTCATTGGTGACTGTATGCCTTTGAGATTGCTCAGAAAAAGCTGTGGGTGCTGGATAGTATGAATACAGAAGTGCCTAACAATGAAAGAGTAAAATTAGATGCTTATGCGGTATGTATACGACAACTAATTAGTTCAACGTTAGACTTGGTAATTGAAACTGTATGATTTCTAACGTGTTGCTGATCTCCAGCCGAGACTCGTTGAAGACATGGCGAAAGTCTCCATGCCTGCATATGAGCACACTGAGAACGGCCTACCTCGTTTTTATGCTAGCGTCCCACAACAAGATAATGGGTCAGTTAAATATACACCTAACAATATTCTTAATAGCACTTCACATGATAATGATATCATGGTTGGAAGTAATATTCTGTGTTTGTACATGTAGTTGTGATTGTGGTGTATTCGTAATCAAATTCATGCAGTTTTGGGGTTTGGATAAACCATTGCAACATTGGGACCAGGTGAATTTGTCATAACAATTAGGTTGAAATCATTTGTGGTCAATTTCTTTCTTGTCTTTAAAATTACCCTCCAACACGTAATTGTCATGTAGGACGTTGTATAGGAGTTTAGGAAGGAGATCGTTCTAGACATAGTGATGGGTCCTCACAATTCAGAAATTGGCAAGGCGCTGCAGGTATTGGAAAGCAATCATGTGCGTCAAAACCAGCTTAAGAAAAAGTCTAAGGCTGTGAAATCACCTTTTACAGCACCAAGCACGAAGAGCATGCTGCAGCGTGCGGGGTTACCCACAAGAAAGCCGAGAAAGGGGGGAAGACAGCAGAAGTAGAATTTTTTACTAGGTAGGAAAACTTCACTATAGACACCTCTGTTACTACATCTATGTTTTGCTTGTGGTAGAGTTATGTAGCTTAATATGGCATTTTCCGTCTTAAATTAGTTTCTTGTGAGCCTGATAATTCCTGTTTCGTCGCAGATTTATCATTTCATGGTGGTGATTTTCTCAAGTTGATGGTGACAATGAATCGTAAACCTCTGGGTGGATGGTGCTTGAGATAGGAATTAGGATGTTTCTTTTACTTTATAAATTAGATGGTTCTGGATTTGTTTTATGTTTTGTCATGTTTAAAGCATTTGAAATTGTTAGTACTTCGTTGATGAGTGAGTGGTTCATGTTTAGTTAGAAACTAGTCAGCAAGTTTTATATATTAGTTATTTCAGGATTCAGAGGCAATGTTTTTTCAAGTTAGAGATGTCACTAGTTCATTAAGCAAGTCATTGCATACTGATGATATTAAGTGAACTCTGATCGGTGTATATAACCCTTTTGGTCATGTCTATGCTTAGGTGGCACTGCTGTCCATTGACTTTCGTGGTGTTCTTTATTTTTTTTATCATTTTTTATCTAATGCTGGAATTCTGAAGTTGCTAGAAATTAACGCATTGCACGGCCTTCGGTCGTGATCAGGCCACAGTAGGTGCGATCTTAGGTGGATGGTGTCTTTGGTAGGGACTCGGATGTTTCTTCTCATTTTAAATTGGATGGTTCTGGATTTGTTTTATGTTTTGTCATGTTTAAAGCATTTGAACTTGTTAGTATTTCGTTGATGAGTGAGTGGCTCATGTTTTGTTAGATACTCGTCAGCAGGTTTCATATATCAGTTATTTTAGGATTGTCAAGCAATGTTTTTTCAAGTTAGTGATGTCACTAGTTCTTTAAGCAAGTCATTGCACGTTGATAATATTGGGTGAACTCTGATTGGTGTTACGCATTAGAAATGGCGTGCACTGCATTGAGATATCAATGCGTTTTGTGCTTTTTTTCTTGTTTTAAATTCTCTTGGTCCAATTTCACGGCAGATTTAAACCATTTATCAATCGTGATTTTTATTGTCTTCTATTTTGTTTCATTAAAAATATTACAATAAAACATGATAACCATTAGTGACAAAACAGAAAAGGGAATAGTTTATTAAGTTGTATGTATAGAATGACACCAAACTCGCACCAAGAAACCTATCTATATATGCCTAAAAGAGTTCAACAGGTGCATGAATCCTCCACCTTCCGATGAGTTCCACATAGTAGAATCCTCAAATCTTTTACTAAGGGACCCATGATTATCATTATCTGATGGAAGGTCAACCTCATCCTACAAGAGGCACAACACAAACAGAAAAACATACATTAATGAAGAACACTATTGCGTGATAAAAATTTAAAATATAAGCCGCTACTAACACATACCAGGTGTGATTTCCTATTCCTTTTTTGCATTGATTTCTTAATTGACTTGTCCAACTCTGCTCCAAGTCTCTTACCCTTAGGCCGTCCTTTGGTTTTGACTCTTGAGGGTCCCTGAATGTCATGTACAATCGCACCGCCTGTGCTCTGTATGGGCACGGTATTCTGAGACACAGCAGCATTAGTGGAACGCATGCTGGCACGGTAATCAATCAGCTTGGACTTTACATCCCAAAGGGCAGCTCGCAAGATGGCTGCTTCCTCATCACAAGCTACAAACTCCTGTGCAACGTTATAGAACTCTGATTACAGATGCCTGAACAAGTTGTTGCTTTCATCACTCCGAGCCACGTCATGGCTACTTTTGACGTAAGTGTGCTTGCGGATGACATTCTTACTCCATCGAGGAAGAACATAGCAACTCGGTACTATGTCAACTCTGTAGTATGACCAGACCGCAATGGTGTGGCAACACAATATACCAGCAGATTCAAACTTGTTGCACTCGCACCGACCCTTTCGACTCGAAGGGTCAAAGTCGACCCTAAAAGTATGGTAGACCAGCTTTCCCCAAAATACCTTCTGCTCGTCCACTGTAATAGAAATTGTGTCTCCCTTTTGTTCAATTGATCAAACCACGCAATCGGTTTTTTTTTACCTCCAGTTGAAGAATCCTGAACACACTACTGGTGTATTCCGGTTGAAACTGTCTCTCAATGTCCGTGCTCCCTATACATGGGATGACACCTTTCGAGTCTGCAGCAGCATCTTCCAGCTCCTTTTGCTCCTTGGTTCCGATGACATTATCGTATTCATGGACGAACTGAACCAATCCACTCTTGCAATGCAGGTATTCACCATAAAATGCGTGCATACTTTCACTACGATGTGTACTCCTCATGCCTGCCCAAAATTCACTCTTGAAAAATATTGGAACCCACTTCCATTGATTCACGTAAAGGTCTGCCCAAATAAAAAAAAATAAATGGTTACGAACATCCAAACACACTGATAGAAAAAACATCTCTTTATATACTGAAAGGAACATCCACTATCGCTAGAGGTGGAAAACTCAGCTACATTTCTTATAAAAATAATAGGAACGGAATCAAGGTGGCACAAATCACATGATGTGAATAAATAGACAACTAGAAACCAACAAAAGGGATTATTTTAACAATCACCTACCTGCTAACCATCTGTTTTGGCCAAACTTGAACTGTTTGATGAAACCAGCCCAATCAGACTTGAACGATTCAATCGAAGGAGAATTCCACACAATGTGATTCCTCATTGCATGCAGTTCTCCGTACCTAGCGTATCCACCAAGCTTGAATTGTGATTTCTTTATTATGTGCTAGATACACCATCGGTGGACAGTGTCAGGTAGGACATTCCTAATAGCTCCAGTCATCGCCTTATACTGGTCAGTGATAATCCCCCTTGGTTCAGATCCGACGCATCTCACCCGCTGCGTGAACACCCACTCAAAACTAGGAATCTCCTCGCTCCCAAGTAAAGCACAGCCAAGAAGAGTAGACTTTCCATGGTGGTTTATACCTACAAAGGATGTAAATGGCAGACCATGCCTGTGAAAAGAGCAAAGACAACTGTGAGGCAACAATAGAAAATTAAGAAATAACTGCTCTTGATATTTACAAATACATATACAGACCTGTTTCTTCTGTATGTAGTGTCAAACGACACCATATCTCCGTAATATTCATACGAAGCCCTGCACCTTGTATCTACTCAAAGTGCGCACCTAAACTTATTAGCATCGTCAACATCTATTGCATAGAAGAAGTTGGGATTGATCTCCTTCATTCGAACAAAATAATTCATCATCCCCTGGAAGTCCTCATTGTCATCGGAGCATCAGAGATTGCGTGTGATGTAAATTCTGACATCTTTTTCTGAAAAACCCAGGTTTGCGGACCCACCAACCTCGTTTGCCAGTGCTAGATACGTCTTGTTGGGTCTTATTCCGGCCTCGTCGTTATCCGTAATGACGCACTTAGCATGCATGGTCAGCTCCCAGTACTCATGATAGTGGACAGCTTTCTCAGCCGAACAAGGGTGAGAATGCCTCAGTTCTAATCTAGACACAACCCAACATTCATTCTCATTATCCAGCACAACATACATCCTTGTTCTGCATCTCGTGGCTGTAATTTTATTTGCTCGAGTTGCTGCGTTCACCCTAGATTCTCGATAACCTTCGTGCGTGCAGTAAATAGATTGATTAACCGGTATCTTTAATTCCTTCCGCGTCTTGTCGAAATTTGTGTTCCTGATTTTAGTAACGAACCCAACTTTCTTTGCATAGTTTGCATAAAATTTCTGTGTGAGAGGCAACGAACCAAAACTCATTCCTATGACTAGAATTTCCTCTTCACCTATGCCACTATGATCCGACAACTGTAACGTCAATACGCAAAATTAGATACGAATTAAACTAGCCCTAACATAGAAAGTGTTTAATAGAAATTCTTAGCATACTATAATAATATCTCAAGTAAATGAGCTTTTTGAAATTAAAAAAGAAAAACCAAAAAAGAATTGATAGGTTTACAAATCACAAAATACCTTTATATAGTAACATGGGAATAATTTCAGTAAAATACTATCATGATAAATCTAGAAATGATATTTAAACTTTAGGGAAGTGTACAATTATCAATCTACTTTTTTTCTCCTATGTCATTATATGGTCTAATACTAGTTGAGGATTCATAAAGCACTCACTAATAGAGTTATACTATATTGAAGGCATGTGCCGAGTAGGTATATCCTACCCTAACGAAGTAAGCGAAGTGTGAAATCAAAGCATATTCTCATCTCATAAAAACCTTGCCAAGGCATAAATACCTCCAAAAAGAGCACATGTTCTTTCTTAATCAATAATACAAAATTAACATAGTGAAAAGTCCAATGTCGCTTAAGAAACATCTTATTAGCATGAACTAGAAACATCGAGATAGCACATTTAAACCTGGTGTCCGTCGTCCAGCTCATCCTTTCTAGTCACAACGAAATCGGTAATTTCGTCGAACTTCAATTAAAGAAACCGGAAAAAGGCATTGTCAAGTTAAGAGCATTCCTTACTGTATATTTAATGAGTCATATAAAATCCATCAAAGAAAATTGCATCACAAATCTAAGAGTCAAGCATACTTTAATGATGGCAATTCTAATGATTCACACATGATGAGTAAGTGTTTAGTAGCAATTTTTTGCTCAGCTCAATATATAACTGTGCCAGAATTCTCCATAACGATATAGTTTTTAAAGTAAAAAAAATTCAAATTAGCATGAATAAGAATGCTTCAAATACCACGTTGTTACAAAATTTAAAACAACCAATGAGAAGCTTATGAAACATACCTTGTACCCTACTTGTTCTTGAATGTCTAATTCATCCACATTGAATTGTTCATCGCCTTGTGTTGGACTGGTGAATGTAGTAATCGATCCTCTTTCAGTGGGTGAAAATGCCATGAAAGATGCTCTCTTCCGGAAGTAATCCCATCGTAGTTATCTTTGACTGTTTGACTTGATGAGGTTGGCGCCGTTGATGACACCCTCACGAAACCATGCACCGTAGCCGCCGCGATAGGAAGTTCTAATCGGCGCCGTCAATGATATCTAGAGTAATGATGAATTGCGCCACCAAATGAAAAAGAAAGTTGATTCGGGTTTGACCAAAGGGAAGCTGAATTTTGAAATGGGCTTGATGAGGTGTTCCGTGATCCCAGGAGTAATTTTTAGGTTTTTGAAACATATTAGTCAAGAAGTGATTTCATTGAACACGGCAATTAATAACAAAAATTGAAAATTAAATAAAATTAAATTAATTAAGATTAATGTGGTTCTGTTTATTTTTTGACTGATCTCCTTTTGGTTTCACATACTTTTTCTTTTTAATAATGTGAGATTATATCTAATAATATAAAATTATTTACTTTTATTTTATTAGTTAAATACTGGTCAAATTTCAATAAAAATACTAGTTTTCTAGACTTTCTCTTTTAAAAATAATAACACTCAAATTAATCCCACCAATAAATTTTTATTATTTTAAATATAAGTCTTTGAGAACTACTTCTACTTTTAATCAAAATTTAATGTGTTCGACAAATAAGTCTTTAATAAATTTTATTATAAAACAATTAAATTTCAAAAAAATATTATAAGACATTTAGTCTCCCTTTTTAAACGACGAAGAGACTAATTTGTCTTATGGGATAATTTTTGAAAATTTTTAAGAAATAAAAATTTATATAAAGAATTAATTATCTAATTTAAAATTTTTTGGATGTTAACTTAAGTATTTATTCTTGAAGAAAATATATGGAGAAATTAAAACAACGTATTTTTTACCTTTTATTTTAATTGATACAATACCATTAAAGACATATTTTTTCTATTTTTAGCAAATTGATAGTGGTTTGATATCTAGTGGTCTGGGTGTGAAACCTACTCCTCTATATAAGTATTAGTTTTCTAGAAGTGCATCAAAGCATCTCCGATTAGACAAATATTAAAAATAAAAGAAACAAAATAAATTTGTAAACTAATAAATGAGACTTAAACATTAAAGTTTTGAAAATTAGATAAATGGCAAAGAGAAAATTTTGCATGAAAATTAAAAGAGAACAATAAAAATACTTTGAAATAAATCAGAGAACTTTAACAGAAAGAACGAAATGCAGGAAGATAAATTAGACAAATAAAGTGAATAATACTTAATAAATATAATTAATTGAAATGTTAAAATTACATCAAAGATAAATTAAGAAAATGAAGAAGATGGAAAGAACCCTACAGAAAAATGTAACTCGATTGCAAACTCAGAAATTTGCTGGGATGTGAGAGTGTCAGAGTATTTTTTTTTTGAGTAAAAGTTTTAACCCTTATTTCCTAACACTTCACAGTATTTATAGGCTATCTTACATAACGGTTAATTAAATTACAATTAATTACAATTAAATAAAAAATTATGAATTTGAAATACAATCACTCTTGGTAACTGTTCCCGCTACGTGATTGTAGATATTTCCCATGTTTTCCTTACGTGATGAAAGCCACTAACCTTTCCGCTTCCACTTCTATTCGACCAGCTCTTCGAAGGCTTTACTCGATTTCCTATATCGAATCTCTTATTCGATTTAGCTTTAGTCGATCAACAAAATGATCGAAACCCAAATCGAGCTACTCTCACTCATACTTATGCACGTGTCTTTTCGAGAATCTGTACTTGATTTACATCGATCCGACAAATTTCTTTGATCGAAAATATTTTCGATCAACAAGACAAAAATTGAGAGAATAGTATTTTTTATATACTGTATCTTCTAATCTAATAAATCAAAAACTAATTTTCTGCATATCTAACCTCCATATTTCGGACAAAAATTGCGAGGATTTATTTTTATTGATCAAATCCAATAGAATAGGTTATCATATTTGAATATTTGACTGGCCCAGGTTTATTATTATTATTATTTTTGGGTGAGGTTGTTCGATACTTAAACCCAACCCACCGTTCGGCCTACAGGTTTCCTTCTTTTTGGTGGGAGCATGGGCCAATAAGTTAAAATCACAAAAATAGTTAAAAAACATAAAACTCAATGCCCCATGACAATGATATATTCATGATGGACAAAACCAATACCAAGAAAAATGTAATGAATCATGTGTACAAAAATAATTGTTTAAGTAACCAGAAAAAAATACATTTGTTTATTCATCCAAATTGTCATAAAACATTTGTTGAAAAACATAAATATTTTCGAACCAGAGCAGTAACTTGTAAATTTTTAAATAAAATTCAGATTTATAGAGAATTAATCGTTAATTTAGAAAGATACTATAAATAAAAAAATATTTTTTAAATTAATTTTTAAGATGATTATTAATATAAAATAATTGTTAAAATAATTAAATTAATTAATTAATATAATTAATTTATTATAATTAATGATATTTAACAAGTGTAAATTTTTTTTTTAAATTAAGAGTAAGATTCGAATTCACAACTTTTAAATAAATATAAAAAAATTATATTATTTGAATTATACCCGTTAATAACATGTGTATAAACTTAATTTTTATATGATAGGATAAAATAATATAGAGATAGAAGAGAGAGAGATTATTATGTAGTCAAATTAAATTAAATTAGATGTAGTTTTTCCTATGTTTTATGAGAGAATGAAAGTGTATATATGCATGTTAACTCACGGCGCCTAATACTAGGGTTTTCACTCACACGCTAAGGCAGGCGCTTCCATCGTCTTCTTCTGAGGTACCATTTTGATTCATCCTTATTTCTTCTCAACTCTTCGGCGTTTATAATCAAAGTTCTCTTTTTTAAGACTTTCTCTGCAATTTTTGTGTGTGAGTGAATGATATTGGAAGATTTATGATTTCTAATCTTTCGCACTACTTCTTGAATGGAATCATTACCATTAATCTTAATCTTAATTTCTCAATTTCCAATTTCAATGAACTTATTCTCTGAATTGAATTGAATGTATTGTATGTCATGCTTTGTATTTAGGTTCCTTTTATAACAGCTACATTATTCTCGTTGTGACCTTCGATTATATTATGAACTATGAACTATGAAGCTTCTGATTTGAAGCGTTAGGTTAATGAATGATTAGCTCATTAACAATTGTTTCGTCAATGCTTATGATATTTTGTATCTTCTGTCGTGCTCATATTGATGAAGATTTTTCGATGGATATGTTTGTGTGATGCTTGTTTTCTTTGTAAATTGGTATTTGCAGCTTGAGATCTTGTGCATTTGAATTTGGTCTAGCGGAAACATCATGGGACACACCAACATTTGGAACTCTCACCCAAAGAACTACGGGCCTGGTTCTCGCACTTGGTATATTACTGAGCCTTATCTCTGTTCCCATTAATTTTAAATTTTAACCATTTGTTTGAAATTTTTTGTCAATCCCATGGTGTGGTGCTAGTAAAGATTTTTCTTTCCTTATTAAATTTTTTTTTATGGGAGTGAAAAGTGGGAGGAGATTTTTTGTCAATTGATCATGCCCTTTTTTGTGATAAAAGAAGAAATATTATGAACAAGAGAAAGATAAGACAGAGCATGGAGGACGAGAGATCCTCAATACGTTAGCTTGGGATAGCCAACAAAATTTCAAAAGTGTAAAGCTTTCACACACTTTATATATATAGTGAGACATCCCTCTGAAAAGATTCTCCTCCTTTGATTATAAGATGGTTGGATCATTGCTACAGCCTTATCTATTTTCCACGCTTCGATGTGCCTTGTGTAATAAGGTTGTCGAATCACTCTCTAGTACTTGTATTTTCCCCTACATGACTTTCACATCTCTAGAGAATATTGTTTGTGTTTGGTTCAATTTAGATGCTATTTTTGCCTTCTTTTCATTTGGTTTGTCCTGTTCTGTGAATACTTGTAGCCTTGCCCTTGTAGGATATGTATGTGACTTGGTGTTTTAGAGGGGAAGAGAGGGTAGGGAAGGTTCTGAATCATAAACCTTTACACTTAAGCCGTTCCCTTCCCTTCCCTCCCTTTCTCGAAACTAAACTTGCTAGCACCCCATTATATAAAATCATTTGTGAGCTATTATTTACATTGTAGGGCCGTCCATTCGTAATTGCTGTCCAGCCTAGTAGAGGGAACTTTTTAGCTTGTATGAGGTCTACCCTTTCTGGTGTAGTTTTAGTTTTTCTTTCAACATGGAATTAACACACGAATTCTTGACTATTATATTTTAGATATTCTCAAAATTGTTGCTGATTGAACTGAAGTTGGTTGGGTGTAGTCTTTATATAGTATTTTACTTATGCATTTTGTTTTTGCCAATAATGGCGGATAGTGATTGTTCTTTCCTGTTCTCTCCTTGCAGTCGGGTGTGTGGAAACCCACATGGAATAATCAGGAAGTATGGCCTCATGTGCTGCAGGCAGTGCTTCCGTAGCAATGCCAAGGAAATCGGATTCATTAAGGTATGAAACATTTGAATATAGTTAATTAATCCAAAGTGAATTTTTCTTTATATCACTAGTTCATTAACTTTATGCTGATTTCTCTGTTTTTGCAGTACCGCTGAAGAGCTTTGACGCTTAGCTGCCCAACCAGCTGTTTTAGATTATTGATTTATGATGTTATATTTGAAGAAACTTGATTTTTGTTTATGGCAACTAGTTAATCATCAGACCAAAGTTTTGGATTACTCGGAATATTTTCTATACATTGTTGATTGTTTTCAACGTCCAATCTGATCCTTTAATTATATACTTCAATTTTGTGTGTTTGCTGTGTCACACAGGTGCATTACCATCTATTCTTCCATTTGCTTATTTATGTTTATATTTATAATAGGAAATATACTATCAGACAATCATTAAAATATACAGAAAACATAAGTTTGTTATATATATATATAGTCATTTGTAATTAATCTTGACATCAATTTTGTTAGTGTTTTGACTGTTTGTAAAGTTGATTCTAGGTAGAATTAATCCTATCATAATTGGTTTTTGATAGAAAGGTGATTTCATTGAATCAATTCTATGCTGTGCAATTCAAATATGATATTACACAACCAGAATCAATTTTACCCTCCAAGAACTAATTCTACGCGCACCTGAATGGATTCACCATAAGGAATATGTAAACAATATAGACGGATGAGAAATAATATTTGTGCACCTAAATTGATATTATGCTTTTATATACACGTCAATTGTCATTTATAATTATTAGTCAGATTGTAATTATAAAGTAATACATTGTATACAAATCCTTTCGATGTGGGGTAGTTGTACCTCTTATACTTTGTTTGGATGTTTGATGGAAATTGAGAGGAAAGAAAATGAGAAGAAAGAAAATAGAAGGAAAAAAAATGAAAGGAAAAGTAGATTTCTTTATTTGTTGTTTGGATGTAGAGAAAATAGATAGAAAGAAAAGGAGAGAAAATTATAATAGAGTAAAATTATTTTATTATCCTTACATATATTATATATAAATTATAATTTATTAATATATTTAAATTATTTTTTCAATAAAAAAATCTTTCAAAATATTTTTTAAAATTTTAAAGGTCATAAACAAAAAATTATATATTTGTTTTTCAAACAAATACATATAATAAAACACCAATTAGAAGAAAAAAATAAAGTTAGGAATTTTATTTTTTGTTATTGAAAGGATAAATATGGAATTTAACATTGTTTACCCGTCCCTTTTTAGTTTTCATGGCAGCGATGAGAAGAAAAAATTTATATGAGCCTCACACCTATTTTTTTGTTTTCCACCCATTTTTCACTCTAATCCAAACAAAAAAAAGGAATTTTCCATCTATTTTCTTCTCTTTCATTTTCCTTCCTTCCAAAATCTTTTAGTCCTTAGGCCTCGCTTGTAAACCAAAAAAAAAAAAATCTGTTATTCCAAACAAAGTGTTAAACTACGACTTTTAGAGTTAAATCTATTTAATTTCTTATGCAGTATTATAGAAAAAAATGAAAATAAAAAAATATATTTTTTACTTATTCTCTCATCATACACAAATGTTATATTAAACTATCAAAATTCATGCTCCAAGTTTTGACTTTTGAGTAGCCTTTATGATTATGAGAAGGGTAAGTCAGGTAACTATTACTTTTTATGCTAATTTTTGAAGTTAAAGTTAGACTTATTTAATTGGTTAGGGTCATTTTTATCTGGTATATTTTTATCTTTATACTTTCTAATCTTACTAGTAAGCAAATGTGTTAAACATGAAATTAAACAAAAATTAAGGAAATAGTTATGAAAGATAGATACGTAACGTCAAAACCCTTGTAGTTGTAGGCCACACTTTTGCTCTCAACTACTTTTGAAGCCTTTCTTCTCCTCTATTATTTGTCCCTAACCTTTGATGTAATATTTCTTGTCTTGCTAGTCTGTTTAGGGGTTTATGATGATATTGAAACAAATATGTTAATTAGTGAAATAACGGTAAATAAATAACAAAGGGGTGTCAGTGTGTCATATCACTCGTTTGTTTCTTTGTGCAATCTATGTGAGATGAGAGACACTTTGTCCTTATGAAACCATGGCAAATTACGTGATCTTAAATTTTTGTCACTATTTCCCTTTGCTTTTCACAAAATTTATCATGAACCAATTTGTGAGGGGAAATTTGCATTGCATTTACCGGATTTTTTATTTTTATAAATTAAATAAATATAATAATAATCAAAATAAATAATTTAAAAAATATTTAACAAAATAAATACCTTTTTTATCTCGTTTACTGTGTAAACGAAATAATTTTAAGAAAAGTGGACATGACACATGTATACCTCGTTTACCCTGTAAACGAGATATAAACATATATTGTCATATCTCATTTACACTATAAACGAGATACATGTATTTTTAAAATAAAGAAAATTAAAAATAAAAAATATTAATAATCCGAACTTTTAGCATGCAAATAGTACATAAAAAGGTTGGTAGAAAAGATTAAAATGGATATGTTTGATCAATTAATACTAAAAAAGAGTAAAAAAGATTTTAAATTAAATTATAATCCAATTGGATTGATTTAAATTTGAAAAATAAAAATAATCGTTTGCCAAGGAGAGGTTGATGAAATAGTGAAAAGATAATTGAAACGATCTTCCACGTGGATAGTGGGAGATAACGTGAGAAATAACCATTTTTTTTAATCTCTCACGCTATTTTTCACTCTCTACGTGGGAGATAGCCATTTCAATTCTCTTTCCACTATTTTTATCAATATCTCTTTCAAACGGTTATTTTTATTTTTCAAATTTAAATCAATCTAATTGAAACATAATTTAATCTAAAATTTTTTATATACATTTAAATAATAAGGGAGATGGATTGTCCATTTAACACGTTTATGTAAAAATACGTAAGTGCACGTAAGCACGTTTTCTAACTATCCACTATTTTTTTTGGTGATTTCTAACTACCCATTATTAATCCTCTTGTTTCTAGCCGACAAAATTTTTAAATTTTTCATGTGAATATTAATATTTAAATTATATTTCAAATTTTTATTTACTCTTATGCAACAAACGAAATTTAAAATATATATAATTTAAATTTAAAAATTAATACTCAAGAGAATACATATAAATTTTAAAAATTTTATTAGTTAGAAACAATAGCATTAATAATAGACAGTTAGAAAAAAGATAACCGTATTAATAGTGGGACGGTGCACTTAGGTGCTATCACATCAACGTGTTAATGTATTTAGTTTAAATAGACAATCAATCTTTCTTATTATTTAAAATGGACACTTTATCTTGTTTACAGTGTAAACGAGATAAATATTATCTCGTTTACACTGTAAATAAAATATACAAAAATTAAAAAAATACACATATCTCATTTACACTGTAAATAAAATACATACAAAATTATTTTATTTATAGTATAAATGAGATAAGAGAGAAATATTTATTTTAGTAAGTATTTTTTAAATTATTTATTTCGATAATTATTGTATTTATTTAATTTATAAAAATAAAAAATTCTGCATTTCCCACTTACTGCCTTGCCGATTTAAGCATATGATGGAATGGAGTAACAGTCTAAAATATATAACAAATAATGAGGGTGAAAATGAAATTAGTAGTTAAAATGAGGTGGAAATTCAAGTCCAGTCAATTTTACGTGAAGTTGATATTTAAGAGTCGTTAAATAATTTAACTGATTTGACTAAATTTTTATTTAACGGCTCTCAAATATCAACTTCACGTGAAGTCGATTTCACCTGAATTTTCACCTTAAAATTATTAGATAATAATTTAATTAAATATATTAAATTATTTAATAGTTTTTAATTATTAACCTCACATAAAGATAATTACATATGATTTTTTACCAATAGTTAACCATCAGTGCACAATATAATAAATAAAATACAAGTATTTTTGAGAACTATTATCTTCATTTTTTAGTCATAATTATTTTTATTTCGATTATTTTTTAAATAAAAAACAAATAAATATTTGTGAACTCCCAACATATCATTTTAAATTGATTCATTCATAAAATTTAACTTTCAATTGACTCTGGTATTTTGAGTTTTATTCATAAAAATATAATCTCTTTGGATTCGCATGATGAATGAATTTCATTAGTAAGAGTTTATAAGATTTGGGAAAAGATTAATTGAGTTTGGTCAAATAGGTACAAATTATTACATGTATTGTATCTAGTAAGGATAAGATTTTTCTAGAATTTACAAATGAGTATCTTTCAACTAAGGAGTTAGCTTTTTTAGATTCTATTTAATTTAATGTTATTGAGTTACTTACTTAAAACTAATCATTCTTGTGCGTGAAGAAAATGTTTTACAAGTCTCATATTAATTAAAGATAAAACCTCTATAGAATTTATAAATATGATACGTCCTTTAATCTATAAATTAGTTTTTGGAATTGAATTAGACCCCACTAATCTTAATTTTAATACAAATTAACTAAACACCGTTCCTCTGATCATGATTTTTAATAGGTAGGGTGTAGTATTTTTGGAGACCGCTAATGTTTATATTCTTAATCTGTTTACCAAAATTTTAAGATTGAAAATTAATTTGTCTAAGTTTAAGACTTTCTACTCTAAAAATATTAAAAAAAAATATTGAGAGTTTCTCATATTCAATTTACTTAAACTTTAGACAAGTATTTAAGTGTTAATATTGACTATGAGTGAACAACAAAGAAAATAAATCAAAAAATAATTGAAAAGGTTTACGAGAGGCTGATTAATTGGAAAGGACGTCTTCTCAACAAGACGGGTAAATTGTGTTTAGTTAAATCGGTTATGTTCGTCATTATCAAATGAAGATTTCTTATCTTTCAACTTATATTTGTGAGAGAATTAATTCGATGATGAGACAGTTCTTTTGAAAGGATCAGATAAACAAGAGAAGTCTAACTCTTGTGAAGTGAGAGAAGATTGTAACTCCTAAAAAATTTGGAGGTTTGGGAGTCCGTGATTCGCAGTATGTTAACATAGTTCTTTTCGAAAAGCTTGTTTGACAACTTCTCCATAACAAAGGCAAACTTTGGACAGAACTCTTAATCAAAAAATATTTTTCTCACCAAAGATTGGAAAAATACGAATAGAGCTTTTCAGGTTTACAAGAATGTGATGAATGCTTATAACCACTTAAAAGATGGTTTTGTATGGTGTTGAGTTAAGAAATTAACTAAATTAATTAGTGATGACAAACATTATTTTTGGCAAAATAAATAATTAGTGTTGATTAATTAATAAATGAGTATATGTTGCTAATTATTTATTATTACGTTGCAGGCCTTAATTAAGTTGAGCAGCCCAAATGAAATGGAAAATAAAACAAGAGGTGGTAGGCTGAAAGCAAAATTGAGAGCCCAAGGAAAAGTAAAGAAAGAAGCCAAAGAAATCATAACGGGCCAAGCATATCACAAACTGATCCAAGACCGAGTTGATTTTATTTCCCTCGAAACTTGATCTCACACCACAAGCAACATTCTTCTCCTCTCTGACCATATCAAATCACAAGCTTCAGAAAAGTAAGAAAGAGAAAGAGAGAGAGAGCTCCTTCCATAAACTTTTCACCAAAGAAGAGAGAAAGAGAAAGATTAAGCTAGAAAGGCAGATATCAAATCACCTAGTTCAAACCAAATCAAGTTTAGGTTAAAGGTAATCAAGCTTAGGTTAAAGGTAACCCATTTCCTCTTGCATGAATCAAATCTTCATCTCTTCTTCCCAACTCTCTGCTCTATCCGAAATGGGATACAAGGGAAAGAGGATTTCTGTTCTTCTCTGCTGTGTATCTACGGTCTTAAACAAGACTTGGGGACCAAGTTGGTTTTCAAAGGCTCAGATCAAGTTGACCATTGAAAGATTTCTATGGTTACTGTTTTATGGCTTTCGACCAAGATGAGAAAGTCAGAAGGAGAGTTTCTACTCTGATGATTAAGGAGAAAAAGTGAATCTGTGGGTTGGTGAAGCTCAAAGCTCAAGGTGTTGACCTTGGAAGAAGAACCCAGCAACATGCAAGGAGATAAAAAAAAGCTTGATGTTCATTCAGAAAGCAAGGAGAGAAAACCAGAGAGTGAGAACAGTGTTCTGTTAAGAAGTTCCTCTACTTGGATAATGCTTTCTTTCAAAGAAGTATTCGGCCAATACTGAAGAACTGCATCTGAGGTTTGCGAATCTGGTTTTGCACATAGCAAAGAGGCTGCTGATGAAGTCAATCTCCTTCATGTTTTACTGATTGTAATAAACTTTTCTAAGCTTATCTTTCTGTAATTTCTTGAGAGAAAAGGCATTGTGAGAAAGTTCAAGTAAAAGCCATGAGTGGAAAAAGGCTGAGTGATACACTTGAGAGAAAAGCCTAGAGTTATTTTCTGATTTCTTTAGGTTGGTTAAGTGTCTTGTATCTTGTACCTGTTTGGTATCCCTTTCTTAGTTGGGTTAGCACTAAGAGTGAATAGTTAGGTGTTAGCATAGCCAATGTCAAGTTAGGTTAGAACTTGAGTGTGAAATTGGTGTATGTAATACTGTTAACTATAGTGAAATTCTTCCATAGTTGTGGAGGAGACTGGATGTAGGTTGCATAGCACAAGGCAACCGAACCAGGATACATGCTGGTGTTAGCTTTTCTCTTCTCTGATGAGTTCTGTTTTCTGATATTCATGAGACAAAAATAAATTGTCTCATAAATTTTCGCTACTAAGTTCAAACAGAACCTGAATTGAAAGTTTGTTTAAAAGGGTAATAACTACAATTAAAAGGAAGGCATAGATTCAACCCCCCTTCTCTAAGCCTACCACAACCTTCATATGGCGTTGTGAAAACTTGCATCAATTGTTATAGTTTGAAATGTGGATCTCTTTTGATAACCTCAGATGCCATTCCTAATGTTCATATAACTGATTTCTATTTTTCGATTGGTGATGTGATACATAATGAAAGTTAGAGTTTCAGCAAGCTATATTTTTCTCTTCTAAAAAATGTCAAACTGTTTTTAGAAAATTTGTCCATCCCTAATCATTGTCATGGGTTCTTCTTTGCCGATTACACCACAAAAAATAAATATCATTGGTTAGCTAAAAGAAATACCACTCAGATGAGAATGATAACTAAATTTGGCTGTGTAAGATGTTTATTTCGAAAAAGATTAGGTTGTTGTTGTGGCAATCCTTGCATGATTCCCACTAAGCTTCGGTTAGTGCTGCGGGAATCATCCTAAAACTACCTTACATTGTTTGTGTGATTGTGAAGCAAAGGTTATTTAACATAATATTAGTCTATCTTATATTGTAAACTATAGTGCTGTAGATTTTTCTTCTTGGCTCAAGTAGAGTCTAAATGGAAGAAGGACTTTTAGCAATTGCATCAAGGTTAACTGTTCAGGATATGCAGTTGGCTAGTCTTGGATGCGCTTTGAGAGACGAAAGAGGAATATGACTTCTTGGTTGTTCCAGCGCTATTTCACCTTGGCCTATAAATCAAGGTCTTATGCTAGTTTGGGAAGCTGGTTGCAAGTGGGTGATCTGCGAAATAGATTCCTTAGAGGCGTATTTGATTCTAGGACTGGAAGTGAGTCGAGCCAAGTTGAGCTAGACTAAGCTCAATCTCGACTCACAAAAATTAAGTTTGGCTCACGGCTCGACTCATTAACAATCGAGGCTATTTCTTAAGCTCAAACTTGACTCACCGAAAACTCACAAACTGGCTCAAATAATAAAAACATAATCTATAATTCCATATCAATAAATTATAACGTATATATTTTAAACAATATTTAAAAAAATTAATTTTATATATTCTCTATCTATCAAATAATTATAAATTTTTTATTTATATCTTACATCAAAATTATATAAAAAAATAAATATAAAATTTTAAACAATTAAGATTAGGCTAAATAATTTGGTTATGGAGTAAAAAGAGGTGTTTTGGCTGGAAATGGGGGAACTTAGGCTGCGTTTGTTTCTGAGAACAGGACGAGACAAGACACTGAGAACAGGACAAGACAAGACATTGATGGACAGAGACACAAAATTTTGTGTTCTTGTATTCTGTTTGGTGATAAAGTAGAACAAATTATGAAAATCTAACTTATTCTCATTTTTTTTCATTCAAAAAATTTGAAATGCAAAATATAATAATAAAAAAGTATAATTATGAAAAGTTAACAAAAATAATGAAAAAAAGAATGAAAAATAAGTTGTGTCCCTTGTTAGTGTCCATGTGTCCTTCCTGTCAGGATGGACACAAAATACACTAATTCAGTGTCTCTGGACACACTGTCTCTGTCCATGTCTCCTCTGCGAAACATGATTTTGTATCTCAGTGTCCATATCTCAGTGTCCTGTCTCTGTAAACAAACGCAGCCTTAGTGTATTTACACATGGATGGACATGTCAGATGACAGGCCCAACACGCAGGGGGCGTGTTACAGGCACCACGTGAGGGGGTATGGAGGCCACGTGGCGGAGACTGGTTGGAAGAACCACGCAGCACGTGGGGGCATGGTGAGTCAGCACGCCGGAGGCGTGATGACACGTGGCAAAACATGATTGGCTGAGGCATGCGACACATGGGGGGGCGTGTTGAATGCTCCGCTCTATATAAGACCAAGCTCGGTACTATTTTCATTCCGAATGAGAGTGTGCTTTGAGCGTTCTCTGAGTGTGTTGGTAGTGTCATGGAGGATACCGCAAACTTGGTGGTATATCACAATGGTGAGATAATACGGAATACTCATGAGGGAGTGAGGTTTGTGTGCCAGAATCTATTTTCGTTTGTAGTTCCATGCACCATGACCTTTATGGAGCTGTATGTTGTGTTTGAAACAATAGAGGAAGAAGGGATACAAAATGGATTAGATATAGAGGATGATAGGCATGCAGTGTGCGAAGGAATGAATAGTGGCAGCGAAAAGGACTTCGAAACATCTTATGAAGCTGGCGACGAAGACGAGGATGGTGATGTGGAAGTTGAGATAGCAGCAGAGAATGTAGTGGTTCATCCCTCGAGAAGTCAACCGATGAATGTGCCACCTTTTATGCGTGAGTTGGATCTCGACGCCATGCACGCACAGGAATTTTCGGAATATGCAAACATAGGTACGTGATGACTGAATAATAAGATTTTGTTAATTTAAACTTTGAATTGATTAATGAACGATGATTTTTGCTTTCTGTAGGCGTTGTTGATCCTGAGGACGGAGAGTTCCGGATTGAAATGGAATACAGTTCTAGAAAGTTGGTCGTCGCAGTCATTAGAAGTTATACTATCTCCAGAGGAGTTGACTACGATGTGTATGAGTCTGAGCCACAGACGTTCTATGCAAAATAAAAGATGTATGGACGTGGGTGCGACTGGCTTATTCGAGCTAGTTTGATATAGAAAAAAAGTTGTTGGGAGATCCGCAAATATAATGGTAAGCACACCTACACTGCTTCACGGGTTCCACAACAACACGCTCCTTGTGTGTTGATTGTGCTCTGTCTCGTCGCCACATCAACACACTGCCAAACTTGCTCAGACACTACGCTCCTAGCATGTTGTATCTGACACCATCCTCCTCCGACAAAACACCTCCTTTACTTATACTCCATACTGGCTGAAAGCCTAAAATTTCTGCCAGCTCAGTGTAATCTAAATAAATTTTTGGATTTAAAACCCCTAATCTCCTAACTACCTAAGAGATAAGATAAATAACCATATATATATATATATATATGACACACACATTTGTTAATCTTACTTTTTAAACTCTTTTTGACTTGATCACCGAAATTTTTTTGCAAGTCACCCTCCATCTTTCACATAATTGAATCGGAGACCGTAAAAATCATCAACTTAGAGCACAACGAATTTCAATATTTCAGAGATTCATGAACGGTAATATATTACTCCCCTCATCCAAAGTGAAAGTAGTACAATTTTGCTCTTAATTCTTGAATGTATTCAAACACAACAAATATACAAACTACAAACACATTTACTTTTTGAGTAAACTGATTTTGATTAATTCTATGTTTTCATTCCGCTAATTGATTAGTCTTTCCAATCCAATTTGAAAAAAGAAAAATGCTATAAACATTATTTTTATATATACTTTTATATAACTATATTTTTCATTTTTGACAATAAAATTTTTTATCTTTTATGCTATAAAAAAATATACACATTTTCTCTTTAAAAAATGTTAAGAAAGTTAACAGTTAAAAACTTAAAATAGCAACGATGTCTTCTTCTACATTCAAATCCAAATTCTCTGTATTGTAGATTTCTATGAGTATCCATTCCAAGTATTATTGATAGGAATAATATTTTACTAATTTCTTAAATATCAAATCTGTGATTTTATCGAAAATAAAACATTATTGAGAGAGAGAAGAAGGAAAAAACGAAAAAGAGGGTCACGTTTGTCGCAGCCATTGCGTGCTACCAAACAGTGGCAATTAAACTATTCGAGTTGTGCAGTAAAAAACTCTCTCACTTCATTAAATTTCATTTTAAATCTTTTTTATTACATCTAATTTATACAGAATATTTTAAATTTAAATTCAGATATTTTAATTTAAATTTATATTTATGTTTTTAAATATATTTAATAAATAAAAAATTTCGATTAATAATCAGTTAATCACATCAATATTAACTACGATAAAAGTAATATCATAAATTACAAATTTACAATAAAAAAATAAAGTTACAATAATATAATATAATATTATTTAAAATATAAAGCTCTCTCCCCAGAAGGAAAAAAAATCCCAACCCCTGTCAACGCGCGTGCCCATCATCAACGTGATCATCATCATCTTCTCCTCCTTCTTCTTTCCCAGGACCTCACCCAGGTGCAAAAGTCACTTCCTTTTTCAACTGCCCCCATTGATTTTATTTGATTATTTATATTTTTAATTTTCCACTGTGTTGTTAGGTTGTGCTTTTCTGTGACTTTTTCAACTGTGGGAAATAGTAAAGTTTTGTTTTTGATGTTCGTTTCTATCTCAAAATTGGTTAGCCGAGTGGTTTTATACTTTGGTTTCTGATGGGGTTTTGCTTTAACATGAATTTGGGGTTTCTTTGTTTCAATTTTGTTGGGGTTCTGTTTGTTTGTGAGGAATTGATTTGGGGAGAAGGTTTCAAAAGGGGATAATTTCTCTTTATGAGAGGGAATTATGCTCTGTGTGTTTATGCCCTGTGTTTTCATGTTTCAATTGTTAGAAGCCGTAGTGAAGGTAGGTTACTCTTGATTTTCACTTCAATTTCTTGATTATTCAATGGAATTTTGCTAACTATAGTTTTAGGTATAGATAAGATTTTTTTATTTTTATGTTTTTCCTTCTCTTTCTCTTGTTGTCACAGATAGAGTAGTAGCATTACTGCTAAACCACTAAGCTAATCACTTTCACTGGATTGCTTCTTAGTATAGATAACATTTCTTGTATTAATATGCTGGATTTCATGTTAACACTTTTAGTTTGTATTTGTTTTATTCTTTTTTCTTTCATGCCAGATTACAGATAAATTAGTACTATAGCTAAACTACGGTACTGCTAAAGCACTAAGCTAGTCACTTGGTTGTTCCAAATTTGGAGAGCAATAATTTGATGGGAATATGATTGAGGGCTTCGACCAGTGCAATTCGATGTTGTGCTGGGAAGACGAAGCTGAAATGCCAAAAGTTGAATTTCAGGAATCTGGTCCTGCTTTGAAGAAAGCCAAGAAAACCATTTTGGCTGCTGAAAATGTTGACAGCTATGAAGTGGCTGAAAGCCAGGACAGACTTGGTGACTTACCGGATTGCCTTATCCATCATATATTGTCGTTTATGGAAACGAAGGATGCGATTCGAACATGTGTTTTATCTAAAAGGTGGAGGTATATTTGGGCTTCAGTTCCCTGCTTGAACTTCAGCAGCAAGTCATTCAATCGGTTGGTTGATTTCAAGAAATTTGTGTTGTGGGTTCTATCCCATCGGGATGATTCTCAGGTCAAGGTTCTTATTTACTATCGCTTCGGGGTGGATTACGCAACAGATCAGTATCTGTTGAATAAGGTTATTGAATATGCAACATATCATGGTGTTGAAGAAATCAGAATCAATCTTCGGGCTAAAACCTCTGGCAGCCCACCTGTTGAAATCCCTTTGCCTCTATTTACTTGTCAGTCTTTGAAACGGCTTGAGTTAAAAGATTGCAATCCTACAAATGTCTCGTCCCCTGTTGGCTGCAAGTCATTGGAAACGTTGCACCTGGAACATTTTTCAATGTATCCTGCTGCAGCTGACTTTATGAATCCATTTTCAAGTTTGGCGGAACTCTTTGGTTTTACAACATTGACGACTTTGCACCTTAACAGCTTCACTCTGTGTTATACAGGAATTGACTGTCTCAACCCATTTGCTACATGTGTCAATTTGAAGAATTTGCACTTAGGTGAAATGTCCTTTAAGTCCGATTTGAACCCTAAGGATTTTGTTATATCTGCTCCCAAACTCAAAAACTTGAGCCTAATGTGCAACCGCTTCAAATGTAAGATTGTAGTTGCTGCACCAACTCTTACCAATTTCAGCTACTTGTATTCTACATCTTGTGCCTTCTTTGAGTTCAGTCTTCCATCTTTGGATGGCTTGGTCATTGATATTCATGAACCGCGTGATCAATTGGAAAAATCAATCCGGAGGAAGAGAGAGGAGACTTTGCATGGTTTGATCAATATGATACGGGGACATTGTAAATCTGAAGCAGTTAAACTATCATTCTGTACAGTAGCGGTTAGTATGTCAGAGACATAGACAGTTTGGTTTTACTGTTTTGCATTTTCAAGTGAAATATCGTACAGTTTGCCTGATTTTTATTTATTTATTTTTGTGCTTTTTTCCAGGTTACCTGTGGTACTGCAGTTTTTCTAAAGCCAGAGTTTTACTCCTGTAGTAAATTGAAATCATTGAACTTCGGGGTGGGTTCAACATACAAAATCTTCATTAGCAACCTTGACAATATAACAGCCTACTTCCGCGATTGCTCTCAACATGCAGATTTTGAAATCCTGACTATTTAGAAGGTATTCATAAATCCCCTTCATCTTGAATTAATTTGATTAACTTGTATTATGCTAAACAATGCTTGTGGATATATTCGTTAGAGATTGCTTTCTTTGTTATGGCTGATCATACATAAATCTGAATTCATGGTTAAAGTTTGTATGTGGATAATATTCTACATTGACTATTTTAGCATCTAAGTTTGTATGGTGTCTTGCATTTACTTTGCACACATGTTTTCCAATGTGAAATTATATTTTTAGACAAAGAAGCCCATGCATTTGTAACCTATAACAAATTTTCATACTAGTGTGAATTTACAAATTTTCACTTATTTGCATCATCTTTCTTTGTTTCTTCATAGGATATTTGATGTAATGCCAGTGTAAATGTTGCATTAAGGTGTAGCGTTTGATAATTGTTTAGATATTTATACTAGTTTTGCTATAGATGTAGATTATGGGGAATAGCGATCTATAAGAAGGATAATATAAGCTTATAGTACAATGATAATGGGCTACAATCTGTTTCAGTTGTTTCCTTTGTTCATTTCTTGTTTATTTGATAATTACTATAATACCATACTTTTGTTTTGCTTCAAGCTTTCTTGAGTGAAATTCCTTTAGAATTATCTTAAAAAGATGGTATACAAATGACCACATGGTATTTTTTTTTCAATTAACGAAAAAGATTATCTTTCCTTTAGAATTATCTTATTTATAGTGTACTTAGAACTTTTACAGCTTATCAAGCTTTTAAAAGATTTAAATTGCTATAGTGATCAGTGACATGGCTTCAATCTTTTAGTTATTAGGATGAACTGAGGTGTATCATATGTGTAATATGTATGGTTATGAAGCTAGAAACCGTGAAGCGTTGATTTAGATTTTGATGTCTTGGCTATAGACGAGATATATGATAGGATGGAGTAGCATGGTTTGCCCATGGAGTAGACTCCACCAAATGGAAAGTGGCTAGTTTATTGTTGTATATGGTTATGAAGTATAGTGAAAGATAATATTCACTCTTCTTTTTTACCTTCTGTCATAACTATTTTTTTGTTACTTCCCTGGATCAATTTGTATATGGATACAATACAATTGTACCGAAATACCTTGACAAAGATGTTCCAAAAAGTGACAATGATGTATAAAAGAAATTTAAGTCTTCTGCATTGTTTTACATATCATTAAACCTTTTGTGCATCTAATTTAAACCGTGCTTAGGGCTTATCAATATTAAATGTCTCTGTTGCTACTATCTATTCTTGTTCTAAATAAGCTATTGTCTCCTTATCTTTGTCATTGAGGCTGTTGATATTAACTCCTTAATATTCTTTTCACTCCTCTATTTTTTTTGTTTTGATTTCAAAGGATACATCGCGGAGCAGGCTTGGCTTATGCTGGGGTGGAGGTTAACCCAATACTTGGATCATTGTTGTATAAACAAGGATTAGTGCTCGGTAATAGTTTCACTGGGAAAGGATTGGGGTATACTCATATGTGGTCAATTTTAGAAGATAGGTCACAGTGAAATAGAAATTCAAACACTTTTTGTATCTTGATTCTCCTTTTGTAGTCATTTTCACCCCAAAAAAAGGGGAGAAAAGAAGCAGAATATAGACCCTTTTTTTCCTTAATATTTTCTAGTTTCTTTTATGGGGGTAAAAGGAAGGAAAAGGAAATAAAGATCCAAGTTATTTGCTTGCTTAGACAGTTTTAGTTTAAGTGGCTATAAATTGGGAGTTGATGTGAAATGAATTTGGATTCTTTAGAATGAGGAGGTTTGTAGAGTGATAAAGCGAGACGATGAAAATCGTTAGATCATTTGACAGTTCTAGTTTTAGTGATCTAGGGGTGTTTATACCCTCGCTTAATTACTTAACAGATATCTTCATTTCAGAGGATTCAGATTCATACTAAAATAAGGCATTTTATGCTGATAATTTTTAGATAAAAAGTCAAAAGAATTGATGGCTGAAAATGTTGCAGCAATCTTTTTACTCCTATATTCACTGTTGACTGCTGAAACAGCCAAAAGAACAAGTGTTCATTTCAAGGTGAAAGACAAGGAATGCCAGAAACTATTCAATGGGAGAAATGTTTGCATTTAGCTGCCTGGTGAATGGTGATCCAAGGTTGTAGTTTCATTGTAATTCGGCATGTACTGATAATTTTAATATTTAGCAAGGATATATTTATTTTTGTTTTTTTTTTGAATTATTATTATTATTATTATTATTATTATTATTATTATTATTATTATTATCTCCGTTTTAAAATATCTATCATTTTAGAATTTTGGTACTTGAAAAGCTTAATGTATTTGAAAAGCTTAATGTATTTGATTATAGTTTATATTAAGATACATTAAATCTTTTTAACATAGCAAAATTCTGGAGTGATAGATAGTTTCCTGGTTCATAGGAAATATTTACCAGGGATATCAATTTGGTTTTTGGTAGTGGCGAGAATATCGTTTATTTTGGGGGAAATTCTTATTCTATGGAAGCAAAATAATTGTTTCTCCAAATGATGTATTTATTTAGGATAAAGGACAAATAGGTTCCTGAGTTTTTAATTTGCGGACATTTAACTCCCTCAGAATTGAAAAATACAAAATGATCCTTGATCTCTCAAAACGTCGTACAAATTGGACCTTCCGTTCAATCTGTTTCGTAACACGTTACGGATTCAGATTACCTGGCGCTTATGTGGCGTAGCAATGGGTACGTGTCTCCAAGATGCTATGAATGGGGCTGACGTGTTTTACTGAAAAAAAGTTATGGGACATTGTGGTACTTATGCACTAAGATGACATTGTTTCGGAAATAGTTGTGGAATGGTTCTTATGAGATATGCCCATGATGCCCATATCAATCACAGACAATTAAAGGAAGCCTAATACTTACATTTTTCCTCCAAAAAATACAACGCTTCGTCTTTGTGTTGTCGTTGTTGTTCAGTGAAACAGTTCTATTGAAGCTTCCTGGTGCTACCTGTGTCCGCTGTGGAGAGTGGTAAGTACATTGTTATTCAAATTTGTTCTGCTTATACCCTTTATTTATTATCAATGTCGTAGGATGGGACTTATATGGACTGTGAGTGTAGTAGCTGATTAGTTGTGGGGTTAGTCATTTGTCGGGTATTATTTAGTGAGGTTTTGGAGATTTTGATAATAAGGGTTGGTTTTGTGTTGTGTTGTGTATTGAAAAAAGTTACAAATGGTTGATGTATTCGGTGTTCCCATGTTCCATTATGGGGGCTATTTTTCAAGGTTACCTACCAGTGAATTAGTTTATCTGCATGGTCAAGTTGAGAGGTTTCCGCCGTGGACTTGGATTTTGTCAGTTTCGGAAATCTGATCACGATGTTCAAAGGATTGGGGTATCAATCGTATAAGGAGACTTACTGGTATGATCCAAAAAGCAAAGATATAGAGTCAGGGTTGCATGTACTGAGGAGGGATACAGAGATCAACCAAATGCGACAGACTAAGTTGAGGAACAAAGACACGGAGGAGTTTACATTTTTTTTACCATCCTATTGATCAACCTGAGATCGCAAATGGTGATTGTGAGAAAAATGATGAGGTTGAGGAAGAAGTCGATCCAAATGACTTGGAGAAGTTGGATGACTCATCTACAGATAATGATAACGATGGCAGTGAGGAAGATGAACTGTATAAACTACCACCTGCTGGTTATGAAAGTGGGAGTGGAAGTGATGAAGATGATGAGGGCAGAAGGGTGAGAGCTGCCAAAAGGAAGAGGAAACAAGTGTCTCTATCGTCGAGGAAAGGGGTCGAACCAAAGGAAAAGCAAAAAAAAAAAAAAAGCAACACATGAGTCTAAAAGATAGAGTGTAAACCCCGCTAAAATCGGTAAATAATTAGTTAATAAATTGAATTTTAATTAGAAAAATTAAAAATGCAAAAATAATATCAAAATAGGATAGAGCTCTTCAAAACGAGAATTTTGATACCAATTTCAAAAATTTTGACCCAAAATTGGACCGAAAGGGTCGAACCAGTTGAACCGGAGCCCAAATTGAGCCCGTGGGTCCAACCGGACCCATAACTTAAAAGAAGCAGCAGCTCCTTCTTCCCCCCCCCCCTTTCATACAACAACGACGCCAAACAAATTGGGGAGGAAGAGAACTCCATAACCATCGTTAAATCTTCCTTCCACCATAACTTCCCTATTTGAGTTCCGATCACTGCACCGTTCGTGGCCACGCGTCCAGCATATTGAGCTCTACATTTCTATTGGATCAATTTCACCGGTAAGCTTCATTTTCGTTTCAAAATCTCTACCCCTTCCTTATTGTGAAATTGAACCCTTGTGATGAAATCTTGTCCAATTTGGTGTTTTAGGTTCGATTTAGCTTGTGGAGCTTATTGGGTTTGAGTTGCTACGCGTATGGGTGTGGTAAGAATCACCTAAACCGTAATCCAATTTTGATTCCATTATGTAAAATCTGAATTTGGAATATATATGTGTATTAGGTGTGAGTTAAGTTTCTATATAAGCATTGGAATTGAAAAGTAAGCATTTGGAAACTTGGTGGTGATTGAAGCTAAGATTATGGCTGGTTCCTTTGAGCTTGAGGGGCTGTGTTGTAGCTTGTGAGGCTTCCTTGGATTAAATAAAGTGATCTACCAATGTATGGTTTAGGTTTTGCACGTTTAATTTATAAGGTTGTGTGAAAACTTAGGTTAGATCATTATAGGATAGGTTGAAATGGTTCAATGTGTTAAATGGTTAGTGTTTGTGTTGTTGACGAATCAATTGATGTGGTGCTTGTGTTGAGTAATTGATAATGCAAGTTAAAGTTATGTATGTATATATGCTAGTATGATGGTGATGAATAAAGGGTTTATGATTGTGGCAAAGTAATGACATAGTTGACATAGTGAATGGTGCATATTTGGATTTATAGATATTATTATGATGGATAATATTGTGTTAACGATTGAAGAATTTCATGTTGATGATGATATGTGTATATAGAGTAATATGTTGGTTTGTGGTTAAAGTTTGTGAAGTTGGGTGTATGTGGTGTTTTTGAGCTAAGTTGTAAGAATTGTGGTGTTATGATTAAAGGCTGGCTAGATTGATGATTGTGGTATGTTGAGTTGTATGGAAATGTGCTTTGAAGAGGAAGATGTGGCTTTGGAAAAAAAATGAGGTTTGGGTGTTATTTGGTAAAAAGGGAATTTTGATGAACTTTGGAAGTCCATAACTTGTTCCTCAAAATTTGGATGGAAATGCGAGTTATTTCAAATGAAAGATGATTTTACAAGCTTTTGAACGACATCAATTTTGTAGAGAAAGTTATGGACGACGGAAGTTTGGTGCAAAAACTGTGTTATGCAGGTGGCAATTTTTCTGGTTTTGCAGCTCCTAGGCAATCTGTTAATTTTTGGATAAACGTACATCCACGCGTACGCGTGGCGTGATATTTCAAACTACGCATGTGCGAGTAGCCATACGTGCGCGTGATGAGCTAACCTGCGTGACCACGTGTACGCATGGTAAGGCAATGCGCACGCGTGCTACTTTTCCACGTTACCAGGCGTACGCGTGGCCCACGCGTACCCGTGGCCCTGGCTTGCTGCAGAAATGGATTTTTGGCGTTTAAAACTAGATTTTCACCTCTAAACCTCCATTTTCTTCCTTTCAGACTAGTACTAAGTCCAGTAGCTAGTTGAAACTAGAAAAATAAAATAACTTGGGGGTGAAGTAAGAGGTAAAATGATGAGTTATATGAAGAAGATGAGAATGTTAAATGAAGTTTAATGCCATGGCTTGATAAATGATTATATATTGATTATCAAAATGAAATGGCTTATGAAAAATGATATCTGAGATACGAGTTTTTCTGGGTAAGAACCGTGGCTTGCCACTACGTGTTCCAGGTTGAAACTCGATACTCTGTTGACCCTACGTCGTAAGAGTGACCGGCACGTATAAATTCCCGGGTATGGATAGCCCCTATTGAGTGATTTGAATGATGAATGAATGTGAAATCTATGCATAGACTCATGGGGATGCGCGACGGGGGACAGTCTAAGATTTTTGGACTTGTTGGGTTGGCTGGATAACCGACAGATGAACCTTATCATCCATAGGACAGGCATACATCATGTGCATTTGTATGTTTGATTGCTATGCATTTCCTGAGTTTGCCTAACTGAATATATATATCCTGCTACCTGTTATACTTGCTACTTGCACTATCTGCTTATTACTTGTGCGTGAACTTGTTTGGTTGCTTGTCTCTGCTGAATTATGGATGATGGAGGGACGGAGGAAGGGTGAAATGGTTTGGTGTTATGTTAGGTTTAAAATTTGAGTGAGTTAGGAAGGTCTAGATTACCTACCCCTATTTATAGCTTTTGTTTAGAAATTAAGTTTTACAATTGTATGACGGAGTTCTAGGATTGCCACTGGCATTCCCAGGACCTTATTTATTATACGCGTGGCACCTTTACCATGCTGAGAACCTCCGGTTCTCATCCCATACTGTGTTGTCTTCAGATGCAGGTCGAGAGGCTCCTCGCTAGGCGTCTAGATCTTAAAGCGAAGTAGTCCCTGGGTTATTTTGGGTTTTATGATTGTATATATATGTACCTATGTACTTAGCTTGCTCTCCAAGAAACTTGTTTATTTTGTTCCTTATAGAGGTTGAGGGAGAGCTAGGGTCTTATTTTGTACTTTGAGTATTCTGGGATGGACTTGATCAAACATACATGCACATGTAATAGATGGCAACTAACCGGTCAGTGTGGAATTATATTTACTTTAGTGAAAATTGCATTTCTCTACTTGCTACTGGTATTATTATTACTTAAAATTGTATTCGTATACTCTTTTTGGATGTCTTTGCCTTGCTGCTCGTATTATGATTGATTGAGTTTGTATTTTGCTGTTATCCTTACTTGCATTACTGTTACCAATTTGTTGTATTTTCTAGAAAAGGAATGTCGTGCACTCATGTTATAGGTGCAATCAGAAAAAGACATGATAACATGGAAGATTACATGCATCCATGGTTATGCATGGAATCTCTGAAGAAGACTTACGAGCACTTCATCCAGCCTGTTACTAGTAAAGTGCTTTCGACACGGACTGATCAGACTAGGCCTGCTGCATCTGTAATTAAGAGGTCGATCAGTCGTCCAAAGGTCCATAATAGACAAAAAGACCCAGCAAAAATGGTTATTGAAGGTGAAAAATTGAAGAAGAGTTTCTATGTGACCTGGAGCAAGTGTGGTCAGACAGGACACAACTGTCAGACAGGACACAACTATACGACTTGCAAGGGTGCGCCATCGAACCCAAATTGAAAACCTAATACCAGGAAACCAAAGAAGCAAATCGATAACAACCTTTCGCTTGTGGTTCTATCACTGTCACAATCAGTCCCTCAGGCAGAGGTACTTGACTGGACAAAGGATATTTATGTCCACCTGATAAAAAGTTGTAGGATTTAGTTGTCCATTTTAAAGTGTTAAAGGACCTACTTGTATCTCTTAAATTTTCTTGATGACTTTAGTGTCTTTCTTCATTCATGACATGAACATAACATGGTGTTTCAAGGTCAAGAGAAAAATTTAGCTGAGGCAACTAACTAGAACCATTCTGCAGCTAACACAACTCCAGATGTGGTCCAATAAAAAGCTACTCCAGAAGCTTCATCTGTACCTGTTTCTGCAGTTCCTGCAAGGCAAGGCCAAATTTCATTCAAACCTCCAGCTAGAGTTCTAGCAATGTCATCCAACAGAACCTTGAGACCAAAACAACCAATTTGAAAGAAGGATGTTGGCAAACAACATGTTCAACCATCATAGCAACCAAGTGCAGAAGCAAGTGGGGGACCATCTGATGAGACTTTAGCTACAGCTAGCATTGGAACTAAAAGAATGTTTCGGTTCATCCCCACCCCAAGAGTCAACAATTCTAAGAAATGATGTTGCTATTTTAGGAAGTCAGTCATAGCTGATGTAAAAATTTGACAAACTTATTTTGGTGTGTTATACATTCTAATATCTTTTTGGCAAAATTATGGTGCTCAGGTGGTTCAATGTTTTGTTAGGATTGTAATCCTACAAACTTATCTTATTTGGTGTGAGACTGCTTATCATATTTTGTTACGATTGTAGTCCTTCAAACTTATCTCATGGTTCAATGTTTAATGATCCAAATTATTTAATGAATTTTACATACCTGGACCATCAACATGATATTAGATATAGCCATTTAAACACATGATGTTATCGCAACAAAATATTATCATTCATCAAAGGATAAACATAACTACATTATATCAATTGTTCCTCACAACAACAATGCACAATATCTAATAACACCTAATAACAGCAACAACAGCACAAATTACTACCAAACATACAACAATAATCTACATATTAGATTTTTTCTTCCCTCTTTAGACAGGCAAGCTTCTTCTCCAACTTAACCAGCCTCTGTTCTACTTTATTCTTGTACAAGTACTGCTCCAAGTCATTAACATTGTTGTCACAAATTGACTTCTCTCTACCTCTAATTTTTGCAACATGATCATCAAGCCAGACAAAGAATTTGCAGTGGGATGGATTTTTCAACTGCAACATCAACAATAAAATCAAAATTCAGCTAAACACATGAACAGTTTCAAGCTTCACAGAACCATGTTACCTTGAAGAAGGGACACCCAAGAAACAACTGGTTAGGATTAGTTGGCGTCTTGGACTTGTACAGTATAGCATACACATCACACTTGCACATCAAAGCAATGCTGTCTTTCTCTTCTCCAGCCTCCACGCAACGAATGTGAGACGGCAATCGGACTTGTTGGGTGCTCGAGGAACTTCTTTCACTGGCCATAGACGCCCTAGACGCAACAACTCCCTAACTATACAAGTGCGATGGCGTCTAGGACCAATTTGGAGAATTAGGGCACCTCCCAAAATGTCATTATTTTGGGAGCAAAACAGAAGAACCTTTTTGTCCTCCGAATGAATGTTAACATCTCATCCTACATCATAATGGATACATCACTCTGTTATCGCCACATAGACGCCACATCAGTCTTATCCATTTCACATTAGAGTGCAAATTGAACGAAAGGACCAATCTGTACAGCATTTTAAGAGGTTAAGAATTGTTTTATATTTTCCAGTTCCGAAGGAGTTAAATGTTCATTAATCAAAATTCAAGAACCTATTTATCTTTTATCCATTTATATATTATTTTTATTTCTATATTTTATTCTTTCTCTTGTTTTGTGTTGCTTACTTATTTTTCCTTGTATCTTTGCCTTCTATTAGTCTTAGATAGATTTGTTCAAGGCGAAGGTCTAAATATACCTTTGGACTTGTTAAACACTCAGAACAGAACATTAGTGTTGGTTCAGTCTCAACAAATTAAGAATAGAGTAATTATCCAAATCAATTTGTAAGGTTTTTAATATGGGATAATTTTTTAGGTTTTAAAATACAATTTTTAATATTTATTTTTATTAGACAATATATATTTTTTAATTTGATTAGGTTAATAGATGTCACTGTAGATTTTTTAAGATTTTTTAAGAATTATTTTAAAAAATTTTAAATTTTTTTAGAATTATTTTGTATTTTACTCTTTAAATTAAATTAAAAGGAGACTTTATTGTTTAATAAAGATAAATATTGAGAGTTATTTTATATATTTTAAAATTTAAAAGGTTATAATGTTTGATTTTAAAAATTTTAAAAGCTAATTTGAGTAAGGGTGAGTAATTACTCTTA
Source organism: Arachis duranensis (assembly GCF_000817695.3). Classification (NCBI taxonomy): domain Eukaryota; kingdom Viridiplantae; phylum Streptophyta; class Magnoliopsida; order Fabales; family Fabaceae; genus Arachis; species Arachis duranensis. The sequence goes on along the minus strand of NC_029780.3, from coordinate 6,341,450 downwards.
ATAATAATAAATAAATAGAGTACTTCAATTGTCATTTTTTTTTTCAATTGAATTTTATAATCTTCTTACGAGTGACAAACTGATATTATACGATAACAGATAAATTCTTAATTTATTTAGGTATTATATTTTGAATTTAATCTTTAAAAATTAGGTATGCAACAAATTTTATAGTCAAGTTTTATTCAACGAAAAATAAACTAATAAAATTAAGAATTAGTTGGTAATTTCTGCTCAATTGAGAATTTATACATAATGAAAAAATATTGTATCAATTCTATTCCGGAAAAAAAAATCTTAGGCTTAGTTTGTATCTTAGGAACAACATTTTTAATTTTTTTTGATTATTAAAGTTTTTGGAAAATGAAAATGTTGTTAGGTATAATATTAATTTTTAGAATTAACATTATCTAAACCCATGAATTGAAGTATTTTCATAAAGAATACTGAATACTACCCAAATAGGTCTCCAAAAAATTTATTATCCGACAGTTTTGTCCCCACAAAATTTAACTAAGATTTCGATCCTGAGGTTTTCAGATATCCACCATATACGTTCCCAAAACCGTTTGATCCGGTTAAAATGGTGACGTGTCAGGTTAACTGCGACATGTCACCTTCAAAACATTTTGGTCCCCATCCATGCTGGACAAAACAACGTCGTATTGAAACCAGGGGCAAAACGACGTCGTTTCGGGGAGGACAAATTCGTCCCCATTTAGACAGAGAATGCAAACGGCGCCATTTTCATGTGGGGGACCTATTTGGCTTATAATAGAATCTTAGGGGACCTATTTGACTTACAATTTGTGATGTTAAAAGAAGCTATATTTACTTGAACGCAAACCTTAAAAACACATTGACATTGGTCTGTTCATTTATCAAAATGGTAACATAAATCTGAGAACCCAAACATGTTAACCAAACAAATATTTGGCCTCAATAGCAACACAAACCAAATCAAGTTAAAAGAAGGTTTATTTTCTTCAACATAAACTAAACGAAACCATTCTAAACAACATAAAGTCTTCTTCCTCCAACATAACAAAATGTGGTAATATAACTAAGACAACAACTTTCACACTAATTCTTAGAAGCATCATTTTTTGAAAGACTAGTTCAACCCTGGTGTTGCAATGAATTTGAACAACTTAGATACTATGTCACTGGTTGCAGTTGATATTGTCTCAACACTAACACTCCCCGAATTCTTGGCCCTAATTACTGTCTCCTTTGGACGTCTAAAAGAAAGCTGAACTTGGAATAATCAACAGTATTTTTATCACCATATTTCACACAGAGTTCAACTACTTACATTAAGCCCCTTACAAGGGGCATACATTTGGATTGTAAGTGGTTTAATGTAAGCAGTTGAACTTTGTGTGAAACATGGTGATAATAATACTGTTTATTCTAATCTCAGCTTTCTTTTAGACGTTCAAAGGAGACAGTAATTAGGGCCAAGAATCCAGGGAGTGTTAGTGCTGAGACAATATCAGTTGCAACCAGTGGCACAGTATCTAAGTTGCTCAAATTCATTCCAACACCAGGGTTGAACCAGTCTTTCAAGAAATGACGCTTCTAAGAATTAGTATGAAAGTTGTTGTCTTAGTTATGTTACCACCTTTTGTTATATTGGAGGAAGAAGACTTTATGTTGTTTAGAATGATTTCGTTTAGTTTATGTTAAAAAAAATAAACCTTCTTTTGACTTGATTTGGTTTGTGTTACTATTGAAGCCAAATATTTGTGTGGTTAACATGTTTGGGTTCTCAGGTATGTTACCATTTGATAAATGAACAGACTAATGTCAATGTGTTTTTAAGGTTTGTGTTGAAGTAAATATAACTTCTTTTAACATTATAAATTATAGGTTAAATAGGTCCCATAAAATACTATTATAAGACAAATAGGTCCCCCCACATGAAAACGGCGCCGTTTACATTCTCTGTCTAAGTGGGGACGAATTTGTCCTCCCCGAAACGACGTCGTTTTGCCCCTGGTTCCAATACGACGTTGTTTTGTCCAGTGTCGATGGAAACCAAAATGTCCTGAAGGTGACATGTCGCAGTTAACCTGACATGTCACCACTTTAACCGGATCAAACGGTTTTAGGGACGTATCTAGTGGATATCTGAGAATCTCAGAGTCAAAATCTCAATTAAATTTTGTGGAAAACAAAATTGTAGGATGGTAAATTTCTTGGACACCTACTTGGAGTATTACTCTTTCATAAATGTCATTTTTCTTTCCTGCCCTTTGATTCCTAGAAGAGAAAAAGAAAAAAAAATAAATATTGTCATTTTTAATTTATATGTTATTTTAAAATTATTTTAATAATAAAATTTCTCTCTTTTTAAATGGCATCGCTTGTGTGGGAAAACAACGGTCGTCTCCACACTGCCCTAGACTCTGGTCCTCATTTTGAATCTCGCCGTTGTAAGAAACGTGAAAGAAGAAGAAGATGACGGCAAAGGCCAGTGAATACGAGGAGATTCGCCGGAAGAGGTTGGAGGAGAACAAGAAGAGGATGGAGGCCCTCAATCTCCCCAACCTCTCTCAGGCCCTCCACTCCTCTCCCCTTTCCAAATCCAAATCACACTCTCCCTCTCCGGTATCTTCTCTTCTCTTCTCTTCTCTTCTACAACCATCATTTCCCTCACTCTCCTCTTTGCCTGCAGCTGAAGCGCGTCAAGTCACGCACCATTGAGAAGCAGGTGGTTGTGGTGAGGAGGTCCAGCCGCGTCGCCAACATGCCAGCTCCTGTTTACAAAGAAGTCTCTCTCTTTCTCTCTTCTTCTAACTTTTCCCCTTTTCCCTTCTTCACTTAATTTCTATTCAATCTCCCATGGCAGGTGGTTATTGATCGTGTAGTCACACCTAGAAGCCGCAGATATGGCGGCTCCTACGATCGCTACAGGGATTATTCAAAGCGGGTGTATGCTTCCGATGAAGCTAGACAGGAAGCCCTAGACAAGGCCGATAAGATACAATCCGATTTGCAGTCTAAGTCTCATCATCCATCCTTCGTTAAAACCATGCTCCAGTCTCACGTCACCGGCGGATTCTGGCTGGTCCGTAATCTTAATTCTCTCTCTTTTTTTTTTCTCGTTATTTTTGTGGAATTGTTCTAATGAAAAGAATTAGAGCTCAGCAAGGTTTACAGCTTTTGAAGTTTTGTTAGGAATAGAATTTTGCAAGTTTATTTATCTTTAGAAATGATTAGTAAAATGCAATGTTTGATGTTTATCCGCAATGATTATAATCGGTTTATCATTGTGGGTATCTTTGACAAATAGGGTCTTTCAGTCCAGTTCTGTAAGACGCATCTTCCAAATCGTGACGAAAGAATTACTTTGATTGATGAGGATGGGGATGAGTATGAAACACTATATTTGGCTCGAAAAACAGGACTTAGTGCAGGATGGAGAGGCTTTTCAATTGCTCATAACCTAGTTGATGGGGATGCTTTGGTTTTTGAACTAATTAGCCGCACTACATTCAAGGTGACTAAACATTCATCATTTTAGGTTTTTAGTACATTCATCTTGTATAATTAAGAGAACGGTATGTGTGATGTGATTATTAAACTGCTATGGCATGTGATGACTACTGTTACACAGTTTTCTTTTCCCCTTTTGTGCTATCTCATTTCTGCAATGTCTAATCCTTGCATTCTCCCTCCCCATTCTGCAGGTTTTAATAACGTTATTGTGGTTTCTATTATTTTCTTTCAGGTTTACATTATTAGAGTGAATAGTCCTGCAGAGGGTGAAGAGCAATGAATTTCAATAGAAATTTGGAGTCAGTAAAACTAATGTGTAGGTATTATTTTGTTGGTAACTAATTAAAGTTTGTAGTTAGCTCCACTCCTGGAGTCTTCCAAATACTGCTATAAAATTGTAATGATATTTAAGTTATTAGTCCTGAGACCCTTCAAATTTTAGTGCTATGGAATTTTGATGATCTTTGCTGGATAAAGCTATATAGAGAGAAAACAATGTGTCTTAAGAACCATAAAAGTGACAAAAAGCTTTGGAGTCCAAAATTACTCATATTTATAAGAAATAGATCAGCTTTGTATTGCTATTGAATATTAATTGAAAAAACTACAATCAGTTAAAAATATATATAAATTTTATTAAGAAAATACTGAATTAATAAATAAAGGTCAAGTGATGTTACTGAAATGTATAACCATTAATGTTACCTTTTTTCATTAGCTGAAGTTTTTGGGATGAGTGGTATCATAACGTGGTATTAGAGCATTAAATACGAAAGGTCAAGAGTTCAATCTTTGGTGAATCCCAAGGATTTCATCGAAAAATAAACAACTATTATTTTTTATAAACATTTGTCATTGAAATAACGAATTTTTATTCTTTCATTGTTGAGATTGCATTGTGTCTTATGCTGACTCATGTGATCCATTAAAGTTGTTTTTCTAATAAGTCGTATATACCAGTTACCAGCTCTTTAAAGAAAACCCTCTTTTTGTTATAAAACTTTCTGTTCAATTTATTTAATTAAACTACCTTTATATCCGTTAACACCAACTATATTTGTTTTGCATTATAACTCACAGTGTAACATATAGCGAAAGCTGTTTTATAAATCTATTTTATCTTTTGATTTTTTAATTTATGTATAGCAGTATTCATATATGAATGACAAAGTTTTCAATGACATATTCATGTACTTATCCAACCAAAACTATGTGTTTCAAAAGGTTACTTCAATGAAGATTTTATGATTGTCATCATGTGAAAATATTTTATTTTGATTATTAGATGATAAGTTGTAGGATTTGATTTTTATTTAAAATAAAAGTATTATTTTTATTTAAAATGTTGCTAAACAAATAAGTCACTTTTTAAACAAAGATCATCATAAAAAGATGTTTTTAACATCTTCGTTGAAATAGTTGGCTAAAAAAAAAAAGTCAAAAGAACATTTAGTCGTGTATGCCCACACTTGGCAGATTTGCTTTGATTGTCTTCTCTTCAATCAATTTAATGATCAGCTTGCACATCACCTGTTCTGCTAATCCATAAGTCTTAGAGAACAATTGGCAACTACCACAAAAAAAAAACTTACACAATAATCTGTAGTAATCAAAGAGACATTTAAGTAAATTTGATTAAAAATATTATCATAATTTAATTAACAAATTATGAGATAATTCTTTTGAATTTTCAAAGTCTTGTGTGACGGCTTTGGATAAATTTCAACGCTACCGTATTTACACCCAGACTTCAATGCTAACCTCAAGAGTTAAGATCAAATTAGTCTAATTCTCAATATTTAACAAGAAAACTAAAAACACAAGAGAAATAAAACTTTTGTTAAAAGAACACTTTATTACTCAAGTATTTGTTACAAATGACTTACACATCCAAATTTTAACTCTCACCTCTATTTCCACCTCTTTAATCGATGGTTATGATTAAATCTAACTAACGGTCCAGAATGATCATCCTTCACTACAAATATCTATCCTACTATATTTTTCTAAATACTTCTAAATTATTCCATACTACTTTTCATACTTCTATATACATCTACACTCTTCTAAAATATTCCATGATCTTTCAAAATCTTTTAGAACTTTCTAGAATATTCTGGGACCTTTTAAAGTATTCTAAAATGTTCTAAAACTATCTAAAATATTTTCAAACACTTTAGAATATTATACAAACACCTTAAATCTAACATTCTAAAACCGTGACACTTGGTTCCTGATATCACTCGGAACTCCCTGATTGCAAGCTTTCCATTGAGTGTATAACTCAGATTTCTTCAGAGGTGCCTCAGAGTAGCTAACAGGAGATGACAAGCTTAAAACACTAACTTCTTACTATTTTTGAGAGTTTATGTAATACCCTAAAAAACTTTGGTTTGCATTTTCACAAAGATAGAGCTTTATCAACCAAAAATTAAAGAAGTTACAAGTTATCATATAATAAAGCTTCCACTGCAAAATTATAATCTAATATGTACAATCTACATATAGAGATAATTAGCATATCTCGTCCAGATATTCTAGCTCTATTTCAGTGGCTGTCTTAGGTGCCCCTCCTATACTAAATACACATGATGATTCACCACAATGTGGACAATTTAAAGCAGCTCACGTTCTCTACAATTCCCAAAAGCTGCAAGAACGGTTGAAGATGTCATATGAAATGAGAGAAAACATATATGTAAACACCATATATGCGGGTAAGGAACGATCTATATATCAATGCTAGCCTTTTGGAGTTCATTCAACAGTCAACACTGAAATTGTATTATGAAACAAATACAAAAACACACATAAAAACAAAACATATTTGCACAAAATGAATTTGCTTCAAGTACACGTTTGATATAAGATATGCTTCTCATCCTTAATTAAAATAATTCACAGAAATAAGCCATTAAGATTCACAAAAGCAAGACACGTGCTTTCATAACTAAAAACTAATTCCAACCTAATGTAATATAGTGATTCAACATAGTTCGAAATTGCAAATAATCAAATAGTGGTTCAACATAAACGAAGTGGAACATTGAGATATATTATCATAGGATAATCTCTATTAAGAAATATATACAATTGGAACATTGGAACGTGTAGCAAATTAACTCCTCTATATTAGTAAATAGATAAATAAGAAAAAAAAAAAAAAACAGGGAACACCAAGTGACTATCGTACCGGAACACCAAGTAATAGAACAACTCAACAAAGACATAATTCAGAAAAGAGGGAATAACATACGCCTCTAACTTTTGGATAGAAACTGGTTTCTTGGAGAGAGAGAAACTGGACTTCTTGATCAAGCTTTTGTAGTGCTTCTCTAGCCTTATCTGGATTTTCCTCGTATTGCTATGAATCTTCCTGCATGAACTATGCAACCATTATATGAGTTTAATATTAGCCTCTTATCCTTCAATAATAAGCCATTATTATGATCACTGTGCACTAAGTTTTCACATAATGGTGGCTACTTATAGAAGTAGAGAAGCTGCACAAGAAAGATGAAGAAGTTCAAGTAATTTTTTTTTTCACAAAATCCAGTTAAAACATTACCTATTAATACAAATTTTTATCTCATTTTGTATAATGTTGTTACATACCTAAATATGGTTACATGGATGAGAGTATAAGCTTCTAAAACTAAGAGAGAAAATATTCTACCATTTTGTATAGAAAAAGTATGAGGAGCCAATGCATGTTTTATATAATGTGTACAATGGGGTTAAATTGAAATTAAAATTAAATTAGAGACAATTAATTAATTTTGAGTAGTTTTCAATTTAAAATTTGAATCAAATCATGAATCCCGTCAGTTATGAAATTAAATTAGGATTACCTCCCTCTCTCAATGCGGTGTGAACTTCTTCTTTCACTCTCTCCTCGAAGCAAAAGCCGGTACAGTGCCGCCACGGTTACCAGCCGTCGTCGAACATCGCGCCGACACTGTTCGCACAGACCACCGTACGTAAGGAGGACGGGCATATTATGTGAGTCGAGCTCGCGGCACCGCAGCAACCCGGACGTCCAGCGCCTCCGTTGCAGCCGGTTTGTGCCTTCTTCCCGTTGTCGGATGTTCACTTTATCTGTGAACGTAGATGGTTATTCTTGGGTGCTTAGTTGTAGACGATGATTGCTGGTTATGATTTATTTGACTATCAAAGTTTCAAAATATTTTTTTACACGGTCATTTGGTTGGTAGCTAGTCGTTTTATAAAGTAATTACATTGTTATTTATACATGTTTACATTGAATGTTCATTTTTGTATGATTTTCGATGTTTACTTTCTCAGTTTTCGTGGATGTTTATTCTTCGAGTAATTCAACAAGACACAGGCAGCAAGCTGGCGCTGGGATGACGCAAGCGCGGGGGTTCGGGGCTACAACTCAAGTCGACGATGTTGACAGTTGTAGGTCACGGTGATGAAGGGTTAATGTGAAAGAATTTGGGATAAATTGGGGGTAAATATCACAAAATTGAACAGACAACTAGAAATAATGGATAATGATATTTAATTTACATTAGTAATACATATTAGGTCAAATAAACAACCAATTGTACATATTGTATAGATACCTCATTGTCTCCCTAGCAGGACTCTTTTGTATAATACTGTTACATACCTTTTTTTCACTTTAAAAAAGAGGTGCAACTTCAAAAAAAGAGTATTGTTACATACCCAAATATGACTATAGGGATGAGAGTAAAAACTTCTAAGACTAAGAGAGAAAAGATTCTGTAATAAAAATGATAATATTCTTGTAAATAACGTGCCACTTCCCACTAGTAGTGGAAGAGGCGTAAAAAAATGTTAGGGGAGTTATTCTAACTGAATTGGTTGTAGGTGTAGAGGATATTATTAGTAGTAACAGAATGAGAAGGAGGGTAAGAATTCAGCAAAGAGAATAGGAAGACTTAGGAGAAAGCGTAACTCTCCAAATTCTCATCCAAGCACTTCTATATTATTCTTATTTTTTCTACAGTTTTTCTTCATAATTCAATAATATCAAAAGAGTGTAATCATCCTGATTCACCCCTTTTCTTCTTATTTGATTATGTGTGTGTAAATTATTTTTTTTAGGTACCAATTATTACAACTAGCTAGTATTAGAACAACAATCTTGGGAGGTCAATAAATGATGTTTATGAGAACTGTGCATGCTACGACTATGGAGGCATGTATGAAATATCTAGAATGGCATATAGAAGAGCAGGCTCGTACCATGGAGGAGTAAGGTCGCATCATGAAAATGATCCTGAAGAGGTTAGAAGAGTTAGGCTGCCCGAGAGACAGCACACAGAGGGAGAAGGAGAACGGACGAAAGTGGAGGGTGAGAGAGTGAACAAGAATCCCACACTGCAACAAGGCCCAAGTGTCCAAACGAATAATGGAGTCCGAAGTGTAAGAGTGGCCAAATCCATTGCAGACCCAAACATTACTTTCACTTCAGTAAATACTGTCGGGTTAAGTAGTAGTAGTGGGTCAAATGGGCCAAAATAGCATGTGAGAAAATTGTTTAAAGAAGAATGGATTGATAGGTAAAGGAAGGGATTATATTTTAAGTGTGGGAAGAAATGGGGACAAGACCATGTTTGCCAAATGAAAAATTTTTAAATTATTTTGATGGACCAGGAAGAGAAGAAAGGATTTGAAGATGAAGGTTTGGGTCTTGTGGAGCAGAGAATTGAGGCCAAACCATTAGAACTCCAGCTTTCATCCCACACTTTTTGAGGTCTAACTACACATAAGACCTTTAAAGTGCAAGATGAGATGATGGGTCAGAGGGTTATAATTTTAATTGATTCAATAACTTCTACCAATTTCATTGCTACTAAGGTGGTGAAAAGATGTGGCTGAGACTTGTCTCAATGAAAAATACATTTGCCTCCTAAGAGTATCACATGGGTTTGAATCTCTCTTGATAAAAAATAAAGTATCAATGGGTGTGTGAGTAGGTTGGGTGTATGTTCTATGTTGTATTAACAAAAAAAAAATGGTGAAAAGATTAGTCATAACAGTGCTAGGGTTCAGAAAATTCAAAATAGAAGTGAAAAATAATGCATTTAAAAGTGGAAATGAGGGTGTAACTTGAGTGAAATTGAAGATTCAAAGGATCACCATTCGTCAATCTTACTTCTTGATGGAGTTGGATAGCACTGAAGTCATGCTAGGCGTTGAATGGGTGGCCAGTTTAGGACAGTTTTGAGGGACTATAATGCCATGGTTCTTTGCTAGAAAGAGAAAAGTCAGAAACAACAAATTTTAAATAACGTTATCACACCTTTATTGGCAAATTCGAAGACGACAGTAAAAATAAACATTAGTCCACTATTTGAGGAGTTGCTACAACAACTCGAAGACCTCTTCGTGGTTTCAGTAGGATTCCCGCTAGCGTAAACAAAGATTATGTGATTATACTCAAAGAAGGTGCTGAAATTCCCAAAATCAGATTCTATAGGTACCCTCATTACTAGAAGGTTGAAATTGAAAAAATAGTAGAGGAGAAGTTACAATCGAAAGTAATCAGACCCAGTATTAGTTCAAGTATTTTTCTTTTTCTTTTGCTTTTTTCACTCAATCTAATTAAAGCATCACCTACGAATACAAATTTTTATTCCACTTTGTATAAATTGTTACATACTCAAATATGACTCATGGGCGAGAGTATAAGCTTCTAAGACCAAGAGAGAAAATATTCTACCATTCTGTATAATATTATTACATACCTTTTTTTATTTTGAGAAAAAATATGCAACTTTAATGGAAGAGTATTGTTATATACCCAAATATGACTGCAGGGGTGAGAGTAGAAGTTTTATTAATAATACCAGAATGAGAAAAAGGGTAAGAACTCAGCAAAAAGAATAAGAAGGCTTAGGAGAAAGGTTAGCTCTCTAAATTCTCATCCAAGCACCTCTATATTATTATTATTATTATTATTATTTTTGCAGTTTTTTTTCATAATTTAATAATATCAATAGAGTGGGATCGTCCTAATTCACCCATTTTCTTTCTATTTGGTTATGTGTGTGTAATTATTTTTCTCAGGTACCAGTTGTTACAACTGGAATTAGAACAACAATCTTGAAAAATTAATGAATACTATTTACGAGAGCAATGCAAGCTACAACTACGAAAGTATGTATGAAACATCTAGAATGGCATATATATAGAGAAGCTGGCTTGTACCATGGAGGAGTAGGGTCGCACTATGAAAATGATTCTGAAGGTGTTCGAAGAGTTAGGTCACCGCCAGAGGCAGCACACTGAGGAAGAAGGAGAACGGACGAAGGTGGAGGGTGAGAGAGTGAGCGAGAATCCCACACTGCAGCAAGGCCCAAGTGTCCAAGCGAGTAATAGAGTCTGAAGTGTAGGAGTGACCAAATCCATTATGGGCCCAAACATTACTTTCATTTCAATGAATACTATCGGATAAATAGTAGTAGTGGGTCAAATAGGCCAAAATAGCAAGGAATGAAAAAATTGTCTAAAGAAAAATGGGCTGATAGGCAAAGGAAGGGATTATGTTTTAAGTGTGGAGAGAAATAGGAGCAAGACCATATTTGCCAACTAAAATTTTTTTAAATTATTTTGATGGACCAAGAAGAGAAGGAAGAACTTGAAGATGAAGGTTTGAGTCTTATAGAGCAGGAAATTGAGGCCGAACCATTAGAACTCCAACTTTCATCCTACACTTTTTGAGGCCTAACTACACATAAGACCTTTAAGGTGCAAGATGAGATGATGCGTTAAAAAGTTATAGTTTTAATTGATTCAGAAGCTTCTACCAATTTCATTGCTTCTAAGGTGGTGAAAAGATGTGGTTGAGACTTGTCCCAAAAAAAATACATTTGCCTCCTAAGAGTTTCACATGAGTTCTAATCTCTCTTGATGAAAAATAAAGTAACAATGGGTGTGTGAGTAGGTTGGGTGTATGTTCTCTGTTGTATTGACAAAAAAAAGTGGTGAAAAGATTGGTCTTAGCGGTGCTAGGACTAAGAAAATTCAGAGTAGAAAGTTAAAATAGTGCATTTAAAAGTGGGATTGAGGGTGTAACTTGAGAAGAATTAAAGATTCAAAGGATCACCATTCGTCAATCTTACTTCCTGATGGAGTTGGGCAGCACTGAAGTGGTGCTAAGTGTTGAATGGGTGGCCAGTTTAGGACAGTTTTGAGAGACTATAATGCCATGGTTCTTTGCTAGGAAAAAGGAGGTCAGAAACAACAAATTTCAAATAAAATTATCACACTTTTACTGGCAGATTCAAAGATAGAAGCAAAAATAGACATTAGCCCATCATTTAAGGAATCGCTACAGCAGTTCAAAGACCTCTTCGTGGTTCCAGTAGGCCTCCCCTTAGTGTGAATAAAGATCATGCGATTATACTCAAAGAATGTGCTGAAATTCCCAAAATCAGATTCTATAGGTACCCTCATTACTAGAAGGTTGAAATTGAAAAAATAGTAGAAGAGATGTTTCAATCGGGAGTAATCAGACCTAGTATCAGCTCAAGTATTTTTCTTTTTCTTTTGTGTTTTTTATTCAATCTAGTTAAAACAACACCTACGAATACAAACTTTTACCCTATTTTGTATAAATTGTTACATACCCAAATATGGCTTATGGGTGAGAGTATAAGCTTCTAAGACTAAGAGAGAAAATATTCTGCCATTTTGTATAATATTGTTACATACCTTCTTTTCACTTTAAGAAAAAGGTGCAACTTCAAAGGGAGGGTATTGTTACATACCCAAATATGACTGCAGGGGTGAAAGTAGAAGCTTCTAAGACTAAAAGAGATAAGATTTTGTAATAAAAATAAAAATATTCTTATAATTAACGTGCCACTTGGCACTATTAGTGGAAGAAGCATGAAAAAATGTCAGAAGTGTGATCTTAATTGAATTGGTTGTGGGTGTAGAAAGTATTATTAATAGTAATAGAATGAAAAGGAAGGTAAGAACCCAGCAATGAGAATGGGAAGGCTTAGGAGAAAGGCTAGCTCTGTAAATTCTCATTCAAGCACCTCTATATTATTCTTGTTTTTTCTGCAATTTTTCTTCGTAATTTAATAATATCAACAGAGTGTGATCATCCTGATTAACCCTTTTTCTTCCTATTTGGTTATGTGTGTGTGAATTATTTTTCTCAGTTACCAGTTGTTACAACTGGAATTAGAGCAACAATCTTGGAAGGCCAATGAATGGTGTTTACGAGAACTACGCAAGCTACAACTATGGAAGTATGTATGAAGCGTCTAGAATGGCATATGAAGGAGCAGGCTCATAGCATGGAAGAGTAGGGTCGCACCATGAAAATAATTCTGAAGGGGTTGGAAGAGTTAGGCCACCATCAGAGGCAACACACTGAGGAAGACGGAGAACAGGCGAAGGTGGAGGGTAAGAGAGTGAGCGAGAATCCCACACTGTAGCAAGGCCCAAGTGTCCAAACGAGTAATGGAGTCTGAAGTGCAAGAGTGGCCAAGTCCATTATAGGCCTAAACATTACTTCCATTTCAGTGAATATTGTCGGATAAATAATAGTGGTGGATCAAATGGGCCAAAACAGCAAAGAATGAGAAAATTGTCTAAAAAAATGGGATGATAGGCAAAGGAAGGGATTATATTTTAAGTGTGGGGAGAAATAGGTGCAAGACCATGTTTGCCAAATGAAAAATTTTTAATTATTTTGATGGACCAAAAAGAGTAGGAAGAATTTGAAGATTATAGTTTGGGTATTGTGAAGCAGGGAATTGAGGCCAAACCATTAGAACTCCAGCTTTCATCCTATACTTTTTGAGGCCTAACTACACGTAAGACCTTTAAGGTGCAAGATAAGATGATGGGTCAAAGAGTTATAGTTTTCATTGATCCAAGAGCTTCTACCAATTTCATTGCTACTAAGGTAGTGAAAAGATGTAGTTGAAACTTATTCCAATGAAAAATACATTTGCCTCCTAAGTGTATCGCAAGGGTTTGAATCTCTCTTGATAAAAAATAAAGTATCAATCGGTGTGTGAGTATGTTGGGTGTATGTTCTGTATTGTATTGACAAAAAAAAAGTGGTGAAAAGATTGGCCTTAGCAGTGCTAGGGCTCAGAAAATTCAGGATAGAAGTGAAAAATAGTGCATTTAAAAGTGGAAATGGGGTGTAACTTAAGTGGAATTGAAGATTAAAAGGATCACCATTCGTCAATCTTACTTCTTGATGGAGTTAGACAGCACTGAAGTGGTGCTAGACGTTGAATGGGTGGCCAGTTTAGGACAGTTTTGGGAGACTACAATGTCATAGTTTTTTGCTAGGAAGAAGAAGGTCAAAAATAACAAATTTCAAATAACGTTATCACACCTTTACCGGCAGATTCGAAGACGGCAGCAAAGATAGACATTAGCCCGTCATTTAAAGAGTTGCTACAGCAATTTAAAGACCTCTTTGTGGTTCCAGTAGGACTCCCTCCTAGCGTGAATAAAGATCATGCGATTTTACTCAAAGAAGGTATTGAAATTCCCAAAATCAGATCCTATTGGTACCCTTATTACTAGAAGGTTAAAATTAAAAAAATAGTAAAGGAGATATTGCAATCAGGAATAATCAACTCAAGTATTTTTTTTCTTTTGTTATTTTCACTCAATCCAGTTAAAACATCACCTACAAATACAAATTTTATCCCACTTTGTATAAATTGTTACAAATATGGCTCATGGGTGAGAGTATAAGCTTCTAAGACTAAGAGAGAAAATATTCTGCCATTTTGTATAATATTGTTACATACTTTTTTTTTACTTTGAGAAAAAAATATAACTCTAAGGGAAGAAATATGACTGTAGGGGTGAGAGTAGAAGCTTGTAAGACTAAAAAAAAAAGATTCTATAATAAAAAAGAAAATATTCTTATAAATAACATACCACTTGACACTGCTAGTGGGAGAAGCATGAAAGAATGTCAGGAGAGTGATTCTAACTGAATTGGTTGTGTGTCTAGAGGGTATTATTAATAGTAACAGAATGAGGAGGAGGGTAACAACTCAGCAAAGAGAACAGAAAGGTTTCGGAGAAAGGCTAGCTCTCTAAATTCTCATCCAAGCATCTCTTTATTGTTCTTGTTTTTTCTGCACTTTTTTTCTTCATAATTTAATAATATCAAGAGAGTGTGATCATCTTGATTTACCCATTTTCTTCCTATTTGATTATGTGTGTGTGAATTATTTTTCTTAGGTACCAATTATTACAACTGCAATCAGAGCAACGATCTTGAGAGATCAATGAATGGTGTTTACGAGAGCTGCACGAGCTACAACTACGGAAACATGTATGAAGCGTCTAGAATGGCATATAGAGGAGCATGCTCGTACCATGGAGGAGTAGGGTCGCACCATGAAAATGATTCTGAAAGGGTTGAAAGAGTTAGGCCATCGCTAGAGGCAGCACACTAAAGAAGAAGGAGAACGGGCAAAGGTGGAGGATAAGAGAGTGATTGAGAATACTACATTGCTACAAGGTCCAAGTGTCCAAACGAGTAATGGAGTCTAAAGTGTAGGAGTGACCAAGTCCATTCTGGACCCAAACGTTACTTCCATTTCAGTGAATATTGTCGGATAAGTAGTCATAGTGGGTCAAATGGGTCTAAACAGCAAGAAATGAGAAAATTGTCTAAAAAAAATGGGCTGATAGACAAAAGAATGGATTATGTTTTAAGTGTGGGGAGAAATGGGGGCAAGACCATGTTTGCCAAATAAAAAATTTTCAAGTTATTTTGATGGGCCAGAAAGAGGAGAAAAAACTTGAAGATGAAGGTTTGGGCCTTGTGGAGTAGGGAATTAAGGCCGAACCATTAGAACTCCAGCTTGCATCCTACACTTTTTCAGGCCTAACTACACATAAGATCTTTAAAGTGCAAGATTAGATGATGGATCAGAAAGTTATAGTTTTAGTTTATCCAGGAGCTTCTACCAAATTTATTGCTACTAAGGTGGTAAAAAGATGTGGCTGAGACTTATTCCATTGGCAAATACATTTGCCTCCTAAGTGTGTCACATGGGTTTAAATCTTTCTTGATGAAAAAGAAAGTATCAATGGGTATGTGAATATGTGGTGGGTCTATGTTCTGTGTTGTATTGACAAAAAAAAGGTGGTGAAAAGATTGGCCTTAGCGGTGCTAGGACTCAGAAAATTCAGGGTAGAAGTGAAAAACAGTGCATTTGAAAGTGAAAATGAGGGTGTATCTTGAGTGAAATTGAAGATTCAAATGATCACCATTCGTCCATCTTACTTCCTGATGGAGGTGGGCAACACTGAAATAGTGTTAGGCGTTGAATGGGTAGTTAGTTTAGGGCAATTTTAGGGGGACTACAATGTTGTGGTTCTTTGCTAGGAGGAAGGAGGTTAGAAACAACAAATTTTAAATAATGTTATCACACCTCTACTGACAAATTTAAAGAGGGCAGCAAAGATAGACATTAGCCCACCATTTAAGGAGATGCTACAAAAATTCGAAGACCTCTTCGTGATTCTAGTAGGACTCTCCCTAGCATGAACAAAGATCATGCGATTATACTCAAAGAATGTGCTAAAAATTTCCGAAATCAGATCCTATAGATTCTCTCATTACTAGAAGGTTAAAATTGAAAAAATAGTAAAAAAAATGTTGTAATCGGGAGTAATCAAACCCATTATTAAATCAAGTATTTTTTCTTTTTCTTTTGCTTTTTCACTCAATCCAGTTAAAAAATCACCTACGAATCTAAATTTTCACCCCCACTTTATGTAAATTGTTACATACCCAAATATGACTCATGGGTTAGACTATAAGCTTCTAAGACTAAAAAAAAAAATATTCTACATTTTATATAATACTGTTACATACCTTCTTTTCACCTTGAGAAAAATGTACAAATTCAAGGGAGGGTACTATTACATACCCAAATATGACTGCAAAGGTGAGAGTAAAAGTTTTTAAGACTAAGAAAGGAAAGATTCTGTAATAAAAATGAGAATATTCTTTTAATTAATGTGTCACTTGGTACTAGTAGTAGGAGAGGCATGAAAAAAAGTTAGGGGAGTGATCCTATAACTGAATTGGTTGTGGGTGTAGGAGGTATTATTAGTAGTACCAGAATGAAGAGGAGGGTAAGAATTCAACAAAGAAAATAAAAAAGCTTAGGAGAAAGGCTAGCTCTCTAAATTCTCATCCAAGCATCTCTATGTTCTTATTTTTTCTGCAGTTTTTCTTCATAATTCAATAATATAAAAAAGTGTGATCATCCTGATTCAACCATTTTTTTTATTTGGTTATGTGTGTGTGAATTATTTCTCTCAGGTACCAGTTGTTACAAGTCTTATTAAAACAACGATTTTGGGAGGTCAATAAATGATATTTACGCAAGCTGTAACTATAGAGGCATGTATGAAGTGTCTAGAACGGCATATGGAGGAGCAGGCTCGTAACATAGACGAGTAGGATCACACCATGGAAATAATCCTAAAGAGGTTGGAAGAGTTAGGCTGCCACGAAAGGTAGCACGCTGAGGGAGAAGGAAAAAAGGCAGTGGTAGAGGGTGAGAGTGAGTGAGAATTTCACGCTGTAGCAAAACACAAGTGTTCAGACGAGTAATGGAGTCCAAAGTGCAGGAGTGACCAAGTCTATTGTGGGCTAAACATTACTTTCACTTCAGCAAATACTGTTGGGATAAGTAGTAGTGGGTCAAACAGGCCAAAACACCAAGAAATGAGAAGATTGTCTCAAGAAGACTGGGTTGATAGGCAAAAGAAAGGATTATATTTTAAGTGTGGGAAGAAACGAGGACAAGATCATATTTGCTAAATAAAAAAATTTTCAAATTATTTTGATGGGCCAAAAAGAGGAAGAAGAACTTAAAGATAAAGCTTTGGGCCTTGTAGAGTAGGAAATTGAGATCGAACCATTAAAACTCTAACTTTCATCCTATACTTTTTGGCGTCTAACTACACATAAGACCTTTAAGGTGTAAGATGAGATGATGGGTTAGAGAGTTATAGTTTTAATTGATCAAGAGATTTCTAAAAATTTTATTGCTACTAAAGTGGTGAAAAGATGTGGCTAAGGCTTGTCCCAATGAAAAATACATTTGCTTTCTAAGAGTGCCACATGAGTTCGAATCTCTCTTGATGAAAAATAAAGCATCAATGAGTGTGTGAGTAGGGTGAATGTGTGTTTTGTGTTGTATTGACAAAAAAATGTGATGAAAAGATTAGCTTTAACGGGGCTATGGCTCAGAAAATTTAGGATAAATGTGAAAAATAGTACATTTGAAAGTAGGAATGAAGGCGTAACTTGAGTAGAATTAAAGCTTCAAGGAATCATCATTCGTAAATTTTACTTTCTGATGGAGCTGGACACACTAAAGTGGTGCTAGACGTTGGATGGATGGTTATTTAGGATAGTTTTGGGGGAGACTACAATGCCATGATTCTTTGCTAGAAAGAATGGGTCAGAAACAACAAATTTCCAATAACGTTATCGCACCTCTACTAACAGATTCAAAGGGGACAATAAAGATAGATATTAGCCCGCCATTTAAGGAGTTGCTACAGCAGTTCAAAGATCTTTTTGTGGTTTCAGTAGGACTTTCCCCTAACGTGAACAAAGATCATGCGATTATACTCAAAGAATATGCTAAAATTTCCAAAATCAGATCCTATAGGTACCCTTATCACTAGAAAGTTAAAATTGAAAAAATAGTAGAGATGTTTCAATTGGGAGTAATCAAACTCAGCACCAGCTCTTTCTCTAATCCTGTGATTTTAGTAAAAAAGAAGGATGGAAGTTTTGACGTTTTTGTGTTTGCTATACTACAAGGCTCTCAACAAAATAACAATGGCTGATAAAATTGTTTTGAGTTTTGAGTTTTTCACTAAAACAATAAAGCTACTCTAAAGACTTGTTTAGGTGGATTTTTAAATTTGTTTAAGTTATATTTTTTAAAAAATTTTATAAAAAATAATATTAATTTTATGTTTAAATATTTTTTCTAATACTTTTACTTTTATTATTAAAAATTTATCAAATACGCTAAAAAATAAAAAGAAATATTATTTTATTAAAAAATATATCTTTTTTATTAATTTAATGACCCTACCCCCAAACAAATACTATGTTGTAGTAGGTACCAGAACTTGTTACTGAGTGTTTATGATGCATGGACACTGACACAGATATGGAACACGATACGACACGGGACAAGCGGACATACGAATTTTAAAATCTTATAAGACACGGAATATGCACATATATAAAATATAAAGTATTTTTTAGATAAATTACAATAAATTTTTAATTTTTATTAGTATTAAAATATAAAATAATTTTTTTATTGTTTTAATGTTTTCTTTTAACTATATAAAAGTATCTAAAATATTTTTTGTTTTAATAAATAATAATATATATTATTTCTAAACTCGTTTTAAAAATATATGCTAAGAATAAGGCTGGACGCGTTGATATTAGGTGTGTCCAAATGTATCTACAAAAAAATTTTTTATTTTTTATTAAGATACGATTAGACACAGCAAACACGCGTATTCGACAAGTATCGATGAGTGTGGTGTTCACGCAGACATGACAACTCAACGAAATATCCGTACTCACAGACGGATTTAGGGGGCGAGTTTGGGCCATGTCTCCCCCTAAATTTTCAAAACTTAAAATACATTACATATAATGTTTAAAAATTTTGACAAATATATTTTCTAGTTCAGTGGTTGAAGTGAGGTATTCTATACTTCAAAGCAGGGTCCAACTCCCATGTCATTCATTTAAAATTTATTTTCTTTTGTTCATTCAAGTTTTTTTTTTATAATTTTTCTATCTATTATTAAATAAAATTATTTTCTTTTGTTCTTTCAAGTTTTTTTTTATAATTTTTCTGTCATTCATTTAAAATTCATTTTCTTTTGTTCATTCAAGTTTTTTTTTATAATTTTTCTATCTATTATTATATAAAATTATTTTCTTTTGTTCTTTCAAGTTTTTTTTATAATTTTTCTATCTATTATTATATAAAAATACTTTGATTTTTATAATAATTATGAATATATTTTATATATTATATTCATTAATTTATTTTAAATACATATATTAAAATTATTAGAGAAACAAATTTATATTATTTATGTTATATTCTTTTATAATAAGAATAAAAATTAAAATCTTATGAAAAAAACTTTGATATAAATGATTTTTTTAAAATTAATTTTAGTTTAAAATAATATTAAAATATACAATTATTTTTTTTATTAAAACTTTCAGTTTTAATATGGTATTTTTAATTTTTTTTATTTCCGGCTTCTCTTTATAGGATTTCTAGATCCGACACTGTCTGTGCTTCGTAGCCGAGTGTACTCAACTAGTCTGCTGGCACGAAACGACATCGTTTTACTTAACCAAGATTCAACAGGCAGCCAATGAGAGTATGCGAGATGTGCCGGTGTACAGAAATAACTATGTAGGTGCCGTATCTGATCAAAATACAAAATACCGAAGCAAGAAGGAAGAAGCCAATCACAAAAAAGAGAACCTCATCTTCAAAATGATGATGATGATGTTGTTGTTGTTCTTTTTCCATAGGTAGGTAGTACTTTTCTTCTATCAGAGAGCAAAACTTGAAACTGCACTAACGACGATGTTTCTTGAGACCACCGTGGCCGCCTGCTTCCCCGCCATCCTCGGTACTTTCTAAACCACCCTCTTACTGTTTGTTGAAATTCCTCAAGGAGATTTTTATATACTTTTCTTCTCTTGTTTTCAATGTTAAGAAGAAAAACAGCATTTGTGTGGTTTGCCGTTTGCCACAAACAGAAACAATAATGGTTCACTGAAAATGTTGGTTGAATAATAGAAGACTAATGGTGCATTGCTGTTGCAGATAAGAGGGTTGTCCATATTGCAGCTTCATGCAAGCTCCATCCTTACAACTCCAACTGTGCTCATCATATGCTCTGGTATATTAATCATACATTCTGACTTGTGAATTGTGAATTATCATTCTTCTCACTTTTTTCTTGAAATGAGAGATTGAGAGTGTCAATGTTTGTTGGAAGAGAATGAATACAACATTTTGTTTTTTTGTTATTATGCTATTCTCTCTCTATCATACATTCATACCATGGCAATAGTGAGGAACATTAGGGTTCATAACTCATAATACTATGCTCCAATGCCTAATTCAATGCAAATCCATGAGTCTTATGTAGCATATTTATTGGTTTCTTTGGTTTAACGTAGCAGAGGCATAGGGCCCTATGACAAACAAGTGGTATGGAATTAAATGCATGAATTGGGAAATAAAATCATGCACAGATTTTCAAATGGATTAGATGGTGCCCTATGGTATTTTTTAGGGTCTATTGTAAAGCTGCCATCAAACGGCTTGATCCATTTTAGGAGAGTTGACCATGGAAATGGTATCAAAGCCTACCCTAAATGTGACTAACTAGTTAGGATTTTGATTCTTGCCACAGCCAATAGAGCTGAATGAAAGAGAGACCTGTGAGATTTGAGAATTAAACTCTAGATTTGTACACTTCTTAAAAGCGGCATAATTTCAAAACCCTCTTTTTTCTCCCTAACCTGAAATACGTTTCTAGAATGTGTATTTTTAATCTGTAATCATTCATTGAAATTTCTTGATGGAGCTTAGCTTGCCTAAATGACTGTAGTAGATGCTAAATTAGGAAATATATAATAGATGAAAATAAATGCACAGGGAAAAATGTCAGAAGTGCAGTGGCATTCGCTTCACAAGAAGGAACAAACTTGTACCTGTAAAGAATAGTATTCGTGCATCAACGGAGTATCTAGGCTCAGCTCCAGATCCTATAAAGAAAAACGTGAAGTCATCATACCATCCATTTGAGGAATTTGCACAGCCAGAGAATAGTGGAGATGCTAGGCCTACATCAGCAGAAACAAGTAGAACAATTATTGAGGTATTAATTTCATAAAAGAAAACTATTAATTAGTATTCATGTTGCCGATCAATGAAATAACCCCTTTCCACATAAGAAGAAAGAAAAATACAAAATAAGATATTTTTTTTAAAGGGAATTTAGTGATATAGACAAATGGTACATCGATCAAAATACCATGTAAAGTTCACGAAGTTTCTTTAATAAATTCATTGAAGTTAGATGACTAACTTCATTATCTTCTCATTCAATCAGCAGATACTCCGTCTAATTAATATTCATCTTTGAAAAAAGTCGATCATCTGTACTCGGAAGCAAACCTTAATAAACTATGTACCTTAGATCTTGTATCTTAATGTAGTATAATATAATCAATCCTAAGCTCAACTCATGTACTTAAATGCTGAAATTGTGGCAAGACCTTTATCAAGCAGCTACTCAGTAGTTTTTCATTCTCATCCTGTTAACCACCAATGCATCACCAATGATGAATGTGGTATATCTTTTTCAGGTCAACAGCAAAGCAACACTCGTGTTCTCGGTTCTGATCAATGGTGAAGACCATGAAAATGTTGTTTGGCCAGATGTGCCATATTTGACTGATGAACGTGGAAGTGAGTGAAAATATTTATCAAATGAATAAATTTTCTTGTGTGTACGAAGTTTCATCTATCAAATTAAGTTTCATGTGCATTGCAGATATATACTTTCAAATGAAAACTGGTGAAGATATTTTGCAATCCCTTACTTCAGAAGAAAACTATGTGGTATGGCCATATCTATAACATTCTATAATCATATATTGTCCTAACATTTCTTTTTGCATATACTCGTGCCAGTTGGCCTTCTTCATAATAGTTAGTGTTATGTATGTGCACTCTTCATATCTTGTCATGTCACCTAATAGGAAGTGGGAACATTCAGATTTGCTATTGGATATTTGGCTTGAGCAATCATTTTATGTTGTCACTATTTTGTTTGTACTGTTGTCAATGTACTCTAGAGGCACAGAACACCAAGCCTTGTCTATAATATGCTTTTTTGGGACAGTTCAGCTTTCTATTTCATAATTTATTCAGAATGTCTATACTCTTCTTGTTATTAGACATCAATAGTTCTCATGTCTTTTGTAGATTTGGAAACTGGATTCATAGTTTATCTTCAATCATCTCTTTCTAATCTCATGATTCCAGTTGTTCTATGCAAAGCTTGCATCTCTTCTATGTAATGACTTCAATCATCTTTTTTCTTTCTAATCTCATGTTTCCAGTGGTGGTTTGCAAATCTTGCATCTCGTCCAATGTAATAACAGTCAGTTTTGGCTTGTCTGTCTGTACACTGTATTGTAGCAAGTCATTGTTGGTGTGGATACCATGGAAATGATATCTGAGATGGACTTATCAAATCCTTCAGAAATTAACTTTGGGATTGAAGAAATAGGTGATGAAGATGTTGATGACTATGATGAAGAGGATGAAGATGAGGATGAGGATGAGGATGAAGACGAAGATGAAGAAGATGATGATTATGATGCGGTATAATTCATTTGTTTCTTTTCATATAATTCTGAGGACTGTATTCATTTCTGAACTGTAAACTTTACAGATGGAAACATTATGCATTATATTCTATTATCATGTTTACAGGGATGGGTATCTGTTCATTCAGATGATGATGAACAGGATGATTCTGATGAGGAGACACTTGCAGACTGGGCAAAACTGGAAACTATGCGTTTTTCACATCCAATGCATTTTGCCAAAACGTTGGCTGAGGTAAATATTAATGTTAGGATATGTTAATGGAGTTTATTGATGATATCTTTAAGATGACAAAGTGAAACAAGTGTGATGTGGCTTCTAGGCAATTATATGCAGAATCTTTTGAATTGCAAATATACCTAAGGTTGTTGGCACTAATTAAATCATTTATGCTTTGGGATTAGATTGCTTCAGATGATCCAATTGATTGGATGGAGCAACCTCCAGCTTGCCTAGCTATCCAAGGCCTTATAAGACCTGCCTTTATTGAAGAACATTCTATGATACAGAAGCATCTATCTGCCACTCAGACCAGCAATACTGACATGAGCGAACGGATCAAAAGTAAAGGAGAAAACGTTGATGTGGTCAGGGACCATGTGCACAATTTAGAACCACCTAACCATGATGCAGCACAGATGGAGAAGAATGACAATGAAGATATTCCAATTAACGAGACTGCATTTTACAAACTGGAGATGACTAAGATCCAACTATTTACAGCACACGGGGTTCCAGTAAGTTTTAACACTTTTAACCTGTGTACTAGTTTTTTACTTAGAAATGTTTGTTTAAGCACTAACGGAAGATTTGCTCATAATTGTGGCAGACTGTTCTTGAAGTAGAAGATTACATGAAAGCTCAGCCTGATGCCATAGCACACGCAGCTTCCAAAATCATATCGCGTCTGCAAGCTTGCGGAGAAAAGACTGAACAAGCCCTCAAATCTCTGTGTTGGAGATGCAAGGCTATTCAAGTGGAGGTATTACATGAACTGTTGGAAAAATTACTTAGAGTTGTCTCATTACATTAAACCAAAAAATTGAGTTGATAATCCAAAACACTATTAAAACTACTAAATATATATTGTTAATGTGGTTTAAGTGAAATTCTCCATTAGTAGAATCTTCTGTTCCAGCACAACATGTGTAATAGGTATAGTATGTATAGTGTTAATAGGTTATTTCTATTAATTAATCACATTTGCTTGCAACTTACAACAGGAGGCACAACTTATCTGTGTAGACTCACTCGGGTTTGACGTAAGGGTTTGTTCAGGCACGCAAGTTCAAACGTTGAGATTTGCATTTAAGAAAAGGGTACATCAATTTTTATTTTTATCTTTTTTTTTCCGAAACAAATTTCAATTTCTTTAATATGTCGTTATAAATGGATATTAATCATGCTTCATGCCAACCACTGTACATCTAAACATCAGTAACGCTAAGCAAGAAAATCATCTAAAGATTGCTTGATCCAGTGCACCCTTGGTTAAGTAATTTGGAAACTGTTATGGTTTAAGTGATTAGTTAGCTTTATTGCACGCTATTAAATTGATTAAAATGAAGGCTCATATCTGTATTCCCCTTCATAGTTATTAAATTTTTTGTACAGGCTACTTCAGAGTACAGTGCTGAGAGACAACTCAATGATATACTATTTCCAGGAAGTCACCAGAAGCCACAAAAATTGACTCAGACACATCAAAATGAATGCTAAAACTAAAACCTTCAAAATGTCACATTTCTTTTAATTTTGTATCACTAGTGTAGTAGTGTTGTATGCCATTCGCCAATGATAGTTCATAGAGGTAAAAGAAAAAGGAAAAGTAGGCATGTATCATGTATGTGCCCACCCTGTTGCATTAAATTATAATTGAAAGTAATTGCTTTCCTGTGCTGATTCTTTTCTGATATCAATTTTTTCATTTTTTGCTCACACTTATTTGTAATTAGTCTATATTGCCCACAAATACAAGTTTAAAAGAAGCATTAGACATGATCAGATGATGATAATAACTTTATTAAATCATAACTTTAGATTAACTTGTTCTGTTGCAATCCTCATTTTGTCTAACTATTGAACCATCTGAGACTCATGATACAATTTTCTTATTATCTAGAAAACATTCATAATCTAATCATATAAATTGACTACATGTATGCATTATGATGTCTATGTATAATCATGCCAAGACTTAAGAGTTCAAAAAGTACTCAAAAACAGACTAGATTTTGAAACTTGAACTTATTGAGATGTGAAACTATTATCAGTCGGTGACGGAATAAAAGTTTAGTAAGCACATAAATCTCTTGTACATATTGAATTATTTGGCTTTAACTACACTCAATATTATACCTAGCCCCTGATATAAGTCTCGTACACCAATTGTGCTGCAAGCATATCTACAACAGCAGAACCAACAGACTTAAACACAGTAATATGCTCCAAACTGGTTCTCCCAATTTTGTCTCCTCTAATAAGTTGCAACAAATCCCCTCCAATCTCATCTTTTCCAATCACTCCTCTCTCAAAAGCACCTACAAGCTCCCCTGCTTCTACCAAGGCAGCTTCATTATCCACAAACACAGTCCCCCTCCTAATTGCATCATCATCACATTCCATCATTGAAGGCTTGAATGAACCCACCAAATCCAAATGAGCACCAAGCTTCAACTTTTCACCCTTCACAAGGGGTGCCTCGGAATTAGTGGCACAGCTCACAATATCCCCAAATCCAACAACCTCGTCCAAATCCTCACAACCCTCAATTCTCAACCCTTCTTCAAATTCCCCACTTTCTCTCAATTTCTGTGCCAAAGTTCTTGCCTTTTCAACTGTCCTATTCCAAATCAAGACTCTCCTCAAACTGGGCCTGGCTGAAAGATGAGCCCTGATCAAATGGGGTGCCATGGCACCAGCACCAACCATGACAAGAACCTCACTGTCATCCCTAGCCAAATACTTGGAAGCCAAGCCAGAGACACAAGAGGTTCTGTAAAGGGTGAGTTCAGTAGAGTCCATGGAAGCTAGGGTTTGGCCATTGGTAGAACTGAAGAGGACATAGCTTCCCTGAACACCAGGCAAGTTGAGTGCAGAGTTTTGAGGGAAGTGTGTAACAAGCTTGACACCAATGTAAGGGAGATAAGAAGGAGAAGAGGACCAAGATGGCATCAATAGGAGAGAGGAAGAAGGGGAAACAGAATAGTGGTGGCGGATTGGAGTTTGGAGAAAGGTTGAAGCTTTGGGGAGATTTGATTGGAAGTGATCTATGAGAGTTTTGTGGGTGAGGATGGAGCATAAGGTCTCAGTGGATATGAAGAATGGAGAAGAAGAAGAAGAAGACATGGTTTTGAGGCTAGGAGCAGGCACAGGTGTTATTGACTTGTTCTTCAATACAAAAGAATTTGGCTAACCAATGCTACTTAACAAAAACAATTATAACAGCATTCCTACCTAAACATTCATATCAAAATATATTTATTATTAATTAATTATTATATATTTAAATTATTTTTTAATGAACAAAATAAATAGAATTCATGTGAGTAGTTAAAATCCTCAAATGAATAATGACTGAGATTTGCCAATTATTTCAATAATATATGTACCATGCGTCTACACAAAAATATTAACATAAATCTAAATACTTTAAAATATTATTACGTATTTTTTTCAAATTACATTATTATATTTATTCATATTTTAATTATAAGTATAATTTAATTTGATTATATTATTTATGAAAATTGATTATAAATGTGAATCAAGTTGAATTATATTATTTTCCAACGAATATGTGACTATCCTATATTTCTATAAAGATATAGTTAATTGGTATCTCAGTGTTCATATAAAATAATGATTGTTTCTGTCAAAAAAATAATTGTTAATCTAAAATAAAAGAAATACTAAACAAATATAAATATAGTTAAACAAATTAGTTGTTCCATCTACTAATTTCATCTACTAATTTGGCAATTCTAATAGTAATCTCAAGAAGTTAAAAATACTACAATATATTTTATTTTAAATACTAAGTAGTAATTTAAAAATAAAATAAATTAATCCACATAGATATACTACTTTTGTTAAACATATTTACAAATCTATTTCCAATTTAAATTTAAATATTACTCTAATTATAAATACTAACTTAAATATATATATAAACTTTACTTAAATAAAAATATTGACCCTAAAATAAATACTAAACTAATTAGCATCTAACCTATTATTTTTAAGTGTTAACCTTATTTTAAATCAATAATTCAATATAATTATAATTTTTTGGTGACTTTTTTTTTTGACTCAATAAAATTATAATTTATAAATGAATAAATATATTTCTTTTTTTTTAATAACTAATGGATTTACGTTCCCAAGGCATGGTTAAAGGCAGAGAAAAATTTAATTTTGATGTAGGTTTAATTACTCTACAAGTTCTTATAGTTTTACCAAATTTTTAATTAGGTCCCTATACTTTTTTTTTTAATTGGGTTCCTGTACCTTATTTTTTTTTCAATTAAGTCCCTGTTAACGTTTGACGTTAAAAAAATGTTAGTGAGCTGTGAAATGACTTATTTACCCCTGTCTTCTCCCTATAAACACTCTCGTTGCAGTTTTGAGGTTTCTCTTCTTCTCCCTTTTCTATTTTCAGTTTTCATATTCTCTAAATTTATGGCTCATAGTCAAGGAACCTCATTCATTCTCTTTTCGGGCTGTGTTTCTAGGAGGTCATACTCGAAGGAAAGAAGACACCTGCGTTTCTGTGGAGAGGTAGTAACCGTCCACCATTCCTCAGCCGTTTCTAACCATGATAGGAGATATGTTACTTGTGAAAAGATACCAAAATGCAACTTTTTTGAGTGGATTGATGATTTTGATTGGATTGAGGTTGATGACGGTGCAAAGAAAGGATGGCCAAAGGAAAAGAAAAGGCGGGTTCACTGTTTTTGTGGTGACACTCTGAGTCTTCAAATTTCAGGAACAACAAAGAATCCTAATAGAAGATTTATTTCTTGCCCTAACAAAAGATGCAAATTTTTTGAGTGGGTTGATGAAGTTGGTGCAAGAAGTAACGTGTCTGCTGCTGCTGCTGTTGGAGTTGTTGGAACACAAAATTCTGCTAAGTTGGAAGCTGAAATGTTGAAATTGGATGCACAAGAAAGAAAGATAGAGAGGCTAAACGTGGAGATAGAGAGATTAATAGTTGAAGCCAAAGAAATAGATGCTTGTGTGGGTAGATTATGTGATGAGTTGAATATCTCGAAGAACAAGTTGGGAGGTTGGATGACAATATGAAAATTCAATGTAAAATGCAATATATACTATTTATGTTTTTGCTAGTCTTAATAATTGGAATGTGGTTTGCAAGAGTTTAGAGTTATTTGTGCTATGAAGTTTTAATATAAGAGATTGTATGGCTTCAATCCAATTAAAGTTAATTATGTTTAGTTTGAATGAATTTTGCACTTTGATGTATTTTTTGTGTATAACAAATGATAGTTGGGAAGCAACTTTATCAATGTGAATATTTAAATTTTCACAAGTGACAACAACTTGCAGCAAGAAGTGGCCAGAAAATATGCTACATATATTTTCATTAAGTGTTCCTGAAACCATACTTACACAAAATATCATAACATAAGTGGTCATATAATATGCCACATAGAGCTAATCCAAAATAAAGATCCAAGAAGTGGAACAATTAAAAGTGGTCCAATTTGATTACAAAATATCAAAATAGTGGTCCTATCCACATAATAAATAGTGGCCACATAGCCACAATTCATCACAAAATATGCTATTTAACAGCAACTCCAACAACCCTAACTATAAATATAAAGAGACTTCAGTCATCACTTAGGTCTATATGTAGACTAGGTGCCCCTTTTTGCTTCATCACTCCTAACTTCAGCCGCCCACTTCTCCTCACACCAAACACCTTTGTCTTTGGTAAAGGTTGAGAAGATGCTCTAGGTACTTGGTGAGATTTTGCACTTGCCACAGCTAGGAGAGGCTGGCCCTTCAAGAGGTAAGGCTTGTTGTGAGGTGGCTGTGGTTGGAGCCACTGCACTGGTGGATGTGGTTGGAGCCTGAGAAGCTGAAGTTGCAAGTATGGGAGGTGGTTGAGTGGAGGCAGCAACAGCAGGTGTGGTGGGTAGCTGTTGGAAAGATACAGGTGTGGTGGGGAGTGGTTGTGAAGATGCAGCTGTATCCCTTCCTCTACTCCTTCCTCTGCCCCTTCCTCTTCCCCTACCTACTCCTGTTTGCCTTATTCGCTCAGATCTGTGGATATTCACACCGGATCTGTCGTCGGTAGCAGGATCAGTGTCAACAGCAGCTGCAGGATCAGCAGCAACAGCTGCAGGATCAGCAGCAGCAGGCACAGTGTCAGCAGCATTCGGATCTTCTCCGTTGGCGGCAGTAGCAAGACCAGGTTCAGAAATCAGGTAAACAGCAGATTGCAACATGAATATTAAGCTCTTTTTTCAATGAATTTATAATCCATTTACAAGAGAGATTTATAACACAGTATAATCAACTGATAATCATCTTATAGTCTATTTATAAGGCAGCATAATCTGTTTGCAATCCAAATCAATTCACAACAATTTACAACACAGCATAATAAATTTTCATACACCATATGTTATACTAATCACAACCTAATCCACTAGACACCTCAAATACCCTATAATTTCGAATTTAAAACAGTAAAACAACAGTTTGTAGGTTCAGATTTGCATGATACCTGACACTGTTCTCATCAGGTTCTCTGATCCTCACCATCCGTGGTCTTCCTGGCTTCACCCTAAAGATGGGAGGTATGATGGTGTCACATTCAACCTTCGACCACATATTTTCTCCATTGATTGGAGAAAATAAGTTACCATAAGTTGCAACATAGGCTGCTGGGCTATAGAAGTTGCTACAATAATCTTCTGGATTGTCCCCTTTCTCGAATATAGCACAACAAGCATGCGGGCAGGGCATTCCACATAACCCCCAAAATCTGCAGCTACACGTTCCAGCCAACAAGTCAACCACAAACCTCTCAAC
This sequence comes from Arachis duranensis, assembly GCF_000817695.3. Lineage (NCBI taxonomy): Eukaryota > Viridiplantae > Streptophyta > Magnoliopsida > Fabales > Fabaceae > Arachis > Arachis duranensis. Next base: position 6,311,385 of record NC_029780.3, on the reverse strand, counting down.
AATCATCCGGTTCTTATGAGAAACTTCGTATTTCAGTCCTCCAGCCCATCTTGCTTGTCACTCCATAGCTCGCGTAGCAATGACATCAAGCCTCTTTTTAGGTTTAGGCATGATTGTACCCTCATATTTTTTGGCCTTCTTCTTTTTTTTAGCAAACCGAGACATCCAATAACACCGAATCCACTCTAACATAGTAATTATGGGCTTGTCTCTTGCCTCCAAGATCCTACCATTGAAAGCTTCAGATATGTTATTCATCAACATGTCGCTCTTAGCAAGAAACGTGAAGTGGCTCTTGCACCAGAGCTTTGGATCCAATGATGCTAACTTTTCATAGCATTGACGGTTGATGTTCATTAGCTGAGTCATCCTCCTCTCCCATTTCTCCACATATGTAGCTTTAGCTATTGATAGAATTAGGTCCCGCAAAACAGTCCCACCTCCATATGCTTTCTTGCAATTGGCATACAGATGTCTCAAGCATAGTCAATGCTCTAACGCCGGTATCATGTCTTGAAAAACTTGCATCAAACCTTGCAGCATAGCATATATAATTCACATTCATATAGCTGCATCATATCATATATAATTCACTTATAAAAGGCAGCAACATATGATAAATATTTCAGTTTTCAGCAGCTGCAACATATCATATATAATTCATACTTAAAACAGAACAACATATCTAACAAAGTTGTAAATTGAAGTTGAGTTATAGCTCACTTCTGCAATTCATTTGTGGTTCAATATACTTCCTAGTTACAGAGGGCAGAGGCAAGTGATTCAATTTTGTTAGCATTCATTCTATAACAAATAATGTGCATGGGAACACACACCTAATGCCTACAAGAATAAGACTAGTAATTCCTTAAACTTGTGGAAAGTATATGTGGACAAAAGGTCTTATATATCACGTAATTAAAAATAATAATATGAAAAGAAATCAATTCTCTAGCAATATACTATAGCATTCTGCATAGTTTAGTTTTTATGACAGTAAATTATTTGATTCAATTAAAACACTAATTCTCATTTGATTGAACATAACAAAGAAGTAATGAGACATCTTTCTTAGTTCATCACAATCAGTTAGTGGAACAACAATGCTAAAATATAAACATGGGGAGGGGGCAAATAAGATAAAAGATTCAAGATATGATCAACATCAACAGATTTTAAGAACATAAAACCATTATGAGAAATGCAAAAGTGTGTAATGAGAAAAAGAATTAAGAGCAAACTAGATAAGACAACTACTAAATCATACACATGCTACATTGCAGCTTTTATAAGACTATTAAAAACTGTAGCTACATTTTCACTAAGATGATAAAACAAGAGACAATTTTATAAGAGAGATTGCCATAGTAAAAGTTCAATTTTACAAGATAAGTGCTACATATTCACTAAATTACTTGGTTTATGAGCTTCTGAAGTTCTAATGGATTGCTTAACCATTTACACAGCAGGTTCATACAGATTTAAATAGCAAATGCTAATCTTTTGTTGGTCGGACATGAATACCCACTTTCTTCTACTGACATCTCCAATATCTTCCAATAACAGGTTTATAAACCAACCTCAACTGTCTCTAGTCTCAGCCTCTACAGCAGCAACAACAATTGGAAAATAGTTATTGTTTGGATCTTTTCCAACAGCCACCAACAGTTGTTGACCATGATCACCCTTCAAGTGGCAGCCATCTACTCCTATGATAGGCCTGCAACCATTCAAAAAGCCTTGCTTGACAGAATTTAGACACATGTACATCCTCATAAACCTTGGCTGGTGTGTAATTGAAGGCCTGTCAACCAAAATCTGAGTAGGAGACCCGATATTTGTCCTCATAATCTCTGCACAGTAATCTCTGAGCTTGCCATATTGTAGAATAGCCCTGCCATGTACTTCTTCCCTCGCCTTTCTCCTCGCCTAATAAGCCTTTGTGACTGAAATATTAGCTATGTATTTATCCTGAATGGTCTGAATTACTGTTGCAATCTTCATCTCCTCCCCCCTACTAATATTGGTAACAATCTTCTGAGACACCCAACTACTTAATGCAAGCCTGCCGCTGTAATCTTGTCCACAAGTGTGCTTTCCGTTAAGTGTCTTCAGCCGAAAGCAATCAGAACCACCAACTTTGGATGCAAACGCCATCCACCTACACTTCCCTTTCTTTCCTCTACAACCCACTCTACATCTAACCTTATCATTCTTGATATACCTAATATCCCTTCCATTCTACAGAGCATGCTCCCTAATAGCATCCTTAAACTGACCAAGTGACTTGAACTCCAATCCCACCTTAAACACATATTCCCTACTCATCTCAGCCTCATTGTATTTAGGATATCTTCTCTTCTTAATCATATCATCCGAATCTCCCTCATAGCTATCAATATCTTCAATTTTATAACCCTCGGAAATCTTTCCAACCTCAACATCATCTCTAACGGTGGCGTCATTCACAGCAGCATCAACACCACCAGTTTGAGCATTGTCATGTTCATTTAAAGGGCCATCAAATCCCTCAAAAGCATTTCCAACTCCACCATCATTTTCATCTTCAACGTCAAATCCAAAATGATCCTCGTGGTCTCCATCGTCTGCACTGTCATCAAATCTATCATCCTCACTAGACGCTTCTGATTCACATTCAACCTCTACTTCTACGAAACCACTCTCATTGTACTCAGCTTCAGTTGGCACATAGTCCTTATCATTCGAACATATCTCAACACCGTTACCTTTCCTACAGCCATCAACAACATACACCGAGCAATGCTTAACAGTTTGCGACACTAATAACCTACCCATTCTCATGGCATCTCCATCATTCATCAACTCTCTGAGACCCGAGCTCAATTGACAGCCTGGTTCAAAGTACCAGATCTTGACATTCCCTTTGTACCTTAACTTTTGTAACTCACTAACTATTTCTTGCAAACTCCATTCATCGAGTTCAAAATGCATATCTTCCAACACCTTTCCCCCCAAATATTCTAGCCCGTTCCCTAAATCATGAAACTTGCCACATGGTGTATGTCTATGGTAAAATCCGAGTCCCACATCCTTACAGGTATTAAAAATAGAAATATAATCCATTTAAAGCAACATCAGCACAGCCACAACAATCAACATTCAAAAATAAATAAAATTCATCATTTAATGTCATATTATCTCCATTCAATCACATAATTTAAAAAAAAGGTTCAGACTTTCATAAGTTGAAACCATCAGCATACATTACACTTTCACAAATCTCCCATTAAAAGCAAAATCTATTTGATAAAAATAGAAGTAGAATCCATTTAAAGCACCACCATCACAACAACAACAGTCAAACAATGCCATATTTTTTTTTGAAAAAAATAACATAAATATCAACTTTTAATACTGAAAACATTAGGTTTTTTCTTTGTCACTTACTTGCAGAAACTTCGAATGCAGGGAGATGGAGCAGAGGCGTGGTCGGAGGCTCAGCAACGTGCGGCACGGTGACTCCAGGCGAGGGCCTTCACCGCGACGGAACGAAGACGCCTTGGCCGGACAAACCGTGGAGAAGACCTCTGACAACAACAACGCACAAGGGCCCAGCGCAGAGAGAAGGCGACGGAGGGGACACCGGCAACCGTCTGTTGCAGTCGATGGAAGACACACACGCCGTCGACGGAGGCAGGAAACGGAGAAGACAAGAGAAACTTAGGGTTTCTTTTTTCTTAGGAATGAAATGCGAGGGGTTATTTGGGTATTAGGGAAAAATTCAGATTACTTCACCAAGCCTCTACAGCTAATTGCCAAGAATATTTCTTTTTTATGAAGAATATTCTGTTATCTCAAACGGTACACTGACAGCAGGGACTTAATTAAAAAAATAAGGTACAGGGACCTAATTGAAAAGAAAAAAGTATAGGGACCTAATTGAAAATTCGGTAAAACTATAGAGACCTGCAGAGTAATTAAACCTTTGATGTCTCTGTAAGTATATCATTTTAAAAATGTACAAGACATAGAGAAGTGAAAAACATTAGAGACTTAAATTTATAAATAATAATTAAAATAATAAAAAAAATTTAGACAAATTTAAGTGAAGAACTCATCCTAATTTTTATTTATAATTTATTTATTAT
>NC_029780.3:6305877-6306529 GCF_000817695.3 Arachis duranensis | reverse complement strand
TAATGAATCAAATAAAAATTAGAATGAGTTTTTACTGAAAATAATCTTATTTTAAAACACTCACATTAGTCATCATAAAATGTTTTTTTATGTTCAAATTACTACAATAATGTACTACTTGGTGTTATTTTTCAACACGAAATGCCTTACAAGATCTTTTAATTGAAGTTTTAATTTTGATTTGTGTGCTACTTTTAAGTTTCTTGATCAGTCTGCGAAACCTCTACATAATTAAAAAATGAGCAATGCTAAGGGCCAGCAGTTTTATTGAATTTTGGCCAGCATATAACCAGCAGAGGAAGGTGAGCCATTGGATGAAATCTCACACCAATCTCACACCATCAAATTATCATTGATGGTTAGTTGATGGCTAACAATCACAAAAATTGCTGGCCCCCTAGACTTTTCCTTAAAAAATAAAATAAACTTGGATATCAAATTGTAGTAATTTAAAGCCACTAAGAGGGATATAGTGAACTCATATGTTCAAATCTTATTATCATCGATATATCGAAAATGGGCTATCGTAGAGAAATTTCAATTATCGGAGAGACATCAAGTAAAAGATCGAATACAAGATGAAAAAAATATCATATTCAACTCAAAATTTTAAAATATTAAGATAACGAATTTTTTATCTGATAAAATTTTT
>NC_029780.3:6305422-6305812 GCF_000817695.3 Arachis duranensis | reverse complement strand
CGCTTGCAATATTAACTCTTACATCTACATGTATCAAAAACCTCAAAGATTACTTCTGCATGTTCATCAGAGTCTAAATTAAAGTTGAAGGGGAATTAGCTCAACAAAAAAATAATCACAGTAGTCGGCTCAAGTTTGGTACTTTAGTTACACCTAGCAAAGAAATAATTGCAACATGTAACTTATATGAGAGAAACAAAATCAAGTTAACGTAACTTTATAGTCAGCGTGTCAAAATTTTGCAAATACATAATGAAGTGATGACGAGATGCATGCCACCTTGATTTTTATCAATATAAAGTAAACTTTTATGTCATGTGTATTTTACCCTTTAACATTAAAAAATATGAGAAATTGGCCACCATTATAAACTTTTTCGAAATGTGATAA
>NC_029780.3:6275315-6305346 GCF_000817695.3 Arachis duranensis | reverse complement strand
TATAGCTACTAATATCGTCTTCTAGTTAGATAAGTGGTAAAAAATTAAAATTGTTACCTTATTAATGGGCACGCATTCGAATTTTGTAGGAAAAAAATGCGCTAAAACAAAAAATCCATAATCATGGGTCTCCGAACCAAATTTGTAAGAATAGTTAGCGAGTTAAACTCCAAAGTGATCTTTGAGATTCACAGTTTGTACCAATTTAATTTTTGACTTATCAATTATATCATTTATGTCTTCGATTTTTTTAAAATTGCACCAAGGTCGTCCCTAGCCACATCTCCGGGCAAATTAACTGTCGCCGGCAGTGACCTGACACTGAGAAGCCATGCTGGGTGCCACGCTGGAGTGTCAATGTTGGTGCTAAAACTATTGATGGATGGAACGGCGTCGTTTCATGTAAGTTTAGAAACAAAACCCAAATAACCCAAGTTCCATGATCACTTCATCTTCCTCTTCGTCTTCTGAAAACCAAAACAATACACCATGAAAACCTGAGTTCTAGCCACTGTATAGGGTTTGAAGGTTGAAAACATTTGGCTCTGTGGAGTTCGCTGCCACTGTGAGAGTGTTGTGCGGTCGTTGTTGGTGAAGGAAGGAGAAGTAGTTAATCACGAGCACACGAAGGTACGTCTGAACAGTAAAAAAAATAATGCTTTTCAACAAAAAGAATAGCACCAATGTCTGTGTTTGGTGAAATTTTGATTTTTGTTGATGAAAGTTGAAAGTTTTTTATTATCTGTTAGGATTTTGTGGGTAGTGGAGAAATTTTCTCCATGCTCTATTTTGAATGCAATCTTAGTTGGGTTGATTGATGGATATTTCTGGTGTTTTATAAGTGATTGAATGTCAATGTTTGTTTTTGCATGTGTGAATCTGATTGTTTGGTTCCTCAATTTGGTTTTTTGCATAATGCAGATGGAGACTTTGATGGATATCATGTTCCATCATGGGGGAACATTTAAAAAAAATGATGATGGAATACTAGTGTACTCACCAGATAACAGAACTTGCTTAGAAGATTTAGATGTGTTCTTTGTAAGAAACTATTACAAGGAGCTTGGGTATAACAACATACATCAGTGTTGGTGGCTGCCTCCTAGGAGGAGCTTAGATGGTGGACTGAGGGCTGTTACATCTGATGGTGAATTAAGAGAGATGTGTTTTGCTGCACAGAATAATGATGGAGTTGTTGATGTGTACTTTGAGCATGGGGTGTCTACAGCAGAGGTGATTGCAGGGAAGGAGGTTGTAGTATGGCTTGATGATACTTGTGAGGGAGACTTGGTGAGCAAGAAGAACACAAGTGACGGTCCCAAAGCTGATGGTAACACCTCGAACCCAACTACAGAACCGAATTCTATCCCAAATGCAAACCCAAGCCCCATAAACAATCCTATTCCAATTCCCCCTGAAACCAACCCTGCCACTATTCTAAAACCCATTGATGATAACATAACCCCAAATCCAATGCCTGCTAGGGCTCATGAGAAACCCAATCTGAAGCCCAATTCTAATGCAAAGCCGAAGCCTAAGTCAAAGCCCAACCCAACATCCATCTCCCAGCCCAAATTGACTGAAAAGCCTAATCAAAAACCCAACCCAAGCCTGAAAACCAAGCTGAGAGAGACTACCAAGGCATGCTCCACAACCAAAGATAAAGGCAACTCAAAAATGAAGTCCAAACCTCAGTTTTTACCAAGGAGAATTACAAGATCTCAGGCTGCTGGATCATATAGAAGGTCTGCTAATAAGGGCAAGGGAGCTCTTCATGTTGACTTAACTATAAATGATGATTCCAGTGATGATGATAGTTCAAAGGATAGTTCCTTTAAGCCAATACAAGAAGATAGCTCTAGCAGTGAAGATAATTCAAGTATGTCCAAACCAATAAATAAGAAAGTAAAGGACACCAAGAGAGCTAAATATGCTACTGCTAAGACAAAAGAGAACATAATGCAACCAGATGATGCATTAGTTGAAGATGTGTCAGATGGAGAGGTGGACTTGGAATTTGTGGGAACTCCAGAGATTGTTGATGTGTATGAAGCACTTGACCTAGGTGCAGAGTCTGATGGTGCTAATTCTTGGCACTCAGAGGAGATGAAGACTCCTCCTAATTCTGAGGATGAGCTTCAATCTGATGAGGAGTCAGATGAGTTTCCAATATTTAGAAATTATACAAAATTCGGTGAGCTACATCTACAAGTAGGTATGAAATTCAACACCAAATATGAGTTTAGAGAAGCTGTAAGAGAGTATACTATCCAAGAGGGGAGGAGAATTAAGTTCAAGAAAAATGACAATATTAGATGCAGGGCTGTGTGCAAGGTGAAAGACTGTTCCTGGGTTGTGTATGCCTCAAGGGACTGTGATGACTCATGTTGGCAAATCAAGGCTTTCAACGACGACCATACTTGTGCAAGGGAGAACACCAACAGGACTGCTAATAGGGCTTGGGTTGCTAGTAAATTAGTGAAAAAGGTAAGGAAATACCCCAATTTCAAGCAATGCGAGGCTGTTGTGTACTTCAGAACAAAGTGTGACCTTATTCTGATAGAAATTCTATTGCAAGGGCACTGGCAGATGCAAGAAATGTAGTATACGGGGATGAGAAGGCACAATATGTGAAACTAAGGGACTATGCTGAAACTTTACTCAAGACAAATTTTGGATCTACGGTGCAGTTATGTGTCGAACCTCAACCAAATGGAGACGTCATATTTGATAAGATGTACGTCTGTTTGTATGGTTGCAAGATGGGATTCAAGGCAGGTTGTCGCCCCTTGATTGGGCTTGATGGGGCATTTCTGAAGACACAATTTGGAGGTCAGATCTTAGCTGCTGTTGCTCAAGATGCCAATCATCACATTTACGTGATTGCCTGGGCTATAGTTGAAATAGAGAATACAGAGACTTGGAGATGGTTCCTGGAGCTGCTTTATGCTGATCTTGGAGACTACAAAACTAATGGATGGTGATTTATTTCTGATATGCAGAAGGTAATGTTAACTTTCATGTACTTTTAACAATCTTTGATTCTCTGGATGTAAGTGAATTTGATGGAATAATGTACTTTTAAATTTCATGTACTTTTAAATTTGATGAGGTGAGAATGTTTATGATGAGAACTATTGCGAAGAATAAGGTAAAACCGGTAAATCATGTTGGCATACTCCCCCTGTAATTCAAAGTCGCTTAGATAAAATCAGAAAAGAATCAAAGAACTGGATGCCTATTTGGACCGGTGATGAAGACTATGAAAAATTTGAGGTTCATGGCCATCCAACAAACATGGTGGTGGATCTTGGAAAAAGGCTATGCACTTGCCAATTCCGGATGCTGACCGGTGACACACCTCAAACTCTTTAATTTCATCGTTAACATTTTGTGTATACTAAAAACTGTGATTGTCTAACACTGAATGTTTGTGTTACTAACTGTAGGCATTCCATGTGTTCATGCCTGTGCTGCCCTTGCAAGGGTAAACAAGAGGCCGGAAGACTTTTGTCACTAACTGTGTACTATAGAGGCATACAACAAGACTTATGTCCATCACATTAACCCTCTTCCTGGCCAATCATTGTGGGAGAAATCCTTGTACACTCAACCACAGGCCCCTAACATTAGGAGGAGGCCTGGAGCTTTGACAAAGAAAAGGAGAAAAGATGCTGATGAGGGCAATAGTGGTAATAAGAAAGCTAAACCTAGTGGAAGTTTGAAAAGGCATTTGAAGCCATTCATATGTAGGTATTGTGGGGTAAAATGGCATACTAGGAGAGGGTACTCAAAGAAGAGACTGGATGAAGTAGCTGCTGCTGTTGCAGCTGCAAAGGCTGCTGCAGATAAAGCCAAAACAAATGCTGCTCCTTCTGCTTCTGAGGCTGGCCTTCAACCTCAAACTGCTGCTGCACCAGCTGATGAACCTCCTGCTGTGGAGATTGACATATCACAACCAAACTACGAAGGATCACAGGTAACATACTTCTCCACGTTACAACATAAGAAAAGTATAATTTTGTTGTTATCTTGACTCATGTGTTGAACTGTTTATCTGTTGTAGGACATAGCAGGACCTGCTGCACCTCCACCATCAAGGCCACAGAAGTTGCCCACCAAAAGGAGGAGCTCACCACCACCTCAATCCATTGGTGTGGATCCAATGCAAGGAGCTAGTGTGGCTACATCTTTCAGATTGCACAATTTTATGAAGTTTGTTCCAACTCCCGGTTTCAAAGCACCAAGGAAAAAGAACAATTCATGACTTTGACATTAGGATGTTTAGGACAGTACTTTGTTATTTTGTTAAAGGCAGTTACTAGATAGTTGTTTTGTTTAGGATAATTGTCATAACTTTTGTATTGTCAGCCTTGATAACTATGTTGTGGCACTTCTTCTATTCCTTTAATGTTTTGCAACTCAAACAGGTTTATCTTTGCTACTTTTGTAATTATGCATTATGCTATTATGATGTCAGATGATATGTAATTATTTCTCTTTATAATAACCACTCAATCAGAAACAGGGCATATATCTGAAGATAAAAAACCACCTCTTACTTTCATTCATCCATGAACACATTACATACAACATTGTCAGAACTTCAGAATTTCAAAGTCATAATTAATACAGTAACTACAGTGAAAAATACCACTATGCCTAAGAATTGTATCATAGATTTTTGGGTCCTCACTTCAGCTTCTAATTTTTCAATCCTCCAGGCTAAATTAACTCTGACTTGCTCATTGTCAACTGCAGTTGCATCCACTCTTCCTTCATGTTCCTCTTCTTCTTCTACATCATCAGCCCAGAGAAAAAATCCACACCATGTTTTGCCCCTAGTCTGAATATGAGATATCATAAGAAGGAAAGAACAGAAAATCAGTAATCAATTTTTCAACCCAAAAACTCACATTGTAATTTGGACAATCAAAGAAGGGCTTATCTGGGTTGGTAGTTGTTCCGGACCAACGAAGCACCGGCCGGCAGCCGCACCCACACCGCTCTGGTACCCGTGACGGTCTGGTCCGACTCCGCGTTCTCGTCGTCGATCGTGTAGAGCTACTTCCTTGACCCTAGCTCGCACACCCAATCATGGTTTTTGTTTCAGTTCAACGAGTAACAACAACTGAGACAATGAAGAATGTTGTTGGGCAGACAAAAGAAGATGAAGAGGGGTAACGATGCCATGGTAGAAATTGGGATTAAAACTAGGTATAGGGACCATATTGGGTCAAACAGTTTCAATTGCCACCTCAGCTTCCCGTTATCTATGCCAGTGTGGCTTCTTAGTGCCATGTCATTGCCGACGGCAGTTAATTTGTCTGGAGATGTGGTTAGGAACGATTTTGGTGTAATTTTAAGAAAGTCGAGGACATAAATGGTACAATTGGTAAGTCAGGGACTAAATTGGTGCAAACTGTAAATTTCAGGGACTACTTTAGAGTTTAACTCATAATTAGCATATAATTACTAAGATTTTTGTGAAGCACTAACATACTAATCCAGGGGTGTTGTAAGTAGTGGCATATAAATGGCAACTTAAGGATTCCTAATCCCGTTGAAAAGTATGTTTACATGATATAGACTATACAAAGTAAAAAATATTAAGGAGATCCATAAAAATATTATTGTACATTAATTATTAATTAGGAGAATAGATAGAATGACTACTCACATAAAAATATTTAGAATAATTTTTAATCATTTAAAAATATTAATTAATGATAATTTAATAATTTAATATGTTTGACTTTATATAATAAATTTGATATTTCAATTATTATCAACATATAGAAACGGCTCTAAAGTCCAATTTGAATAAACAACTTAATTAAGTTACTTTTGAAAAAAATAGCTTAAACAATAAATAGTTATATTAAAAATAATTTATAAATAAATTATTTTGTATTTAAATTTTTAGTTCTAAAAATACTTATTTTATAGAAATATGATAAAAAGTAGTAATATTATGAAAAAAGTCATTTTTTTAACTTCTTTATAAGTTCATAAATAACTTTTTAAAAAATTATAATTTAATTTTAAAAATTACATCAAACATTAATATTTAATACTACTATTTTTTATAAGTCAAAAATTTAAAAAAATTACTTTTAAAACTTCTAACAAACGGTCCTTATCTTAACGAAAGAATCACTGATAGGTCATATTGATTGATAGGTCATAATGCATCAATCAATAATCCAATACCATCTCACCGGAATTTCTTTGTTTCTAACAAGAACCAAATTGGCCCAAAATAAAATAGAACTACTGCAATGAATTTTCTCTTTTAATAATGTATGATGATATATATGTGAATATATATACTAAATAATATCTTTTTAAAATAATAATTAGTAAATAGTACTATTAAATAAATAAAAGTGATGCGGCGGCTAAAATTTGGTGATGTTGGTTACACCTTGCAGAGAAACTTTGAAACAAATAGCAATAAGATATTCAAAATCTAAGTCACCTAATTTTTCTAATTATCAAAGTTGCATTGGAAGTGCATGCACGAATCGTACTCTTTTCAATAATATTATTAATTAAGACTTTAAGAGGCAGGAAGTTGAACTACCCTGTACTATAGTCATCACTAGTGTCATAGAACCCATATCTATAAAAGGCCATAATCACACGCACATATATCATCATAACCATAACTACCAAAAGGCTTTGAAATCCTTTAGATCTTGAAGCTCTATCATCATCTGCTAGATCAAACCATGGCCTCTTTCAAATTTTCATTGGCAATTTTACCACTTTTGCTCTTAACTTTTTCTTCAATTACATGCCATATAATGATTGCAGAGGCACGCAGTCTCATTGACTCTATGCCGCAGCCAGAAGTGTCAAAAATTCCCAAGCCAGAGTTGCCACCATTTCCTAAGATTCCGGATATACCAAAGCCTGAGCTCCCCAAGCCTGAACCTCTACCAAAACCAGAATTGCCTTCACTGCCTAAGGTTGAGTTACCACCACCAATGTCCAAGCCTGAGATACCCAAAGTTCCTGAAATTCCTAAGTCAGTGTTGCCTAAAGTTCCCAAGATTTCCAAGCCTGAAATTCCTAAACCAGAATTGTCAAAAGTATCTAATATTCCAGAGCCAGCATTGTCTAAAATTCCTAAGCCAGAACTACCTCAGACTTCTGAAACTCCAAAGCCAGAATTGCCTAATAAAGTCCCTGAAATTTCAAAATCAGAATTTCCTAAATTTCCTGAAATTCCGAAATCGGAATTGCCTAAAGTCCCTGAAATTCCAAAACCAGAGTTGCCTAAAGTCCCTGAAATTCCAAAACCAGAATTACCAGAAGTTCCTGAAATTCCGAAACCAGAATTGCCTAAAGTCCCTGAAATTCTAAAACCAGAGTTGCCTAAAGTCCCTGAAATTCCAAAACCAGAATTACCAGAAGTTCCTGAAATTCCTAAACCAGAATTGCCTAAGGTCCCTGAAATTCCTAAACCAGAACTACCAAAAGTTCCTGAAATTCCTAAGCCAGAATTGCCTAAAATTCCTGAAATTCCAAAATCAGAATCACCTAAATTTCCTTAATTTTCAAGTCAGAATTGCCAAAATTCTCAAAGTTCCAAAACCAGAGTTTGCCATTTATGCTAGAGCAAATGGAACTCAAAGTCCCTGGAATTTTAATCCATAGATTTATACTATAGTCACTTCTATCATATTATATGTCATGAAGTACCACTATATAGTTCCTATCATATTACCATTTGATGTGTGCTTCACTTCATAGTGCCTAGGTTATACCATGGTGTGTTTATTTCTTTTGATTGTGTATTTTTTTTTACAGTATTTGTTGCCAATTGAGATATAGTGGATCCAATAAAACTTGTTTGTAATTTTTACTTTGTCTGTATGATTAATACATATTGTTATTCGTTCATTTGAGTATTATTCGTTCATTTGAGTATATTAACTGTAGAACAATTTACCTACCAAATCGATTGGAATCCATGTGAATCAATCTTCGCTAAGTGCCATTACAGATATAGCATGAACTTGAGAAATAAGAAATACAACGTTCAGAGATAGTAGCCCAAGAAAACATGAATACATCAGTTTCGAAACTCTGCCTTTTTAATTGATGAAAATGGTTCAATCACAATGCAAGCAAGATGTGTTTAAAAAAAAAATATTTTAGCCCCGTAAAATATCTATTTATTTTAAAATTTTGGTCTGGTAAAATTTAAAAATTCTTTTTTTTAGCCCATAAAACTTTGTTCTTGTTAGAAGATCAAAAGATGTTACAATTTGCTTTTAATTTCAGTGATAATAGCCCAAGGATAACATTAGAAAAAATCATTATATATGGTTTTTTTTTAGTATTCTCAAATATTATGTTATTGAGTTTCAAATATCGAACAAAACATTAACACGATAAAAAAAAAATTGTGCAATTGGATTGTAGGTGTTTTATTTTTGTACACCTAATTTATCATCATTAATTTAAATGTGGTTCTTATACACTTTGACATCTTCTATCTTCTCCGTCCTTAAATTTAATAGGTATAGAAATCAAACAACAATGAACTAAAATAATAATAAAAACTACATATATATGGTGACCCTAAAACACCTTAACCTTGAGAAATTTAGTTAGATTGAACAGGGTATTGAAAAAATGTCCAGAGCTTTTACTACCTTTGAGGTCACGCAGAGTGATATAACCCTCATTCTTAGGGTTAATCATGTCAAACATCATGCACAATATATCCTCAAAATATATAGGCTCAAGTCCCAAACACTCCATTCGATGCAATTGCTCTTCATAGAAAAATTGCAGTTCATGCCTTGTTAGAACTTCATCTCCATCTAGATCGATGCACTTTAACCAATACTCAAGGCTTGGTTCAGCTAATTTATCCTCTTCAGCAGTCACGAAGTAAACAAAATCTTCATAACTCATCCTTCGTTCAACCTTACTGGTAAATTTTCTTGGAATCTCGGTGAATATTCTGTCCACGATTCGATAGGTAAGAGCATGGTTACCGTATCTGATAAGGCTTTCTTTTTCTATCAAGAAATTGTTGTCCGAATCCAGCTCCCAAAACTGGCAGTATGTAGAGTAGAATTGTTCATAAGAGAAGAATCTCAAAACCCTATTAATGTCATCTTCTTCGTCAACTTGATCCATTGCATCAATCAAGGTTTTGCCATAACGCTTCAACTCTCGCAGTGTAATTCGACCGTTACCCGATCTATTCACGTAGTAAAATATTTTGTATATTACGGTTTCTGCGTATCTTTCTTGGAAATCAGGTGTGTTCTTCAAGAACTCTAGCCCCGGATGAGTTTCTAGAAGCTCGTATAGCACCGGATTAAAATCGTCATGAGTAAGGTAATCGAGCTCTGGCTTCTTTAAAATTCTGTATATTTTAGTTGCTTTGTCACACGTCAGCAAGTTTTTATTGATCCAATAATCATAGAAAGCATCCTTCGTGAGGTAGTCGTGATTTTCATTATTGTTGATTTTTCTGAACAGAACCTTCGAGAAGAAGGACGGCAGGTCGCAAACTTCCTTCGTAACGAACTTGAATTCTTTCATATGCATAAGGTGTCCCGCTTCTTCCCCGTAATCATTGAATAATTCGTAGATCTTAAACCTGCATTCTTCAATCATCTCTTGTGGTGCTGGACGCCCATGTTCAAAGTAGAACTGCCGTATATTGTCATCGCTAGCAGCCTTCATATTATTACAGAGGTCGATTCTCGGCGTCGCGGGGCGATTCAAGGAAGTAGGGGATGGCGTGCATTTTGGCGAGAGAGGTGGAAGACCTTTTGATGATAAATTAGACAAATTATTGAGTGTTTCATTCTTCAATTTTGCTTCGTTTAATAAAGTCGTTATGAGTCGATTGCTCTCCGGAAGAGAGAGCCATTGGTCGAAGAGAGACTCCAGAAGAGCGGCGTTACTCTTGAGAGCCGAAGCAGGCACCTCCGGCAGCTCCAACAAGTCCAGGTCTAACACCGCCTCATTGCCATCGACCTCCATCTTCATCTGAATGTCAAAAGCGTCGCGGTGATTAGCAAGAAGCTCAAATTCAGTGCCTTTGGGATCGGAAATCTAGAAAAATGAAGTGAGATTTTTGACGGAAGAAAGAGGATGCAAGCTGTTAAAATTCTGCATGTCCCCGTTATTTTTTATATTGGTAAGGTACAGTTGTTGTTACATGCAGTTTTGAAGTTTTTTTTGGCTGGCGTTGTTATCTGAATTCTGAAGGATGCGTTGTGTAGCGTTTTTTTGTTGCAGCAAACAATTAGCAAGGTCATCTTGTCGTGTGTTAATGCTGGCTTAATACTGATTTTCATTCTAAGCGGAAATAATAACTAACTAGTTCATTTTTAGAGAATAAAGATAAATAAGGTTATTTAGGATAATTACGTTTTTAACTATTTTTCTCTGAATGTACACAAGGTTTTAAGTAAATTAATTATTTATAGATTTTTTTATTATTGAAAATGAGTAATAGGTCACTCGGATGAAACACTTAAATTGATCTCTTTGTTATCTATGGATCGATGTTTTTACATTTTTAATGGCTAATAAGTAATAATGCAACTATGTTAATGAATTTTGACACTAGATTCGGTTTTGGAAACTAATTCATTTATCAACCATAAGTCAAGCAAATCTATTAAATATTATTAAAATCAGGTTTTTTTCAATTAATAATATAGCTGATGTAGCATATTTTTAAAGGTATTTTTATTGATTTTATTTTATTTATTTAAACACATTAATAAATTAATTTTTTATTTAATTTAATTGATATAAATATTAAATTATTTAATATTTTATTTGCTCACATTAATTATAATTACTCAACTATATTAATTATTTGATTTGAATGAAATAAATAAATTATTTTATTTGCATTAATTTTTTATTTTATGTATTTTAATTATTGATTTTTAAGTGTTATAATTAATTATTTATTTGATTTAATAAAGATAAATATCAAATTATATAATATTTTATTTGACTATATTAATTATAACTAATTAATTATATTAATTATTTGATTTGACTATAATAAATAGGTTTATATTATTTTAATTTGTATCTTTTTGTATTATGTATTTTGATTAATAATTTTTAAAAATGGTATAATTTTTGCATAATATATTTATAAGATATTTTTATTTATTTAAAATATTTTATTCAGCGCAGTCCAAACAATTATAATTAATTCACTACATTAATTATTTAATTTAATTAATTTAAATATATATTACTTGATTTAATTTATTGTCACGTTATTGTTTGAGTCATTATTTATCAAATTATATTTTTTATTTTTTTATCTTAAATATTTTTATTTTAAATTTTAGAATCTTATTCATTATTTTATTTTTTAATATCAAATCTAATATTTATATTAATATTTTTTTACAATTTATTGTTTAATAATTATATGGTCACCATCAATTATATGATCATAAATATTTTTTTAATTTATTGAAAAAATACAATCGCATTCCTTCTTTTTTTTTTACCTATTTCTTTATTTTATAACTTATTCATGTAAAAAATTTATATATACTAGAAGAGAATCTCGTTTTTTTATTAATTGTTCTTCCATTCGATAATACTTTTTTTCTCCTATGATGCATTATTTTTACTCTTTGTTTTTTTATAAATTATAAAATACTTAGTATTTTTTACCGTGCTCCATCTCTTAAATTTCTTTTATTTTGTTCCTATTTATTTAAATTTTTATAATTTTTTATTTATAAATTTTATCATTTTTATCTCATACAAGTTAATTTATCACAACTCTTCTACATATTGAATCTTCTCAATATTTAAATTATATTCTTTACATATTTAATTTCATTTTTAATTTAGAAAAATGCATGAGTGATGTTGTGCGTCTTCTTCTTTATCATTTTGTCTTACCACCCTTTTTTTAGGGATGATGAGTAATTTATATACAATGGTGCATATGCATAAAGGATAGGTATAAATTGTACATATATTTTGTTAGTAAATTTTAAATACTTTGATGTAATGAAAGCAGAGGTTGGAGTATTACCTTTTTGGGGATGGAGAAGTGTCATCGAAGACAGAAAAGTGGTGGAAAAAGGGCTGCAATAGAGATCTTCGATCGATCATTTTCTGCTTCTTAGAGGAAGGGGTTCCCAGCTAACAAGAAAGCAGGATTTAGAATAAAGGTCAATTCTAAACTAGACCAAGATGGCATATACACCAATTTACCGACACCATGACCCCCTGTACCTTAAGGGGGATTGGGATCCTGTTGTGATAGACCTACATTCTCCCTGCTCTGGCAACGTTTGCCAAATCCACTCGCTACCTTACCGAGGAAGGCCCTATGTCTTCCCTGGGATCAGTGTCTCTAAAGTGCTTTTCGTAAGCCAGTCAACAGTTGGCTAAGATCCTTTTGATGACTTCGAAAGAAAGCTTTCACTCTAGTTCCGAGCAGCTTCCTTTGTAAGATCTCTTTAGACCCTCCGTCCACCATCGATGGTACTCTGTAAAGTCAAGTGTTTCGCTTATCTCCATCTCTCGAGCGACTTCCAAAGCTTTTGCCTTTTGTGCAATTTGCTATCAGTGTCACTACTCTTTTCCTTTCTCTAGAATTTAGATTCAATATCAATTCTAATGAGCAAGAAAGAAAAGATAGGTCAGCCTTGCCATTGCTTATTTGGTGTTCTACAAGCTCCCTACTGCATATCGAGAGAATCGGCCTATCTTAGAGTTTTACACAATAATGAGGGATTATTTGCACCAGCCCTCCTCCATGGAGAAGGAGTTATGCTCTACATATTCCACTAGTGGCTGTGCCAAAAAGCTGCAGAAGGCCCGAGATCCGCAACCTCTTAGTTCCTCATGCACCTTTGCCTTGAATTTGAGTCCATCAGAGGCCAGCTCCCATACCTATTGGTACAGTAAAGGAAAAGAGTAAGCTTTTGAAGTCAGGAATAGCGGCCTTTCTGCTGCTAGGTCTAGTCAGCAATTCAGCAACTACATTCAGATTGTACATTACCTCCGGCAGTGTACCTACAAAACACAACATTACCAGTTTTCAGAGTGAAGGATTTAATAAACCAAGAACAGAGAAGCTAGAATCAACAACTCATCCAAGAGATTTTTCCTGTGGACATTAGTAATCGAATATTAACAATTCAATTGGTGGAAGATGAAGACAAATTACATTGGACTCTGAGTAATACGCACCAATATTCTGTTGTATCAGGGTATAAAGTTGCCAATAATTTCTTCCACACCCAATCGAAAGCTACTCAGACTACTTCAGACAAAGTTCCTTGTGGAAGGGAATGTGGAAACTCTTAATCCATCATAAGATAAAGATTTTCTTCTGGAAATCGCTGCATGACCGCCTTCCAGTTTTACAAAATATTCACCGCAGGTTTTCAGAAATATTGGGGGAGTGCCCCGTCTGCCACAGGGAAGAGGAATCAATCTCCCATTGCCTAATCTATTGTACCGAGGCTCAAGAAGTGTGAAAGAGAACATCTATTAACTACTCATTACATCCGCAAAGAATGACAACCTTTTGGGAGTGGTGGACACAAATGAAAGAAAAGATAGCACAATAGCACTATGGCAATTTTGAGCTTAATATTTTTGCTATCACAAAATTTGAGAGTCTTTAAACAAACCAACAGAAGAGTAAAGCTATGCAACGAACTTCAACGCCACCCACAGAGAAGTTTGAACCCTAATCTTTGAAAGATCTTCTTTAATTTCTTATTACCCTTTCAATTATTCCGAAGCTACGCTATTGTTGCTTTTCACTATTGCATCGTAAGTCTAAATTTGGGCAATTTCAATTATTTTAGTAATATAATAATACATGTCACTGCCTTTGGGAAAAAAAACTTTTTATTATCTATAAGAAACTTATAAATTACTTTAGACCAATAAATCTGTAATCGTTGTGGCCTTGTGGGCAACTATAGGAATTTATATGGATTTTTTTGAATTACATTTAAACACAGAGACTACACTCAAATGTTTAAAATGCTGACGTTTTAGGCAATAAGAATCTATTTGTCAACTTTTTTTTTTACAATGAACATACAAAGCTTCCTCAACGACATTGTATTGACACATAGGCACATAACACGCCAAATAAGTGCCATATAAGTGGTCTCTGCTAAATTTGAGGGAGCACTTTACACAAATTAAAAACTTAGAGACTAATTTGTCCACTACCCATTTATATTTTACTTAAGAATAAAAGATAAATAGGTCCCTGACCTTTTTTTCTGCAGACATTTTCGTCCCAAACCATTGAAAAATACTTTTAACTCCCTGACGTCTTTAAAAGCTAGACGGATCAGTCCCTCCGTCCAAATGCTTTCGTCAGACCCAACGAAAATGTCTGACATGGCTCCCGTAATACTTGTCACGCATACGTGTCACCTGGCAGACTTCCTCTCACGCGTACGCGTCACCATGAATTCAGCAAATCCTCATTTCTTCATGAATTCTTTACTTTGCATTTTTTTCCCATTTCTTTCAAGCCATTCTTACCTTTAAAACTTTAAATCACTCAAACAAACATATCAAGATATTGAATGGGAGAAAAGTAAATTAAATTTAACAATTTAATAGCCTAGAAAGCATGTTTTCAATCATTAAGCACATTTAGGAGAAATTCAATCTCCAAGAACATATATGAACAAGTAGGGCTAAGATAGTATGATGATTTATGAATTTTACTAATTCAAATCTCAAAATGAAGTATAAATATACTTGCAAGAAGAAAGCTCGTGAAAGCAAGGAACAAGAGATTGAGCATCGAACCTCACCGGAAATGTTTGCACTCTAATCTCTCTAGTATTTGAGGGTCGATTCTCTCAATTCTCTACTAATCTTGCATTTTAAGGCTTGCTCTTCTTCTACCAATCAACATTGATACCAATCAACATATATCAATGTATGGATACAAATATCAAAAGGTATTTTCAAGGGTAATGGGTTAGGGCTAAATTTAATTTACTTTTTTTTTCCATTCGATACCTTGATATGTTTGTTTGAGTGATTTAAAGTTTTGAAGGCAAGAATGGCTTGAAAGAAATGAAAAAAAAGCATACAAAGTGGATAATTTACGAAGAAATGTGGATATGCTGAATTCACGCGTACGCGTGACAAGCATTACGGGAGCCACGTCAGACTTTTCCGTTTGATGTGATGGAGACATTTGAACGGAGGGACTGATCTGTCCAACTTTTAGGTAACGTTTGAAAGAGAGACAGAGACTAAAAGAGACTGAGATTGAGAGACAGAGATAGAAATAAGTTTCAGTATTGTGTTTGGTGTAAAATGGGAGACAAAGACTAAAATAAGGATGAAATTCTAATTTAATTTGTACAAAGTTGAAATTAATTACTTGAAGTGAGGATATTTTAGGTATAAAATATTTTTAAAAGTTTCAGTTTCCGTTTCCAAAAATTTCAGTCTCCTATGTTCCCACTTTTTTGAGGTATCGATATATTGAAATTTTAGAGGCAGAGATTGAAATTTTAGTACAAGTCTCTAGACCAACAAACATGATACTGAGTTCCAATCTCTCAATTTTTGTCCTAATACTTCAAAACAAACGCTACCTTAAAGATAAAGTATTTTTCAATGATTAAAAACGAAAGGAAAAGTATAGGGAGCCAATAGTCTAAGCGTACAATGTGTACAATGAAGGTTTAGGAAGTATTAGAGATATGACCATTAGTGTTACATTGTCATGTCAGGTTACACTTTTGGGATGAGTGGATTCATGACATGGTATTAGAGTTCTAGATCCGAAAGGTCAAGAGTTCGATCTTTGGTGAACTCCAAAATTAACTTAAGTGTTTAGGATGAGTGATTTTATGACATGAGATGTTTATTATCCTTGGTATTCGGATGGTTATTTTGGATAGTGTGGGTGATGTTTTTATTCATGAACCAAAGGTTTAACCCATTGTACACATTGTACACTTAGGCCATTGGCTCCCTAACGGGTTTAGCCCATTGTATACATTGTACACTTAGGCCATTGGGTTCACCAAAAAAAAAACTCAAAGGACTTGTTTGTCATTTATTCTTTAGTTAATTATTTTGGAAAAAAAAGATTCGGAAGAATCAGGTTGGAGAAAAGGAATACTTTTGCAGTGTCTCTGACACACACAACAGAAAGAAAGTAAGATCCAGTATTCAGTGTGCGCGTCCGACGAAGCCGATTGGTCTGCTTAGCAATGGTGGTTGCTCCCTCCATTCGGCTTTTCCCACCTTCCTTCGCCTCCATTCCCTTTCCTCATCGCTTTCCCTTTTCTTCCCGTTGGCGCTCTCCTTCTTCCGTCTCTCTTCTCCTTCCCATTCACTCTCGCCTCCAATCCAGTAACTATCTAACTAACTACTCTCCAATTTTGTTCCACTTATTTATTTATTATCATAATTTGATTGCATGATTGTACTCTGATATTATTTAATTGAAGCTAGAACTATGCTTTTGGATTGTTCGGATTCTTAATTTGATATGGAATTAGGTGAAATTTGTGTTGATTTTTGCCTTTATTCTATTTGCTGCTGCAGCTTCTGCAAATGGAGATATTGGGGTTGAATTACCTGGTGATCAGGCAGAGATTATATTCATGGGGACTGGAACCAGTGAAGGGATACCTAGAGTTAGCTGCTTGACTAATCCTCTGAAAAAATGTCCGGTACAATGAAGAAAAAAAAAACTTTTTGGTAAAAATAATTAAGATTTTGCTGCAATGGAAGTGAATGTTTAGGGTTTTGTTAAGATTTCTATTTTTCATGATTGTTGTAGGTATGTTCAAAGGCTGCTCAGCCGGGCAATAAGAATAGGAGACTTAACACGAGCATCCTCGTTCGTCACCCGGGCTCCTCAGGAACTCACAACATTCTTATAGATGCTGGAAAGTAAGTTTTTAGTCTGTGTGTGATCTGCAATTATGTTAGATTAGGGATTAGGATGAGCTTTATACTTATTTTGTTTTGATGTTAGTCCAAGTATACGATTTCATGATGGCGTTACATTTGTCCCATCACCAAAATTTAGAATGTTTTTGAACATATAAAGACTTGCTGGAACACGTACTGGATTACAGTAAGCAGACAATAGATGATTTAGTTAAATTTTTTGGGATATTTTGATGCAGCAATGAATCATAATAAAACTTTAGACCTATGCAGGTATTTATTAGAACAAGTGAGGTAACTGTTGAGAACTTAGGCTGCGAATATAAGGTGCTCCCAATGGCCTTCAGGGATGTGTAATTACAACTTTGATGGACACTTGAGAATTGAGATATTGTGGCATGCCGCTTGCAGTTGCTGGAAATAAGTGCGTGATTTTAGGCAGCGTTTGGTTTGAGAGACATAGACACTGAGACATAGACACAGTGGTACACGGTGACACATGTCTGCTGTTTGGTTTGGTGAGACATAGATTTTCGAAGGACATGGGAGGACACGGATGGACACGGAGACATTAAATTTGTGTACCTCCAATTTGGTGAGACACTAAGACACAACTTGTGAGACACTAATTTTTTACTCTTTTATCTTTATTGAAATTTAAAAATTTATCCTCTTATCTCCCCAAATCTTTCTTTTTTCTCTTCCTCTTTTAGATTCTATAACTAAATTTATCTTTCTATTTTCTTCAAAAAAAAATTGTACATTTAATTTTTTATTTATTTAAATTTTGATTAACCTTTGATAAATTCTGAGCTTTTGTTTTTTATTTTTTTCAAAAAAATATATATATTTAATATTTGAATGATAATTTAAGATGATATTAGAAGAAATAAAAAATATTAAAAGAAATAAAAATTCAATGGTGATGACATGTAGTGTTTGGGATAATGGATGTACAGTAATAATAGTAAAACTTGTGGTAGAATGAAGGGTAATTCAGTTTTTTTAAAATATGTGTGTCTTGTTCTTTATTTTTACCAAACACAATACATAGACACAAATATTTTATGTCAATGTCTTTAATGTCTATGTCTTTGTGTCTATGTCTCATCATATACATCAACCAAACGGAGCCTTAGGTCCATAATGGAGAGAATTGTTGGGGTAATGATGAAGAAGTATAGATTTTCATGAGAGGGGAAGTGGAAAGAAGCAGGGACGAACTAGAAAGTTGGAAAGCGGGGAAGGAGCCAAGAGTGTACATAATATAGAAATAAAGATCAATACCCGGGAAGGCGGGAAAGAGGATTGGATGAACCTGATGCACTTCTGTCCTTAATGTTCGTGGCTGGAGTGATGGCTGATATTTGGTTTGGTCTTCTTGGTAAAGCAAACAAACAAATGATTGGAGAACAAGAGATATTGTTCCATGGTGTAGGGTTTTCTTCATGTATATTGTGTTAGACTAGATGAAAAAAAGTGTATTTGTAAAGGGTGGCTTTACTACTCCTGCATGGTCAAATTTGTAGCTTTCCTTCAAACTGCTTCCAGTATATATTTTATTATATGCCAAAGAAGCTGAAAATTGATCTATGAATAATTGAAGAAAGTTTAATGTTTCTGGCTTTCTGCGATAGAAAAGCCTTCAATGAATTGAAACATTGAATTGCTAGATCTACTTTGATATCTACAATATGCATGTTCCTTATAGAATTGTGAGTTAATGAATTTTCCTTGTGTTATAGTCTTTGATATATGGATATTAGTTAGGTTTGAGCTGTCTAGTCATTATATATACATTCTGTGTGTTAGGAAATAGTGTGATGTCTGAACAGGTACATTTAAGTTTCTGAAACTGTAATTCTGATTTTAGGGCATTTATAAAATCTGTTTCAAGGAAAAGCCCGACAACATTGTATCATGTGCGGTTCATTTGGGTGTTGATTACAATTTATTATTATTGTTATTGCAGATTTTTCTATCACAGTGCTCTGCAATGGTTTCCTGCATTTGGGTTAGTTCACTTGTTAAATTCTTAAGCTGTTTCTATGTAGTTATTTGAGATGGATTCTCTTTTTGTCTGCTTTATTTCTTTTTCTTTGAAGAAAGGGTGTTTGAGAGCAACGGTTGAGTTGTCTCCATGTGACTTCAAAGTCACTGGTTCAAGCTTTAGAATTAGCCACTCGTGCTTGTATCAAATTAGGCTGCCTACATTACCATTTAGATGTGACTCTTCTCCATACCCTATGTAAGACGGGATGCTTTTCAATAGACTGCCCTTTTTTTTTATTTTTCTTAGTAAAATTAAGGGAAATTTGAAAATATTATATAATATTAATAACAAGGGTAAATAAACTGGTTGGTCGGTAAAGTATTTGAATAAGACATACGAATAGTGGCATTTGGTAAGGTTATTATTCATTGTCAAGCATGGGAGCATGAGTAGTGGTTTGTGTTATTACCAAATACCCATGCAAAATAAAGAGGGATAATCAAATAGCTAGATTGTATTTTGATACTAAGCAGTTTAAGAGAGAATACATTAAAATACGAGTACAAATTTTCTGTCATAGCAGCAGCGGCATTTCTTCTTGTATTAATGCAGTTTTTCTTTCTGTTCTTCTTGTTGTTCAATTGTTTTACTTCACTTTTTATCTCTCTTTAACTAGTGTTTTTTCTTTCAGGATAAGAACACTTGATGCAGTAATTATCACTCATTCACATGCAGATGCAATTGGAGGTCTCTGACAGTACTTTCTAGTTCTCTCTGGATAAGTAATATCAGCATGAAAAGTCTAATGTTTGCTTCAAATAATAAGTCTGCTTGGTCATTTAGATCTGACCCTGCTTCTATCTTCTTCGAAGGTCTTGATGATCTTAGAGATTGGACAAACAATGTTCAGCCACACATTCCAATATATGTGGCCAAGCGTGATTTTGAGGTCCACTTTCCTATGCTTCCCTTCTAAAATTAAAATTTCTATTTTACTTTCTGCGTGTTATTTTTTGTGTGTGTGACTTTTGGAATAAAGAAGATGGAATAGCCTCTTACATCTTTGCAATATATTAAAGAAATCATCATTTCATTTCATGAGAATTTTGTGATGTATTGACACTTGAAATTGCTGCATTTGAATCAGCTTGCTTTCAACCTTAGCTTGTTGACTATTCAAGTATATATATCTAGTCTTAATGCTTTCTCTGGATATTCTTGTGGAAGTTATGCAACTAATTATATTGAAGGTAAAAAAGATTTATACAGCAACTGAGTGAGTCTTTTTCAAAGTTTAGGAGGATTCAAATTTTGTACTATACTGTATCTAGCTTTCTTATCCTACCTGAAAGGGATTTGTTCTGAAACCTCAAATACAGCAGTCTTCTGACAAAATGAAATTTTCCTTTTCTATAGTCTGAAGGTCAGAGTTGTGTCAGAAAATTCTGTCAAATCTCTTACAAATGTTATCTTTTTAAATCCAAGTGTTCAAATATTATTTCACTGTGAGCATTTGAAATCAGACATGGTTGGGATTTGGGAAGTTTCACATCACATGTGATGACTTCAAAAATACCCTGCACTTTTAAGATTATTGCATTACTTTAATTAGTGTAGCAGCACAAGAAATGCTTTAGGGTAGAGTTTTAAACCTTTTTCCTTCTCAAATATTTTAATTTCAGGACGGAGCATAATAAGCTTGACTTGTCCTTTTTGCATATTTACTTTCCCTTATGCTGTGGATTTGGAGTTCCTCTTCTGTTATCCTTGAGAGGAAAAAGAATGAAAGCTTATGGCTCATTTTTAATGAGTAATGACCACCTGACTCATTCACCATGTGTTACTTGAATGAACAACTATTGAGATATGTCTTGAGGATTTTCTTTTAAGAATTCATTACACTGAAATATGCAGGTGATGAAGAGTACCCATTATTATTTAGTAGATACTAGTGTCATCACGACTGGTGCTGCTGTCTCAGACTTGCAATTCAATATTATATCTGAAGAACCATTTTCTGTACATGGACTGAAGGTCAATCTTACTAAAAATTGTAATAGTTCTAAGTTTGTTTCTTAGTCCTTTATAAAGAAATCAAGTTGTAAAATCACTTTTTTGAAAATCTGGCACAAACAGATCCTTTATCTTCTCACTTATCGCTCAATTAATTAATTGATTTCTGGCCATGTTTGTGTCTTGTGCATGGTGTGTGGTCTGATTTTCTTTGATTGTTGTAATTACAGATTACTCCATTACCAGTGTGGCATGGCAAAGGTTACCGGTCCCTTGGATTTCGTTTCGGTAATATTTGTTACATAAGGTAATGCTTGTGTATTGACTATAAGCAGAAAAGTTCTTGCAATTCGGTCTAGTCCATCAATATATATGAGCTGATTCTTATGTCTAAATATGCAGTGATGTCAGTGATATTCCTGAAGAAACTTATCCGCTTTTGAAGGATTGTGAAATTCTAATATTGGTGACTCACACTACCATCCTATCTATCGTGTCATAAACATTGCTTCATTTTTACATTAACTAACAAAAACATATGATCTACAAATTTCTCCGTTGCTCATCTGGTGTACGATTTATACAGGACGCTCTACGGCCTGATCGCTCCTCTGCCACACATTTTGGACTTCCAAGGGTAACCTCTTTTACATTTGTTAAATTTTTCTTGGAGAAATGAAGTAACGTTAATGTATATATGTAGGAATATAAACAAAGGATGAGAAGGGGATTAGTTACAGAATCTTGAAATATGGGAAACTAGTGTTTGGTTATTGTCCTGAAACAAAGGAGACAAGATGTTAGGAACAAAAACATTTCTGGCCAAAGGGATGGAAACAAATATTTTGTACTTCCAAAACAAAGGGACATTACATGTTAAGTTAATTTATGTACTTCGAAAATAGGAGGGACGTGAAAAAAGTATCTCTGCCATCCTACTGTCTTTGTCCTCGTCGACGGATAATCCTTCCAGGGTTCTTGGCAAATGCCACCAATGAATTATACAATGTAAAAATTCTTCTCTTTCTAAGTCCAGTTCTAACAGTATTCTGATCTTCCGGATTTCAGGCGCTAGATGAAGTCCGAAAAGTTCAACCCAAAAGGACACTCTTTACAGGTAACATTGATTAGCCTGAGCATCCTTGTTAGGAGAAATAACTTTAAAAATGCTGGAAGTCAGCATTCCATTTTCCATGTAATTCTTTTTAGCACAATTATGTTCAGTTTCTCCTTGTTTGGCAATTTGAAGGTATGATGCATCTGATGGATCATGAAGAAGTGAATGACTATCTTACAAAATTATTGGAATCTGAGGGCCTTGATGTACAATTGAGCTATGATGGGCTTCGTATTCCAATCACACTTTAGCTTGCAACCATATTCTCATTCATAAGACGATTAATCTTTTCTGTTTTCTTTTTCCTTCATAGAAAAAGATCAATGTTGACATGAAGATCATTACAATTTTTTTGACAATATGAATAAATCAACCCTGCAGGCCCTTGCAGCTATTTAACTTTTTTTTTTCCCTCTCTTTTTATTTCCTCTCCCTTTTTGAATGTGTGCAAGTGTGTGTCAAATAACATTAAGGATGAAGGCACACATAAAATTTAATGGGAAATGTTAGGAAATTAATACTTTTGGTAGAAAAAAAAATATGAGTTAGTTATTGTTAGCTCAAATGTAAGGCAAATACAAGGAGAAAATGTTAGTCATCTAACATTTTTCAAAATAAATTAAATGAAAGATTTAACAAATATTTTAGTAAAGTGGGGTGACATAAATGGCAGATCATGTAAAATTCAATAACCTCACAATTTAAAGACATGAGATTATTAAATTTGAAAACCTTACGGCTGCGCTTGTTTTCTGGAACTGAGATTGAGGATTGAAACTGAGTATTGTATTTGATGATTAAAGGCTGAAACTAAAATTTTATTTTTGAAATTTTTAAGGATGAAGACTGAAATTTTTATAATATTCTTTTATAGAAATACTCTCATTTAACTTTTTAAATTTCAAATCCACCCCTCAATCTCCGTATTTAGTCCGTCTCTCAGCAGTCTAGATGTTGAAGTTGCCTTCTACACACAGTGTTTACAGCAAGCAACAGCCATGGACTATGCTCCAAAAGGTAGTAAAACGAAACTCATTTTAGATCAATGTTAATAAAAATTCGGGGAAGAACAGTTTTTGCAAATTGGATTTATTGCATTGTGTCAACAATGATCGCATTATCATCATTGAATTTTAATGTGCATTGAACTCTAATAGATAAATTATTCTAATTTCCTCAGCTTGAAATCTTTGTAATGTAAAAAATCGATATTTACTTTGTGATGTTTAAATAACATGGGGCATAACATTCCTAGACGACGGAAAGGTCGTGTCTGGTTACATTTGATTTGGACAGCAAAACTTTCACTATGTTGGAATTAGTGCTTTGACAGTGACAATAATATTATTGCGGTCGTAGATTTGGTTGCCACATTTGCTATATTGTAAATGGAACCGTAGAACATTGCCATAATGGTATCTACTTTGTTAGGTATCACCTTACACTTTCCACATCATAAAATTCATGTTGCGGTTCCAAGTCCACAATGTTTTCTATCCACCGGTCAATCAAACTAATTCAAGATATTTTTAGTTTTGCTTTCATCAAATTTTCTCATGTGCCTTTATCCAATGAAAAGATTATCGTTCTCGTTAATATAAAAGGATTTCCTTCTTTAGTCTTATTTTGATTAGAATATTTGTATTTTTATGGAATGTATACTACCATTGATTTCTATATAATTATGTTAAGCAATTATATAACAATGTCTCTAATAAGAACTGATATTTAGATAATATTTACTTTTTGTTATTAAAAATAATTCTATATTAAATAAAAATAATTTTATTATATGAATTTAATGCATCAGAATTAAAATGTTTTTGTACTAGAGATAGAGATATTAGGTACCTTTTAATTTGTAAATCTTATTACTATATTAGCCAGATATAAATCATTAAAGGTGGAAATTCAGGTGCAGTCAACTTTACGTAAAATTAATAATCGAAAGTCGTTAGATGATTTAACTGATTTGATTAAATTTTCATCTAACGACTGTCAGTTATTAACTTCATACTGAGTTTTCACCATCATTAAATTGCCACATATAGGAGAGAAAGAACGGGGCATTTGCAACGGAACTCCATGGATAGATGATAGAGCATGTGACTTGTGAAAATAAGTGTTGATAAGGAACAATGGAAAATTAATAAATCAAATCAGCACTCAAAAGTATGGCATGAAAATTATAAAAGGATTATTGCCACCCATTTGAAAGGATGCGACGTCCTCGTTCTGCCAGAGAAGCATATCCTTATCTTTCTTTTTTTTTTTTAAATTATTATTAGCAAAATCAAATTTTTTTAAGTAATAATTAATCAATATTTATTTTTTTTAATTTTAACATTTATTCGTTCAATATTTTATTGGCTTATTATTAGACAAAAATTTAGTTCCTTAACAAAATTAAAAAACTAGTTATTAATAATTAGTCAACTGCATAAAAATAGTTATTAATTAGTCTATGTTCACGAAAAAAATAAATAAATAAATTATAAAATAATAATGTAATAATTTAATCACCATTAAATTCATAATTTTTATTTTATGTGAATTTTATTATTTTAATTTAAAAATAATTAGACTCTTATTTTTTTTATCAACTTTTTTTGCTTTAAAAGAGTTTGATCTCGTATTCACATTATAATAGACCTTCATAATTAATATAATCTAATTAAATTCATCTTTATAATCAATTTTTATAATTAATATAATAAGGGGTAATGCTAGGTAACCAATAACTTTTTTGAACAACATAAACAATCATCAATCAAATTAAAACACACTATATTTTTAAATTAATAACTTAAATCTTAATATTAGAATAATCATTCGCACATCTAGTGAAATGAAATATCTGATAATTTTTTATATATCCATTGTTCACATTGTTTAGTAATTTCATTGTCTACCTATACTTTTCCTATAATAAAAATTTACATTTTTAATTAAGTTTTGTAAATAATTTAACTAAATTGGAATTATATTTATAATCAAATATGAATAAAAATATAAAAAGTAGTGGTAATTTAAGTTTGATGTTCATAAAACTGTTTGAGTTTTTGCTGCAAAAGACTCGATTGTTACACCCTAAAAAATTTGATTATTTTTATGGTTGATTAAACATACGTGATAGTTAAAAACTTATAATTTTTAGTGTTGGAGCATTTTTTTTTTGTCTTTTCATAGCAAATCTGAAAAGCTATAAAAATTGCTAAATTGAAATTTCAAAAATTTAAAAGTTTGATTAAGATTAAGCTAGATTATTTTTTTTCCAAAATTAGAAGTGAGACTCGAATTCACGATTTTAAATGAGTATAAAAAAATTATGCCACTTAAACTATAATTTGTTAGCGCTTTAAGTAAATTAATCAAATAAGATATAATGAGATAATATATTTTTGTATAAAAAATTTTTTCCTAAAAACATAAATACTTAACCATTTTTCAAACCCATTTTTTACAATTGAATTTTTGTTGAACCGAATTGACTAAGTTTTCAATTAATCTAATTGAACCAGCTGGTTCAATTCAATTCCTAAAATCATAAAATAAAAAATTTCAAACTTAAATAATATAATGTACCGAAAGTTAAGTATAATAAATTGCGAGCTCAACTTTAAAATAAGTATATCCTAACTTAATACATTCATAATTATTAATACAATAACATCAATTAGGGGATCATAATTTATCTATGAACCTGATTTTATGGAGGCTTTTAGAGCTTGCTTACGTTTCCTTGAGCTTGACGTTTTATGGATGATTAATTTTTTGTAAATCGAAATTTTATTTATGAATTTGTTCTTGGCTAATGAGTTTTACTGTATGTACAAAATAAAATCCGTGCAAATAAGAATATTACTTCACCATTTCAAATTAGCTGTGTTTTTCGTTTTGTTTTAATTTGCTTCTTAAAAATAAATAAACAAATAAATAGAAGGATTTTAAATTTACAATATAGTGAATACACTATTCTTCGATCATTATATTATAAAATAATAATTCAGGCGAAGGAGATAGGGACGCGATCGTTCTCTCCATAAGTCGTTTTCACTTTTCAATTTTTCATGTCTCTGGGATGCAATTCGTCAAAGGCTATGCCAGCAATAATAATTTAATGTAATCACCTTGTGATTATGCTAATATATAATGACATATCAATTTGTAGAAAGAAACTCTAGTATATGATTAATCAAAATGCAGTACAATAAAAAATCAAATACTATATATCTATTTATATAAATACATATATTTAATATATATTTTATACAAATTTTTATGTTAGTGACTATTTTTATGTGTACATATACAGTGGCGGAACGTGAAATAAAATTTTGGGGGACCAAATAGAGAATAATTGTTAAAATATTTTCGATATGGACTGCATTTAAGATAAGCTTGTCTAACTTCATCTCTCTGGTTTGGATGATATTGCCAATTTAAAGCCGTTTTTTAGGATCTCGTTCCAAAAAATTAAGGTCAAACTCATTATATATAACTTTTTAAACTTTTAAAGGTTGTATCTCATTTTCTTCGTGATTCATTAAAATAGAAGAACTATCTACATGTGTTGATATCATAAAAGTTATATGTTCTCCTTCTTAAATATTAGCATTCCTCTTAAAAAATGCATCACTTCTTTGATTTTTTATTATTATTTTATATAAAAATTTGAATATATCCTATAGAAAATGTAAAAAAGAAATTAGAAGGACAAATATTAAAATTTATAATATTTACTGAAAAAGATAAAGAGAGTGTTACTTATTGAATTTATTGAGTATTTTAAGTCATAATAAAGTATTTAAGCTAATTGAACTAACTACTAATTTTTTTTATAAAAAGTCTGGGACCATCGCCCCCTTATCTAAACTAAACTCCGCCACTGTATACAATATAGTTAATTCTCAATTTATTATGACTAATATGTAATTTTTTAAACAGGACAACTTTTTCAATAAGAATACTAAAAATATCTTTTTATAAAAATATAACTTATTTATTTAACTTCATTTTAAATAAAAATAATATTTTTATAATATATTAAAATCAAATATAATATATTATCCAATGACTAAAATAAAATATGTTTGCATAAAAATAATTAGAGAATTTTCAGCGAATATCTACCATTAAACAATACTAATCAATTAATACTATTTACGGAGAAATTAAGTGAGAGAACATAAGATAAGACAACACATATTTAACTCAAAATTTTAAAATTTTAAATTAATGAGTCTCTTATTTTATAAACTTCTTATTTTTTTATTTTTTTATATAAAATTAACTTTATACACTTCTCACACTTATCACGTTAACAAAAAAACACATTCATGCATTTGATTTGCCTCTTCTCATATGATAATTGGTATATTGTTGATGCAAAAGGTCATCAGTACTACATGTGTAGTGTAGGAGGCTACACTTGAAAGTGGAAGGAAAATACTTGTTTTAGAAAATAGACAAATGAGTGTGGAACCCACATGAATGGCATCATCATTTTAAAAGTAGGGGCCACTTCTATGATCTGCAGCTCTCATGTCCTCCACACTTGGGTCTTGTGTACTGTCGCATGACTTTCATCTTCAAATACAAATGAAGAAATAAAAACATGGTAAAAAAAATTAAAGGCACACACAAATGTTAAAAATGTGTGTATTAATAGTTAACATTTAAAAACGCGTTAAAAAATGTGAAAAAATATTGCTTTTTACAGTCACCAATAAAAAAATTTTCAAAATAAATTTTAAAAATTTATTCGTATACTAAAATCTGTCATTAAAATCATCTATCAATATATTTGTATATAAATACATATGTAGTTTAATTTATTTTAAATATATATTTAATTATTTATATTCTAATACGTATTTTATATTAGTAGTTAACTTTAATAACTGATTTTAGTGTATACATAATATACTCAAATAAATTCAATATTTAAAATATATATCCAAATAGGTCCCAAATTTTTTGTGTTAGATATTTCCAAAAAAAATGATTACGTTGAGGTCTTTAAACTTTACAAAATAATCTATAAATCTTTTCGTTATATTTTTAAAGGGAGAAATATTAAGGGTCAATAATTTTGGTGTTTTATAACCATTAATTAGTCATTAATAGTGTTTTTAATGGTATGAGATTACATCTAATAGTGAAAGATCACTTATTTTTGTTTTGATAGTTAAGTATTGGCTAAAAAACACAAAAATTGCTAACTCCCTAAACTTTTTTTTTTAAAATTTATTTGTCCAAATAAAAATAACGAATCTAACTAAGATAAGGATTTATATACTTACTTATACAAAGTTTAAAAAACCCAATATAATAAAATTTTTTAGAAATTTATTTGGATATATCCTACAATATATATATACTTTATTAATGTTCATATTTGATTGTCACTGCTAACGACATACACAATAAAATTGATTACTCGTATTTGATTTAACATTGTCCGGTAATGTGTGGTCACAAAGCCTGTTATCAGCTATTGAGAAACACCGGGAATCAATGTCTAAGATGCGCATTACATATCGTCATTGTAATCGTATTCTGTTGAGTGTGGAGAAATAAATTGAAACCGATACATACATCGAGTCAAAGGTCATACCCTGTTTATCTTTTATGAGTTTAAACATAAAAATTACAAATAAACTTTTAATATATATATATATATAATTTTTTTTACGGTATTCTTAAATTTAATAAAATAATATTTAATTTATTATAAATAAAAATTGAAAAAATATATAGAATCAATTCCAAATCAATCAAAAATAGAATAACTTAACTAATTATAAATATAGTAATTAGCTTTATTTATTTATGATTTAAAATATTGGTTATTAAATGTTTACCACATTTAAATTTGCAACATGAACCACGAAAATTAATTCAATTAGCTTCCGTTTCTTCGCCATTCTTTCCTCTTCAAATGCCTAAAACATAATAAATCAGAAAAGATTCAAAACCATCTAATTTACAAAGAAAAGAAATATCCTAATACCTAATATAAACACCATCCATATAAAAGTTTTGGATTCATCCAGAGACATTTTTTTTGCTGGAACCATCTTGATTCCCTAGCATCATTGATAAAAATTTTATTGAGGAGTTTGTTATGAATCAATCGGTTGATAAATACAGAAGGCGAAATTCAAATTATCTTAATATATTTATGTATAAACACATAATGGTTAATTTTAGTGTATAAATAATATTTTTGAAGAATTAAATATAAACTCTTCGTTTGCTGCTTATTAAAAGATTTTTTTATTATTTCTGTAATTATTTAAATTTTTTTGAGGTTTATCCATTTTTGATATATTTCAACATTAATTTTGTGATGAATTTTTGGATATATTTGGGTAGTCTCTGCCAATTTGATATTATTCCAAAGACTACTTTATATCTCCACCAAAATGTGGTGATGATATATATCATACTAGGTAGATATGAGAAATCTACGGATAAACCAGTTGGAAGTTTGAAACCACATTCATGATTCATGGATGGGAGTAAGTGGGAACCGATTATGCAATACCCTCTTAACAAAGATATATCTTTTCTGGCTCTCTAGAAGGAACTAATAACAAACAATTTTTTTACACCCTTTTATGTATTCGGTTAGTGGCTTCAATTCATGGAATGCTTAATTGAGTAGATATTCCGATTCTCTCCATCATCATCATCATCTAAATCTTCTCTCCCTGTTGTGGATCTTTCGGTCTAAATGGTTATCCGTTTTAGGGTAAATCTGGAAAAAGAAATAAAAATTAATCAGCAATATAATTTTTAAGAGTTTAATTTTCATGTACTTATTATTATGTAGTATTAAAACGTTGTACAATCCTGTAATTATAATAATTTTTTAAGACTATTCATTCGAGCAGTTAAAATAAAAAATATTTTTTTAATGATATGATCATAATTAGATGTACCTATAAAACAATTTTATA
>NC_029780.3:6274528-6275203 GCF_000817695.3 Arachis duranensis | reverse complement strand
TACCGTAACCCTTAAATATAAACCACGCATTAAGATAGGAACCACTACTCTAAATTCTATTACATGAATAATTAAGCTAAGAAAATAATGAATTATTAGAAAACAAACACTTCCACTTCTGGCAAAATAGTTTTACTAATATATTCTTGACTCCGGAGTCAACATATTTGAGTGCGTGTTTATTTCAAATTTCTCTGAATTTTGAATTTTTATTTTAGAAAATAAAGTATAATTTTTTATTCTTAAATTAAATTTTAAATTTGTACTTTAAAGGGTAAAATGTGATTTTCTACCTTTGAATAGTTTCTCTCTTATATTTATTCTTGGTTCCACATATAAAATAAATAATAAAAAATCACACTTTATTTTCTAAAATAAAATTCAAAATTTAGAATATCCAGATTCGTTTATTTCAATGTTATAAATTGCATTCTCAAAAATTATCCTCTCAAAAATATTATATACATGACATGACGAGAATATTTTCTTTTTTGAAAAAATTTTAGTATATTCGTCTGTTTAATATTACGAATTTCTTGGAATATTTTTAAGTTTACAAGAGTTATTAAAAATAAAGTCTTGTTGTTTACAATAATTCATATCATAGAAATATATTTATACATTTGATGATAATTATTAAAATAAATTTAATTATGATACAATTAAAGTATAAAC
>NC_029780.3:6269848-6274385 GCF_000817695.3 Arachis duranensis | reverse complement strand
TGTTTAGCCTATTAATACATTAAAACTAGCTTTATTAAAATATCTTCAACCTGTTTAACTATAAATTTTTTTTATCACTATTTTGAAGAGTTTTTTTAGTAATTTTATATTTAAAATCTTTCTCAATCTCTTTGATGAGAATCAAAATATTCGAAATATATATAATCCCTAGAAATATCAAATAGCGTGAGAATTATGTTTTATGTCTTGAAACATATATAATTTATAAAAATATATTATTTTTAAGTCATTATAGTCGAAAATAAGTCCGCAAAAATTTGAAACTAAGGTCCACTATTGAGTATATCATCAAACCAATGTAGTCCACGTAAGACTATTCCAATTTGATTCTTCCAAGTTGAAACTTGAAATTAATAATCTTATATAATTATATTATTCGTAATGCATGCTTTTCATACTGATAATGACTTATAATAAATGAAAATGACATGAGCGACAAATATTGTGGCTGTTAAGATATGGCGGTAATATAAAAGACAATAATGCAACTTCACAACTTTATACTATTTTCCTATTCAATTTAAATACTCATTACTTAATTACTTAATTATTACAACTAATTTATCTTGCTTCTTCTATTTAATAATAATAAACTTATATATATATAATATTTAAATTTATTTTTTTATTATAAGATTAGAAATGTCTCTGAGTTCATTTTTTTTGGATATTAGATAAAAATTAGTGTAATTTTTTAATATTAAAAGTTATAGTTTTTTACAAAAGTCCAAAACTATAGAATTTATAGAATGCAAATTATCAGAATAATTTTTTTTAATTTATAAAAATAATACACAAATTACATATTGTATTATTTTAATATTAAATTATAATACACAGTCAGTGTATTATAAATACACAGACTATATATTATCAGTATAATACATAATTTACATATTATACTTGTACAAAATAACACCTCTAAAATATTATAAAATTTTATTTTTTTATAACATTAATATAAAATTCTATTCACTCTTTTATATTAAAATAAAAAATCGGTGTCTCTAAACAGTAATATTATTATTGTTAGGCAGCTTTAGTAGATCTATATCAATATATGTATATTTAAATAAGCCATCAAGTTCTTTGTTTATGATATAATTGAAAGAACCATGCAGAAATTGTCAGAAATTCAGCTTTTTATATAGTCAATAGCTACAATGATATAGAATGAAACAACAAATTGTATAAAAAAGAATTAAGGTAGCTAGAGATACCTTTTAGCCATGCTTGTTAGAATTTAATCAATGAATCAATCATATCACTGTAAATATAGAAAGCCGATCGATAGAAATAAGAAACTAGAAGATAGAAGGGTCTAATAGTAATAATTTAAAATAATAGTAGAACTGAACTTGACACATACAAAACACTTTCCCCTTCTCATATTTTTCTCTTTCTCCCACTCATCACTACTATTTGTCTATCTATACCTCCATATATTCAAATCATACTACTTTCTCTTTTATCTTTTTATGATGCTTTTTTCAACCCTTTTTTGTGCTTACTTTATGGTCCAAAGGAGAATTACAAGGAGCGAGGATGTGTATAAAATAAGAACAAAAGTTTATTTCAACAACACTGATTCATCACTGCTACATAGTACATACATCACTATTTGTTTAGTGAAATTCTAATATATATATTATTTGAAAGAATGAATTTAATTTGATATCAGTGTAAATTGATGTATCAAAATTAAATTTATAATTATATTAACTAGATATATATAGAGTAATTTAATTGATATCATTATTAACTATCTAAGAAAAATAAAAAATTACATTTTAAAAACTAGTTAATAAAGAAAAAGAATTCTCTTTATATATAACATTAAGTATTATATAATACCCGATGAAAAATTTTGAACACCCTGTAATATCTAAGTCCTTAACAGTATTATTAAAATAATTTTTTTACAATCATTTAGTCATATGTTATTAAAACAAATTATGCATATAAAATGCATTAGAATTTTGCTAATAATTATCCTTAAAATGACTAAAATTTGAACATTTTATTTTATAATAATTACTCATATATCAATATTATTATGTGAAAATATTAGTTAAAATATTAAAATATTATATTAAATAATTTAATTAAATATATTAAATAATTTTATAATTATTTTTAAGTATCATATTTACGTAGAGATATTTTTATATAAAAATTTAGATATAGTTAATTTTATATGAAATTGATAGTTGAGACCGTTAGATATTAGATGACAATTTAATTAAATTTATTAAATTATTTAACAGCTCTTAATTATTAATTTCACATTAACTTAATTGTATATAGTTTTTACTTTATTATTAGAAAAAAAATATATACACAAATTAATATTAATTACTGATTTGAATGTACGAATAATATTGTTGTTAATATAAGGTATTAAGATAGAGAGAGTTAGCAGTAGGGTTCCCCTCCTCCTCCTTGTGGTTTTCTAATTTCTACTGCAAACAAAACCCTTCTCATCCACACCTTTTTTTTTTCCTCTCTCTCTTTCTCTCTGTCTATATTTTTTGTTCATATTTGTGTGGCCATAATTGGATTTTCTCTCATCTTAGCTTTATAAAACTAAACATAATATTTCACTCTCCTCCTCCTTCTCTTCCTAAGCTTCTTCCACTTCTCTTCTCTTCTCATCTCTTCATTTCAATAAAAACCAAAACTACTACTTGTCTCTTTGCCTCACTGCCAAAACCACCACTACCTTAAGCTTAATGTGAAACCAAATCACTTTCATTCATTCAAGAGAGAGAAGAATACTATATATTCATCAAACTTTTCCCTTTCCTTTTTCCCTTTCTTTTCACCGGGATTTTAGATACCATTTTCCTCACTATCAACTATCAAGTATCAACTCTATTACTGCACTTCACTTCTTTTTTCTACTTTTTCTGTTTTCGGCAACCTTTCTTCTCTAGATCCCAGAAACCAAAAACAAAAAGATCTATGGCTCATACGTAGACATATATATATACATAGCTACCATTCTTAGAGGCTTATTTGAAATCAAGTAATTAATCATATGAGCATGATGAAGAGTTTGATGTTCCAACAACAACAAAATCAGCAGCAGCAACAAGTGGTGGTAGTGGAAGAAAACATGTCTAATTTGACTTCAGCTTCAAACGAAGGTAATAACAGTGTTTCCTCAGGTACAAGAACTGAAATTGGAACCTTCATGACTCCACCACCAACATCATCTGACACTTCTACACAACCACCATCAAAGAAAAAGAGAAATCTTCCCGGCAACCCAGGTTCCCTTCTTCTTCCTTAGCTTCTTTTTCTTGAGAGAGTTATGTAATTAAAGATGTTTTTCTTTTTTCTTCTAATTGGTTCAGACCCAGATGCTGAGATAATAGCTTTATCTCCCAAATCTCTCTTAGCAACAAACAGATTCATGTGTGAGATCTGCAACAAAGGATTTCAGAGAGACCAGAACCTACAACTCCACAGAAGAGGCCACAACCTACCATGGAAGCTGAAGCAGAGAACAAGCAAAGAGATAAGGAAGAAAGTGTACGTGTGTCCTGAACCCAGTTGCGTCCACCACGACCCGTCACGGGCTCTGGGGGACTTGACTGGGATCAAGAAACACTTCTGTAGGAAGCATGGTGAGAAGAAGTGGAAGTGTGAGAAGTGTTCAAAGAAGTATGCAGTTCAATCTGATTGGAAAGCGCATTCCAAGACCTGTGGCACTAGAGAGTACAGATGTGACTGTGGAACTCTCTTCTCAAGGTAACTAACTCCTGTTCTTGTATCATTCAAATTATATAAAATGCAAACATTGAAATCAACGATTAAAAATTACTGAATCAGCTGCTTTTTGTGAGATAAGATATGTGGTGTTAAGTGGTAAAGATTTGAAGTATGTTTTAACAGCGATGAAAATTCAGATGCAGTTGTTTTCGATTATTTTGTTTTGATAATTAATTTGTCAATGATATTGTTAGTGAGTTTGAAATTTGTGTATTTGTTTTGATTTTGGTGGGCTGCTAGGTGAATATTAAAGTTTAAGTAAATTTTTATGGCAAAAATGCAGAAGAGGATGACATAAATGCTTAAGAAAATTAAGTAATAAGAAAAAAAAAAGAAATGATAAATTAGGAAAATAATGAATGACATGTGAAATTTACTACTACTACTATGAGTTCTAGTT
Organism: Arachis duranensis; assembly: GCF_000817695.3. Taxonomy (NCBI): domain Eukaryota; kingdom Viridiplantae; phylum Streptophyta; class Magnoliopsida; order Fabales; family Fabaceae; genus Arachis; species Arachis duranensis. The sequence goes on along the minus strand of NC_029780.3, from coordinate 6,270,187 downwards.
AATTTTTATTCACCACAAGTGTCAGACCAACATCTATACTCTCATTTATGAAGGATGTGATTTTTGAAATCCGAGGTTGACTGAGATATGGTGTTTGAATTATTATTTGAAATCATTTATTATTTATTTATTTTGTTCATTTCTTTCGGTTTTTATGGTAAATTGGTCTTTGAACATATGCTAGAGATATTAGAAGTGAAAATTTATTCCAATAGAGAAAAGTTTTGAAGTCTTTAATATATAGAATAGTGTATTAGAATTACCAATACTTGTTAGCAGTTTTGTTAATGGGGTTGGAAAAAATTTAATATAATTTATGTTTCTAAATTCTAAAATGAT
>NC_029780.3:6234946-6269785 GCF_000817695.3 Arachis duranensis | reverse complement strand
TCATGAGAGTGCAGATTCTTAGTTTTTTTTTTTTTTAAATTAAATGTACCACCTAACATGCACTATCCACTCTTTAAGTACTCCCAGATAATTTCCTTTGTTTAATTTTTTTGTTTTTGTTTTTAAATTGGAAAGAAAGACAGAGAGAGAGAGAGAGAGAGAAAGAAAGATAAATATAATGGTGTTTGAATAATTTCTGGAGTAGTGTAGTGTGTGAGTGTCATACACAACACAATAGTACTAACACTTTAAGTAACATCTTTCATTAGTTTTTGTTTTCTTGTGTGTGTTTGTTTGTGATTCTCTTTTCTGATATGATCTCTCTCTCTCTCTTTCTTCAATTACAGGAGGGACAGTTTCATAACCCACAGAGCCTTCTGTGATGCACTTGCACAAGAGACAGCAAGAACCACCACCACCACTTCAACAACAACAATACCCCAACTTCATCATCAATTCAATAATCCCCAAATTTTCCCATTGAAGAAAGAGCCATTACAGTTACACCACCAAAGTTTCAACCTTGTTAGGACAGAACTACCCCCATGGCTTGGAAGTAGCAGTAGTAGTAGTAATACTCCAACCCCATCACAAAATAATCATCAAGGTCAAGACTTTTTGAATCTCCATGAAAATAATGAGAACCCAAATCCAAATCCAAACCCTAACCCTAGGCTTGTAGGTGTTGGTGGTCCCACAATTGAAGGGTACCCTTCAGCTCACATGTCAGCAACAGCTTTGCTGCAAAAAGCAGCTCAGATGGGTGCAACCATGAGCAGCAGCATTGGGCCCCACCATCAAAGTCACGTGTCTGTTAATCCTTCTGCCACTCTTAATCACTTTCCTTTGAATTTGTCCTCACGTGATCACCACCACCATAACCATAACCATATCACCACAACCACCACCACTACCACTACCACCACAACTGCTGCTCCTTCTTCTTCTTCTTCGCTTCTTCATGATGTCATGATGATGAACTCTTTCTCTTCTGGATTTGAAGCGGCACAGTTTGATGATCCCTTTGGTGGAATTCTTGTTAGTAACAATAATATCACAAAGAAAGATGGTGATGATAATGGTAATGGTAATGATGGCAATAATAATAATAACTTCTTGTTGCATGATACTCTTCCAAAGGCAACAACCACCACCGCCAATGACCGTGGTGGCCGTGGCGGCGGTGCAAAAGAAGAGCTGACGAGGGATTTCTTGGGTCTAAGGCCACTTTCCCATAGTGACATTCTCAGCATTGCTGCTATGGGAAACTGTATGAATGATCACCAAAACCAACCTCAAAAGCATTGGTAATTAATTAATTAAGGTTAATTATTAGCTCAATCTTAATGTGTATATGGATTTTCTTTTCTTTTTTCTTAATCATTAATATATAATTTTGTTACTTTTTAGTTTTTGTTGATGATATTGTTGTGTAAATCTTCCCAAAGGGAAGGACGTTCTACAATCTTAGTTCCTTAAGTACTTATTTTGGATACTCAATTATGTCCATGGATAGATAGATTAAGAATCATTATTGGATCATCATCAATAGATAGCAAAATAACATAAATTACGCTATTTTCTTATCATTATTGAAAGTTAAGAGTTTTTTATAGGCCTAATGGAACGAACATAAAGAGATTTTAATATACATCCACTATGTAATTTTATATTTTTATTCAATTAAATTATTCATTTGGGCTTTTTCATTTTATTTTTATTTTTTGTAGCAAGTGTGTGAGAGAGTTATTTTACAAATATATAATTAAATATCTGTATAATTTCAAATATTAAGCTTGTTTATGCTTCATTCAATTATTGAGAGTTAAAAATGACAATTTTGCATTGTCTATGAACATAAATTTATAATTCCACCGCACCTTGTTAAGTATTGGAACAATATTAGGTACTGGGGAAAGTCCCTACATTTACTATATTCCAAAATAAGATATTAGACAACAATGATTAGTTTAATTTAGGTGATAGTGATTAAATGGGATATAAAAATAAATATAATTGTTGCTTTAATTTGAATCTTATATTCACAATCACAACAAAAACATGAATACAAAACAACAAAACTGTATGGCCACACATGTTTTTGTTAGCAAGAGGCAACAAAATATTATATAGATATAGGTATGGAGAGAAAATATGTCCGAATAAAGTTTGTTAATTATATATTATATGGTAGGGGAGCACATATTATTAAGCATTGGATTCTTCAGAAGAGGGAGCATTCGTTAATATGACAGATGTGCATGCATGTTAGCTTGTAAACTAATGTTTTTTTTTGTTTTGTGGTTTAATTAGAGAAATTAAATGTGATAAGTTAGTTTTAGTTTAATTTATTCTACTCAGATCATTATCTTAAATTATCTTGTTAAGTCTACTAATATATTTTTAATAGCAGCATTTGAAAATTAAAATATTAAAAAAGAGACCTAATAAGTAAGTATGTCATCTTCTCCTCACTTATATTACATTACAGTTTTTTTTTCTTTAAAATACAAGATTATATCTATTATTTAATTAATCAATTTATTTTCAGAATTAAAAAATAGAAAAGTGAATTGATATGGATGGAAGTATATATATACCTATCAATTCACTAGTAGTAATAATAAATTTAGATAAATAAATGTAGTAACAAGATTTTGACAAAAAAAATAATAAATATTCAATTATAAATAAATTAAAGAATATATATGACCTACTTGTTTTTAGATTCAATAGTTTTATATTTCCTACCAAATAATATTTAGTAAAATCTAAGGAAAATATAATTTATAATATTTTATTTAATTTCTACTAAAACACATAGTTATAATTACATTATATATATGAGACTAATTATTATGATTATATATTCTTAAGGTATACATACATATCATTAGGGTAATAATTACATGTGTGTTTAAGTAGGAACTTTACAAGAAGGGAAATGCGAGACAGATATGCTTATCCCTAAACCCCTAGCTTAGACTATATATATATATGCTTTTTCACATGATTAGGTCAATGTAAGTAATATATTGATAAATTGAGAATTGATATAGTAATAATAAGCAAGCTAAGCATGCATTGAAAGTGGCGTTACCACCTCAACTTTCATTGGTTTTGTAAAGGCAAAACATCTCTGCAGCGAAAGATTCCTCTGAATCCCAATGCTCTTGTGTACTGAGCCTCCATCATACACACATGAAAAGGAAAGGATTAAAAAAAAGGGGACAAATATACATAGTACGTACCAATAATCTATGATCCTACCCATATTATTATATTCTCCTACCTTTACATGAGAAGGGAAATTAATAAATTTTGTTTAAAAATGTCTTTGGTTAATTGATAAAGAACGAAGCTAGGCTAAAGATATAGAAATGATATGGTATAATTGCATGTTTGTCATTTTCATGTAAGTAGTGAGTTATCTCAATTTTTTTTTTTGTATGATTTAAAAAAAAATGTAAAGTTTTCATTTTTTATTTTTTAATTAAGTATTAGTTTTATTTTTTATATATATTAAAATGTTCAAAAATTTTATTTGTCTAAAAGAAAAATATATTAGGTTAAGTTTTTTTATTATATTTAGATTGAATTTATTTTATGCACTGTCAGTGTAAATTTATTTTATACGTACATTTAATCACATAACACTACTTTAGCAAAAATAATTAGCTTTTAAATTAATCGTGTAAATAGTCATCTTAAAAAACAGTTGTGATTGTACGACTGTAAAATATTTTTGACTTATAAATAAATATTTTTTATTGCTTATTCATATAATAGTATCTAAATATCAAATTCTCTCTTGAGTTAATATCTTGAATTTTTTAACATACATAATATAAGAAAAATTTTAAGTGTACCAAAAATACCGGTGTTTCAGTTATTTTAACCGTTGATTTCAATATCTATTATATATATTTTTTATAATTTAAATCAACGGTTAAAACAATTAAAATACCGGTATTTTCGGTATACTTAAAACTCTTCCCATAATATAATATATACATGCGTAATCAAAATATAAAAATGTTTGTTTGGAGGTGAAGATAATTGTAACATTATAAATTTTGCTGTATATTTTTGTTCTTTTAAAAATAAAAATAATAAAGAATTACAATAATATACAATTTTTGTCTTGTCTTTATCTCTACACTTATATGATGTCATAATAACTACATACTAATAATAAACTTAGTTAAATATATATAAAATTCTTTATAATAATAATTAACAAAAACATTATGTACTATATTATACTGTTTATATTGGGTGTAGATGTGATTTGTTGGGAGTGCTTTTTGGAAAAAAATCTGAATTAAAAGTCACAAGGTAATAACAATGCAAACACAACAATAATAATTAATAAGTGGATATTGGTAGCTCTAAAAGCTGAAAGAGTTGGCAGAATGATTGAAGGGTATTTGTTTGTTGTATGTGTTTTTTCTCTTTATTGATGGGCATGTATATATATTGAGCCATAATCCTAGTTGACTTGTCGTTGTAAAAAGATTATAAAGATGCCTTTTTCTTTTCTTCCATCTCCTTTGGCCAAAATCAATGTCACCTTTTGTGTTTGACTATATAAGCCTCCATCACTTTCTTCTCCAACTCATCTATATATGTAGTGTAATTATGTATGTGTGTTTATCTTCACCTATATATGATTGGACCAGTTTCTACACCCTGTGTGCCCTTATTCTTCTTTTAATTTCCATGTATTCAATATATTAATAAAATTATAATTTAAAAAGATTTTCAAAATGTTGCATTAGTATATAACAATTTATTAGAGATTATAGCCAAATAAGGCTATTTTTTTGATATGAGAAGATGTGTGTTGTGCGTTGTTGTAGAGAATGTGAGTGCTATATATGAATGTGGGACAGTTTTTTTAAATACAAAATGAATAAATTGAACTACCTGACTTTTCTTTTTTAAATTAAGCCTCCTAATAGAATAGTCTGACTAGTGTAGGAGAAAAAATTTAAATTTAAATTAGACTATCCGATGTATCTCAAATATTTTTAAGTTTTTAAACACAAATCGAATGGTACAATTTTTGTTTCTGACACCATAGTTGCATAAAGTACTTATACATTTCATAATTGCATCTTACATTATCTTCCCTTTCATATTTAAATTAAAAAATGGCCAAATGGATAGGATTTGAAAATTTATATAATAAAAAGACTACTTTATTAAGTTACTGAGACAATACTATATTTTATAGGAGAGAAAAAAAACAAAGTATTAGTTAGTGTCTTAGTGAGATAATATTGCATTATAGACACTATTTGATTTTATATTCATATGAGCATTATTACCCACCATATGCTATACTACTCATTTTTGCTTTGATATGAGTGTTACATAATTATCAAAATCAAGTTGGCAATCAATAATCTATCAAGGAATTGTATTGTTAAAGTAATTTTTATTAAAAACACACATATTTATTTATATATAAAATAAATTATATATGTATTAAAATCAATCACTAAGGTCCAGTTTGGATAAATAATTTAATTAAGCTATTTTTGAAAAAATAGCTTAAACAATAAATAATTATGTTAAAAGTAGTTTATAAATAAGTTATTTTGTATTTGGATTTTTAATTCTAAAAGTATTTATTTTATAAAAATATGATAAAAAATAATAGTGTTATGAGAGAAGTCATTCTTTTTAACTTCTCTATAAATTCTTAAATAACTTTTTAAAAAGTTGTAATCTGATTTTGAAAATTGCACCAGACATTAATACTATTACTTTTCATAAGTTAAAAGCTCAAAAAAATTATTTTTAAAACTTTTCAAACGACCCTAAATCAATTTATACATTTTTATTACATTCTTTTAACTAAATAGTCAATCAATAGAATAATTAAATTTAGAATAGATCAATAATAAAACTTGTTTGCATTTGTATAATAATTTTTTTATTTTTTATATGCTTAAAATCTCAACTTCTTTTGGTTCAAAATAGAGAAAAAAAAAAAGGAGGTGTGTGTGAGGGGATGAATAAAGAGAAAGAAATAGAGGGAAATGGTATTCTGATTTTGATTCACATGGGTTGCTGTTAACATTTTCAGTCATCAATCCTATTCGTATTCCTCGTGCTCTTGTCCGACACCAACCTCAAATTTTTTGGTGCTGATCTTCTCAATCTTTTTTAATAATTAAAAAGGATAAAATATAATTTTTTATTATTAATTTTATAAGTAAGATTTAAAAAATATAAAAAAAATTAAAAAATAAAAAATTACACTTTATTTCTTTGATTATTAAAAAACTTAAAAGGATTCATTTTTTCCAAACAGCTCCACTCTCGCACTCAAAGTACTGCTACAGTGCTACAAACTACGCACTACTAAATTCTAATTGAGATACATGGATAGTCAATGTTATAACTCCTTTAATTTTAGTTAGCTAATATTAATTAATTTTAGTAGTTAGGTTTATAATTTATAATTTAAAATAAATAAAATATTTTTTAAGAAATTAACTAATATTAACTATAAAAAGTTAATTACTATTTAAACAAAAGAATAAAATATCTTAAAATTTTTAAAATTATTTTTAACGTTTATTTTATTTTAAATTTTATTTCTGATGTTTTAATTATATCTTTAGAGTTTAATTATTGAGTTACCAAGACAGCATCTCAAAAAGTATATTTAACGCTACATCTAAAAAACTAACTAATCAACTAGTATTTATAGGCAGCAACTTACTGCAGCTCAAAGAGATCAAACAGATAGTAAATTAATAGCAATCAAGAACTAAAACAACTAAAACTAGTAATCAGACTACTTACTTCTCCTCTTATAAACTAAACCAAAACCTGTTTCTATTGTAAATAGATCATCTCAATTTTTCTTTTTTAATTGAAAGAGTAAAATGTAATTTATAATCTTTTAATGTTTTCTCTTGGTCCCACCTATAAAATATATGGTGAGAGATAATATTTTACTTTCTCAAGTGAAACAAAAAATTAAGAGGATCCATTCTGTTTCTCTCATATTCTCTAGCAAATTTTGCTAAAGCTATCAACACGTTGTTTCAATGTGTAGGAATCAATTACATTTGAAGTGCCTAAAATTCAAGCTATATGGCATAATGTTCCGAACACTGTTCTATTGTCCTTCTATGCACTTCTAGCATCAGTTTCCAACTCCACATTCTAACTCAATTGCAAGCACAACCCACATTTTGCAACTTTTGGGTTCTCCCCCAAAGGGTTCAACTACCATTTTTTTGTTACATTTATAGCAATGAAGTTTAAAACTATAACTTCATACATACTACATCAACCCTTCACCACTAGACCACTCCATACTACTTTTAACATTGTGGAAGCCAGCATAATCAACATTAAATAACTAATCATTATGCAAAAATGAAATCGTGTTATTAAGTATTAAAATAAACTTTATATAAAAATACAAACATAAACTGGCAGGAAAGTTGAAAAAAAAGAAAAAAGAAAATAAATTCACTGCAAAGTCATCATTTTGCAAAATAAAATTTACAACATCTAAAACACACTACTCAGCTGAGTGTACAGCTTCATCTAAGACTTCATGATTCCATATCTAACAGAACATTTGAAGTGGTTATTATATTCACCATCTGTCAATATCACAATCCGCAAATGGCTCTCTTTGTTCCCATAAAACTTGGGGAAGATTCAACTAATCTACATAAAGAAATCCAGAAACAAATAAAGATACATTATTTTGGAGACTGTTGAGGAGCATCTTTTTGTTCTTGTTTTGATCCTGCCACAGCTGCGGTTGCTGCTGCTGTCATTGCAGCCGCAGCTGCGCCCATTTTTACACCACCTGCGGCCTTCATTGCGCCGGCTATTTTAGCGAATGCTGCAACCCCTCCAACAAGTATAGCCCTCAATGCAACTGTTGGTTTTATTGCCATATTCTACCTGCAAAAGAGCAAATCAGATTGACACCAACTTGAATACTGAGCAAGTTTATTACATATTAGCATAGGAATGCCATTTCCAAACACAAAGAAAACCCCGGTTTCCGTCAATCAGCAACATCAATGTAAATGCATGCCAGCAATAAACTACGAACTTTCAAAGATTACTATTTAACCCTCTAAAAATGAAAGGCCTTTCTCATACAGAAAATGTGTAAAATAGCAATCCTGAAAACCATTTTCAAGCGCAATACAAGTATTCACAAAACTAAGTAACTCGCTTAATAGAGTGCGTGAAAGAAAGGGTGAAATTAGAAAATAGACACAGAATTAAGGAAGAGTACGGGTGCACATTTGTAATCAAGTGTGCTGAGTTGGCAATGGCACGGGAGCAAGGTTGTTAGAACTTAGAACTATACAGGGTGTGGGAGAGACGAAGAGTGCTGTTAGAAAGCTGAAATAGAATCAGATTTAGGAGAGAGACTTAACATCTAACAGGCTACCACTATTGTACACATTTTCTGTTTTTGCAGTAAATAATACATACCAGGAAGAGGATGAAACTGCCTCTTTTGCTCAAGTCCTAGAGGTTTACTCATCTAATATTTGTTGATTCTCCTATAATTGGCACCTGTTCTTACAGAACAAGTCCAACTAGAGAATTATGGAACATTACTTTTGATTGTATGTATTCTATCCAAAAATTTTAAATTATGATCAAATTTGGTTTACAGAATCATCTGACAAATGGTAGGTCTAAACAATATAAGACGTCATAAAAGACTTATCCCTTTCAGAAGTTGATGGTCTTTCAAACATTACTAGAATTGGGCCATTGACATCAGTTTAAAACCATATTTCATCTTCCTTCGAATGTTGGCCTTTTTAAGGATCTCTCAATAGCATTGAATGGTACACAGAGCCAATTTCACCTGGTAGGACCAGGTATGCTTGAAATTAGAGAAAGAGAGTAAAAGGAGTGACTAACTTAATTATGTGAGTCATCTTGTCTATTTATACTGAGGAATAAAACACATTTTAAAGACTAACATAAGCCCAAGGCCACTAACACTATATTATATTACTTATTCCCTAGCACTTGCTATTGCCATTCTAATCATGAATATCATAATCTTCAATCAAAAGCAGGGTCTAACTTGAGGGCACAGATGTTGATAAGGTTTCTTCTCTGTTCCTAAATTTTGTATCTTGCTGCAGTTAGAGCACTGAATAATTACTTTTCATTTTAATCCTATCAGACACTAATTCTTGTTGGTCCTGTGTGTAGAGCTTTATATTTTCATTGTAACTTCGAGACATTTCTATTCACCAATAATCAATAATCATTACAAGAAAAGGGAACCAAGGTGCCATCAAAAACTCATCAGCTAGTGTGAATTTAATTTTGTCAAAGTTAGCCAGTACTAAAATGGTTTACTTAATGCACCCAGAATCAAAGCTATTCGGTGTTGAAGTTTAGATCAGATCACCAAAGTCAGTTTCAAATCACAACTATAGTTCTTAGCAACTATGACTCTTTTGCAAATAGATAACCAGTATTCCTCCATTTTGGCACCAGGATGGCTTGCCACAAGCTAAAACAGATTCAACACAAGAAACATAAACTTTACCCAATTCCATCGATCTATTGAGCTTTATCCTTGCTATATTGACTTGAGGAAAAAATCTCTACAACACCACCAGAGCAGATACATTTTTTCAGTTAACCTACTTCTGCACTAAGCATTGCAATCAATGCATCTCCCTAGATCACGATTTCAGATACGATTGTCTTGCAAGATTTGGACACAACTGTATCGCCCAAGATATGCATGAAGAGAAAGATAAAATGGGTAAGTCTGGCATAGAAGTCACATAGGTGCCCGAATCAAAATTAATGTAAATTCTGTTGGGAAAGTAAGATAGCATTAGAACTTTTACATATCCCCTCATAAAACTATGTGAAAGGCATTTTCTAGTCATGAATATAAAATTTTGTAAATAAGGTTTCTTCTTCCTCTTCTACTTTGAAGCATAGGCACTTCTAAATGGCTATTTTACTTGTACCGGATACTAGTAGTTGTTGGGCACTTACTATTCAAAGTATTATAATGAAAAAAAATGTTATATATACCCTCTCGTACCGTACTTTTTGGCAAAATTTTCATAATCCTACTCTTATATGTACAGGGTATGGGTATGGGTATTGGTATGGATACTGAATCCATACCTATGTAACAGTTTTTCTTCTCCCCTCTCTTTTTCATTTCCTAATATCTGATTAGACATAAAGATAGTTGAAGTATGAAGCTTAAAAGCCCCCTACTTTTGATCATACTTAATTCACGGAACTCTAATTAGGTATTTAGTTTTGAATTTACAGATGATAAACTATCATAAACAATCCTAACTAAAGAACCTCACCAAATCCAAAAAAAAAAAAAAAATCAAAACTGAAAGTGAAATGGAGGTGGATCCACGTGAAAGATTTCACCTTTGAGGGAAATGTGAAGAGGAAAGAGGACAGTGCAACGACGAATCTAATGCTCGCCCCGCTGTGTTCCTTGCCTTGTACCTCGGACCTAGATATAAGGTCTGTAATGTTCAAGGTTGCTGTGAGGGCGCAATGCGGCTGCTCCAAACGACAACGTCGTTTCATGTATTGAACAGTATATTTTTTAGAGATAAACAACAAATTTGTCCTTAGGGTTTGTTTGGATGGAAAGATGGAAATGGAAAGGGAGGAAATAGAAAGGAAAAAAAAGAAAGGAAAGAATTTGAATGTATTTTTATTTTTTTTTGAGTTATTTGGATGAGAGAAAAATAAAAAGAAAAAAAAGAAAAGAAAAAAATTTTTTTTATTTAGTTAGAAAGAAAATTAAGAAGAAAAAAGAATGAATTAGTAATAAATAACATTTTTGTCTTTATATTTAAAAAATGATATTTTATGTATATGATCTATGAAAGGACAAATATGGAATAATGTTTTTGGGTTTTTCTTTCCTCAGTTTTCCGTCTATATTTGGAAGGAAAAATTTTGAGTGGAACCCACTCTTAATTTTGAACTGTTTTAGTTTTTTACTCAAAATTTCATTCCAAACAAACAGGAAAAAATAAACGTTTTCCCTCTTACTTCCTTAAAATAAAATTATTATATTTAAAATTCTTTTATTGTGATCGAAAATTTTTTAAAAAATAAAATTATTTAAAAATCAAATTTTATTTTACAAAATTTCTAATTAGAAGTACAATTTATTTATCAAGTATAACCAATGTTCTGAAAACTGGTCAATGAGTTATATCTCAAATAACATAGTCTTTTTATACTCAATTAAGATGTTGCGAGTTCGAGTCTCTTAATAAAAAAAAGTTCTAAAAACCGAGTCGGACCGAGTGATCAAACCAGAAACCAGCAAAAAAAACGATCCGATCCAATATGCAAAACCGCAAAATCAAAAACCACTGAAGACTGAACTGGCAGGTTATCGGCAGGTCGGATCGGATTACAAAAAACGACCTCGTTTCCTTCCTTGAAAGGAAAAAAGTTGCAGGCGTTATCCCCCATTCCCCCCCCTTCTCCAACTCCTTCCTTCAGCTAACCCTAGCCTCCACCAATAGTTGTCGCCGTCTGTTGGATGAGAGTTTGCTGCCGCCGTCCATCGCACTCAAGAACTTCCGTCTTCGTGCTCTCGGGCCTCTCGCCGTATCCTTCACGTCGGGTGCTCGCATCTCGCCGTTCTCCTCTGTGCTCGGCTGCTCACGCCTCCCTCCGCCAGTGAGTGCTCGAGCTGTGCGTGTTGGTTGCTGCTCGTCGTCCGTGGTTGTCTCTGCTCGATTCTGGCTCCCAGTCTCACTCGAGTCTCGTCTCAGTCACTGGCATCTCGTGGTTCGTCTTTCTCGTCGCCGGCGGCAGAAGCAACTCGTGGGGTTGTCTCTTGCTTCGTCGCCTTCCGTGGGGTGGACGCCGACTCGCCGTCGACCGTTGGTGAGTCCCTGCACCATCACTTCCCTGTTCTCTCTTTTCAGATTTCCCTTCTCCCTGTATTTTTGCATGTTGCTGAATTGCTAATCAAATTTGCCTTGTTGCTAATCTAAATGTTGCTGTAAATCGGGACTTTACTTGGATTTTTTAAATTTGTTGCTGTAACTTGAATTTGTTGCTGAATTTGTTGCTTCCCAGTCACAGAATCAGAATAGAATACTCAGTCAGTGCTTGGTAGATTGGTTTTGCTCACTGATTGTATTTGATGATAAATTTTAAATTGATAACTTTTAAATTTTAATTTTGGACTGCGTGTTACTGATTCACTGTTCCTTCAGTCCTTTTTGTTGTTGTTAATCATTGTGATGAGCTTTATTAAAATTGGGTTGAAAACTGTTGAATCTTTTTTCATTTTTCATTGTTCTTAACTTCTGTTCTTATTAAAAAATTTGCAATTGGTGATCTTTTGATTTATTATATGCTTCATGTTTTTAATTTCACTCTGCTTCTAGGCTTTGAAATCTGTTTATGATAACTGTGATGCAATTATTTAGTTGGATAACTGATGTAATTATTGAGTTCAAGAGATTGAGTTTTTGATTTGCAAGGTGATTTTTGGTTGATTTTTTATTTGATTTGGTAATGGTGTTTATGATTGGGGTTATCTGGTTTTCATTCTTTTTGAATTTGGTAATAGTGTGATTACTTGTTGCTGTTTGTAATGTTTGTTGCTGAATGATGATTGTTCTTTCTTGCCTCTGTTTAGTACTGTTTATTGAAATTTGTACTTTTTCAATGCATATTTTTATGTGTTACTAGTCAAAGTCATGTCAAGGCCATGCAAATTTATTAAATTCCTCCTACTTCAAACTGCTTATGCTGCTTCTCACTATTTCTGGTGTGTAACTTGTATACTTCTGCATGATTCTCTTTTGATTCCACACAAAGTTGATGAAAAAAACTGATTTTGTTATCTGGGGTAATCTTATTCTGTTTCTGTCTATGTTTTCTTGCTAATGGAACATTCTAGTCTAGTTGTTTAGTGATCAGAATGTCATTCCTTCTTAGCTTCATGGAATGAAAGAGAAACTACATTACATCCTCAGAGGAATCAAAAACCATTAATTAATTTATATATTATTCATTTTAGTTTTATGATTCTATCAATTTGGTTGTATACTTATTCTTCTTATTCAGCATAGGAATTTAAGCATTTTATTTTTCTGATATTTCAAAACTGTGTTTTTCTCAAGAGACATTTATAGTTTTATACAGACAAGTGGTTCTGATTTTGGAATCAACTATGGACAAATAGCCAACAATCTTCCCTCTCCATCACGCGTTGCTGTTCTAAAACGGTTTTTCTGGTTGAACCACCGGTTGGACTGGTTGGACCAGTAAACCAGTGAACCAGTGATTAAAACGGTTTGATGACCGGTCCAGTTTTTAGAACCTTGCCACTGAACTCTGATTCAAGTCATTCAACTGTGAACTGACATGGTGATATAGTGATTGAATAATTGTTTTTTTTGTGAACTGTGAAGTGTGAACTGATATAATGATATAGTGATTGAATAATTGATTAAATAATTGTTTGCCTGTTTCAACTGAACTAAGTTACTGATTCAGAACTGTGAACTTTGTATTGTTATTGGATTGGATTGTATTGTTATTGGAATGGATTGTTATTGCCTGTTTGCCTGTTTCAATTGAATAATTGGATTGGATTGTATTGTTATTGGATTGCTGGTAATGTTTAGGTATGTGTTGTTATTGTATTCTTATTGGATTGCTGGTAATGTGTAGATATGAATGAATAATTATTGTTAGTTAATTATTGCTGTTCCCCCTCTTCCTCAGGATCTGCTCTGCTCTGTTCTAGACTTCTAGATTTCTTTGTTATTGGAATTTGATTTTATTTCTGGTTAGGATTGGTGATCTGAATCTTTTATTTGAAAATTATTTTTTGGTTCTTTGATTTTCAAGTTGCTTGCTGTTTCAATTTGAGGGGATTCTGAATTTTGGTTTAAACTGTGATTGAAGGTTCTTTGGTTTGGGTATTCTTCACTTTCCTGGAAGCTTAGCTTTTAATTCGTTGAGATCAAATTATTGTTTTCAACCTTGGTGATTTTTAGATATTCTTTTTGGTTGCTTTCTTTTTAAATGTTTCAATTGGTGTTATTGTGTTGTTGCTGTGATTTAAATGTTCTTTTTGATTCTTTCTTTTTCTCGAATGCCCAGTCAATGCTTGATTGATTGGCTTTGCTCACTGATTATATTTGATGATAAATTTTAGATTTATAACTCTATTACTGCTTTATTGTCTGTTTGTATAGCTAAATTTTATTAAAGTTTCTTGAATTTGCACTATGTTACTGATTCAAAGTTTTTTGAGTTTTGTTCATTGTTTGGTTGCACCGTCCCTGCTCTCGATCTCTGCCGACTTGCTGCCCCTCCTCTGTGCTGGATTTTTTTTTGTTTCAGCTGTTGTGTTTTTGTTTCAGGTCCTGTTGTGTTTGTTGTGCAATACTATCAATTTGTTTTACTTTTTGACTCAGCTACATTAAGACAATATTTTCTATCTTTAACTTGTGCATTGTATATTTATATTAGACTATAATTATGTTTTAATGTGTTTATTTATATTTTATTTTTTATTTTATTATAAAACGGTTTTTTCGGTTCAACCACGATCAAACCGGTTGAACTTATGAACCAGTAAACCAGTAACTAAAGCGGTTCGATGACCGGTTCAGTTTTCAGAACCTTATAACTATAAATACAGTTCACCATTTATTAAAGAGATGAATTTTTTGTTAGTTATCCATTGAAAAAAAAGGTTGAAAAGGAAACCCAGCCTTCTCCGTATCCTCTGCCCCTGATTTATCTTCTCACTCTGCTGCTGTGATTCCCTCCCTTCCTCTGGCTGCAGCGTTTCTTCGTTTCTTCGTCCTCTCACTGGTATATTTGTTGTTCTTGCTGTTATCTTAAGAATGTTGTATGAATGGAATTAAGAATCAGGGTGAATATTTGGATGAGTGTGTAATAAGGGAGAAGAAGAATTATTATAATTTAGAAGAGGAATTAGAGAAGAACATAGTCAATGAGAAGGAAATTTCATTTCATCACTGTTGCATACAATTATTCCACTAGTTTTACTCTTATTTATACTATTTTCACTTAGACCTAGTCCTATTCTTGTAATTGTTGAGCTGGAAGGGCTTTTGCATAGTTCATAGTTCATACATATACCGTGATTATTCATTCATGTCATCATGTGTCAATTTTGCTTTTGTGTATTTTTCAAGTAATACTAGGGGCTTTTGCATCCTCCAAACTTCTAATGGTATTTGGTGGTTAATGTAGAAACAATAGTGGTATTGTTGGTGCTCGAACCCTAATCTGTGTTTGCAAAGGGCAGAATTGAATTGAATCGATGGATCAGTTTTCTTCAGGAGGAAACTGGACAATGATCCCAACCCACAACACTAACACCCCAACCCATTCTCAATCTCAAGATCCCCTCTATCTCCACCAGCAGCAACAGCAGCAGCAACAACAACAGTTTCTCCATCAAACGTTTCAGCAACCTCAACAGCCTCAATTCCAACAACAGCAGCAGCTTTATCAGCAGCAACAACAACAACAACAACAACAACAACAACAGCAGCAACTTCTTCTGCAGCAGCAGCAGCAGCAGCAGCAACAACAACAGCAGCAGCAGCAGCTGCAACAGCAACAGCAGCAGCAGCAGCAGCAGCAGAACCTTCACCAATCACTGGCCTCACACTACCACCTCTTACATGTAACCTTAACCCAGTTTCCCCTTAACTTCATTGTTATTGTTGCTTTGTTATGATTTATATTTTATTTTTTAGTTTTGTTTTTGGGTATAGCTGGTTGAGAATTTGGCTGAGGTTATCGAGCATGGGACTCCAGATCAACAGTCAGATGCATTGGTATGATATATTTTAAATTTCATTCATTTTTTTCTTTTTGGGCCTTGTTTTCAATGTTTTGTTCAATATCAATCACCTTTTTTTTTTCTTTTTTCGTTTTGGCAATTGAACTTCCCAATTGAGGGTTGTTTGAAAGTTTGAATAGTCACTTGTGTCATATATGGTTGGTTTTGTTGTTATAGATCACTGAATTGAGCACCCATTTTGAGAAGTGCCAGCAACTGTTGAACTCAATCTCCGACTCCATTAGCACCAAGGCGATGGTATTTAGCAACTCTCCAATTTCTGTTGTAAAATATGTTTCTTATTTATGCTTTTGCTTTTACATACATTGGTTGCTACATAGAGGATAGGCATATTTAATTAAACACTTGAACTTCTAAATATTTAGCTTCAAAAGTGCGCTGAAACTGAATAATTTTATTATGGTTTAGGTACTAGGTGCACTCATGTGTGCACTTGTGTATTTATGTGTGTCTTGAGCTGGGTTTGAGATTTTAGCATTTATACTTATGTGTCCAACCTATGCATGATAATTAAAAAAACACCTGCATCGACCAACACAGAAAAGAAGAATGATACATATTCTATTCTGCATCTTGATATGATTGTTTTTTAAACAGTAGAAAAGTTGAGTCTTTAACTTGCTGTTTTATACCGGTATTATTCTTGGTCTAATATGAGTTTGTACATTCTGGATGATGCTAAATGCAGACAGTTGAGGGACAGAACAAGAAGCTAGAAGAAAGTGAGCAATTGCTAAATCAACGAAGGTTAGTGCTATGTTTTCTGATATCTATGTTTGATTGAGTTGCTTGATGCTAAACACATCTTCATTTGTCTCCTTGTTACAGAGACTTGATTGCTAATTACCGAAATTCTGTCGAGGAGCTTGTTAAGTCTGAGCCATAGGAGCATGTCAATTTTCAGGTTGGCTAAGAACCACAAATATTGTATTATTTATCGAGAGATTGTAGCTTCCTTGTTTTACTAGGTGTGTATCTCCAGTTTCTAACCAAAAATTAACAAAATTACTAAGATTTACACTTGATACGTTGTTCAAGAGCATGTCTCAGAATTAGATTTATGTTCTACTATCTCAATGTAGTCAAGGATTAATAGGTGTTACTTAAAGTTATTTCTTGATGGAAAGAAAGCTGATAGCACATGTATATCTGATTATCATCAAAGTACAGAACACAAGAAGTGCATAGCTGAACAGCATGTGCCACTGTCCTGTTGTTGATAGAAAATATAAAAAGTAATTATAAAATTCACACTACAAATATAAAAATGGATTGAGAGAAACTTATCTGTCTATCTCGAATTCTCAATCTGGTGTTCAATCCACTAAAAAATATTTCTGTAAAAATATAGGATAAAACTCGTTATTACTAATTTTATGGCTAGTTTTCACTATTTAGGATGAGAACGAACAAATGTCATTCAAGTGAGGGTTGGTTTTGTTGCAATATATCTCATAGTTTGACTATTCAAATTGAAGCATGTTATTATTTTCACAAAAGATGAAAAAAAAAAAAACCTAAAGCAATACTCAAT
The DNA here is from genome assembly GCF_000817695.3 of Arachis duranensis. Classification (NCBI taxonomy): domain Eukaryota; kingdom Viridiplantae; phylum Streptophyta; class Magnoliopsida; order Fabales; family Fabaceae; genus Arachis; species Arachis duranensis. The sequence continues at coordinate 6,252,338 of NC_029780.3, read as the reverse complement.
TATGATTTATGATTATTATCATTCAGCTCAAAGAACTCATTAATTGCCAATGTGCAATACCACATCAATATCGATTCCATAAGTTTGTAACCATATAATAAAACTTGTGCATTCTTTAATTATCACTGAATAACTTGTTTTGTATTTTTTAATTACTATTAAAATAATTGGATACTATTAAATATAATAAATATGTTATTATAAATGTCACATATATAAAATCATGAACGTTGAGTTAAATAAAATAATTTTGAGTTATTATTTTGCTAATATAACCTATAATCAAAATAAAATGACAAGCTTCGAATCATGCATAATTTGCATTGCATGCAAAAATATATGATGTAGGTGTTAATTAATGGAGTGAAATATCAACCACGTTAACATAATGCACATAATTAAACTGCTATTGACTCTTATCTCTTATAATGAACCATCTCCAAATGAATCGCTCTTCGTAGTTAAGAAAAATATATAATATATAATCAATAATATATCCTGAGGTAAAATGAGATTTTGACTTGACTTTTTAACTGCATTATTCCTTGGAATATGGATATTATACCACCTGTGGATACTGAAAAATGTATCCATAATTTCATATCATGCCTTGTCATGCCATACATGCCCATTCATTTTCTCCCTCAACATTACGCACACAAATTACATATATCAATAATGCCTTCAAAAAGCAAAATGAGATGAAATCAATACCAATAAACACAATGGTAACATGATAGGAGAAAAATCGGTATACAAGAACGTACAAATTTGAACACTTTATCTTATGTATATTAAAAATAAAAAGGTGTTATTGTTATTTTTTCAAAACTTCAATTAAAAATCTAATTATTTTCCGTTAATATTAACTAACTTTTTTCATATTACATAAGATTCTTCATTCTTATAGTATATACCTATTTATTTATTTTTGGTTAATAACTTAATATACTATAACGCAAATGTGAAATAATAACACTTGGTAATTAAGCTAACGAACTCTAAATTAAATGACATATTTTTTCTATACTCATTTAAAAATTGTATGTTCGAATCTTATCTTTAATTTTAGAAAAAAAAAAAAAGAAAACTTGGTAATTAAGCACTATATGCACTACCATGTTGATGAAGGATTATCATGTTGTTCATAATACGCAGCAAAAGAAAAGAAAATAATTCTAAAGATCTATTTTGTACTTAAATTTTATTTCAATAATTTAATATATATATATATATGGGTACGCTAGTAAAAATTACTTTCTCCTTCAATGGTATGAAGGCGCTATGCGTATCCACACAGAAACTAACATTTGCTGTCAACTCCGTAACCAATGGACATCTGATCTAACTTGAGAAACCTCTTGCAACTCTTTGCACGGCATAAAATTCTTCTCTAAGAATTAGGCTCACATACGTTTATGTGTGTAGAGGTGAAGGAATAAAACCCTTGTGTTTTATTCTCACCTTCCTCTACTCTTAGCATACATATATATAGTATGAGATTTGTTACTGATTTTAAATTTGAATCTCAATTCAAATTTAAATCATGTCTTGAAAATTCTAAATCTAGATCCTTTAAATTTATAAATCATATCCTAACTCAATTTGAAAACAGAATCAGTTAGGATTCCTTCCAAATTTAAAAATAGAATAACTAATTATTCTCAAATCTCATTTAATATTCTCAATTATCATATTATTATTATATTCTTGGTGCTAGCAAAGAATATAATAATATTCTATTTGAATTAATATAATTATTTATTTGATCAAATCAAAATAATAATTAAATAATTCTATAACAAAGATTAGAACACTCGTTAGTGTGTGATCCCATAGGTTCAATATTAAGCGGGTAGTAAATTAGTCCTACTAAATTTACTAATCAAGGTTGGCGTCTTGAAGTATTTTTACTAAGAATCTCAGAAGAACAAAGTATAATTTTTTCCATCTTTTCAGCTCTTAGTTAACCCTTAGAGTATGGTTTAATTATCAAACTAACTTGTTACCATTATTATAATTAACTGGGAATGACCTAAGAAACTCATTTGTTCATTCATTCAATTTTCTTGGCGGCTAAGGTTTTTATTTATCTCAGTCATTATAATCATAGAGCTCAAACATTTTACTGAGAGTTGACGGATTTCTTATTGACTAATCATTAATTCTACAAGTATTTAAATCATACCCAATATCTATTCAACTAGCACCCTAGAGTATTAGGTGTCGGAATCAAAGTATAATAAATACATTTATAACCATTAGGAATTTTCAAAGTGAGTCAGTTTAATGACCATATCTCTATATACACCATCTATATATATAATTTAATAAATGAGATCTATTAATCTTCATCCAAGATCATTATATATATTGATCTTTTTAGATTATTAATGTCTTTTTAATAATCTTATGATAAAAAACAATTTAGATTAAATTATAAAAGATTTATTTTTTAATATAATGATTACTATCACAATAATAAATCTCTAAATTTAATGAAAGACGTTATTATATTAACATTTTAATATAATAACAATAACAAATTATTTGAGACGTAATTAATTGGATTGTGGTGATACTACTTATTCCCAACCATTATATATATGATGACTGGATGGAGAACCCAAAAATATGGATTGACACAATTGAATCCGTTATGATCTCTCTCTTTCTCTGATACACACATGCATGCATATATACATGTCATGCCTCCCCTAACATTTCTCTGGATCAACCATGATTTTCAGCATTCTTCGAAATTAAGGGAAGAGAAACTCTGATATTGGAGAAAAAGTCCGAAGCCTTGTAACATCCCTACCCTTCCATTCCCATCCCCTAACCTTCTTTCATCCCCTCCCCGCCGGAGACGCAGTTGATATCTCAAACTCCCCTCCTTCTTTTTCTGTCTCTCCTCCTTTTCTCTCTCACAAAAAGCCATGAGCTCCTCAAACTCCACCATTACAACACGCACTGGCAACAGCACCACCCAGGCCTGTGCTGCCTGCAAATACCAACGCCGCAAATGCGCTCCCGATTGCATTCTCGCCCCCTATTTCCCCCATGACCGCCAACGCCAGTTCCTCAACGCTCACAAGCTTTTCGGCGTAAGCAACATCACCAAGATCATCAAGGTCCTTAATCCTCACGAAAAGGACGAAGCTATGAAAACCATCATCTTTCAATCCGATATGCGAGCCAAGGACCCCGTTGGCGGTTGCTATCGCATGGTACAAGATCTTCAGGCTCAGATCGAGTTTCACCTGGCCGAGTTGGAGCTCGTGCTTCAACAATTGGCTATACTTAGAGCCCAGGCCCAACATCAACAGGCCCAACATCTTTATAACCAAACCGCCACCAGTAATATTAATGTCAGCGTCAACGGAGATGACAGCATCAATTCAGATCCGTTGACGCTGTACAGTTCTGGTGGCAGTGGCGGCCTTGTTGTTGGTGGTAATGGGATTAACCATTACCATTACCTTCAACAAATGCCGCATCAGGATCAGTATATGATGGTGCAAGAGGTGAATGATAGCAGTAGCAACAACGGTACCCCTTTGCAAGAACATGCTAACATGTGGTCCATGCAAAATTCGCTTTCGTCGTTGTCGTTGCAGGGGCAGAATAGTAACTGTAGTGTTGGTGATGAGTATGATCATAAGCCAATGCTTGATATGGCTTCCGATGATAGAAATGAACTTGGATTTGAGCCTCAAGATTTAGTTCAGCGCAGGTTTGTTATATATATATCATTATCTTTTCTTTTGATCTGGATGTTCTTTCATTTGAAGAAAAAATGTTATATGATCATAATTTTGTCTCGATTTGATTACAAAAATTATGTGATGAGTAAATATGATACGTACTTAGCAGATCTAGTTGATTAATTAGGTTACACAAATAAAGATCCAAGCTAAAAAGGTGAATTCTTTATATGTAATATAATAATTGCAATGGTTTGGATTCACAAAATTTAGTTCAATGTATATAGAATTCATGATATCATTGATTCAGTTAATTATTATAGTGTTTGTATGTTCTTTTGTTTGTGCCGGTGTTATATTGGAATTGGGTGAATTTGAACGAAGTTTTGAGAAATGAAATTGAAAAAAGGTAAAATTCTTTAAGAAAATTGAAAATAGGTACAGAAAGGATGGATTTTATGCTTGAATATAGAAACAATAACGGGAGTTATTCGAATTGGTGATGATGACGATCTCCTCAAAAACAAACTAGATTTGGTGGTTGTGATTTTTTTGTTGCTTACGAGGATGATAATGTTGCCGTTAGAGTGGTTAGTTTACAGGGATGAGCTAGAAATTTTTTTAGGAGGGTCAATACAATATGAAAAATATAAATTAAAGAAAAAAAAAATTAAAATAAAAAATTAAAATTTACTGTATATAAAAAGGAAATATAAAAAACCAATGGAAAAATTTTGTTTAACGGCAATATTGGACAATAATTGAGATGTTAGGATGGATTTAGATATTTACTCTATCTAAAAACTTTCGAATAGTGTTAATAGGAGAAATATTAGAATATTTATTATATTTAAAATTATTTATTTATTTTAATAATAATTAATGAATATAAAATAAAAAATAGATTATTTTAGACTAATTTTTATTAACTCTCAAATATTTTAAATTTTTCCATGTACAATGTTGAAATTTAAAAGTGATTGAAATTATACTAGAGAAAGAATTGCATGCATCCAATGCATGTGATTAGGAATAATTGTTTACTGGATATATGTAAATGGCAATATTAATTCCAACAATAAATTAAAGAAATAATCAAATATCTACTATGATTGAATGTGTTACTATTATTTTCCATGTTCAATATTTTTCTAGTTGATACATATAAAAACATCATCTAATCATGTTAAATATTTTGCAGTGATGAAGCAGTTTTGTTTAAGATAGATGATGCTGTAATAAAAGCAGAAACTGATTGCTTCCAACAAGTTCAAGACCATGATCTGAAAGGTGCAGCAACTTTGTTTACACTCACAAATTGTACTAGCTGAGATATATTATAATTAGAGAGCAATATAGATTATTATTGTAGAAGATACATTTTTTTCTCTTTTATCTTCACATCATTTGTTGTCATTAGAAGAATGTTTATTTTAGCACATTTTATTTTTGAGCTTATTAAAAGTTTTGGAACTATAAATGCGGCTGTAGCAATACTATTTCTATCACAGAAGACTATCTCATTTTTTTTCTCTTTTAATTTTATTCTCTCTTCTAATAAAGGATAATACTTTCTTTTCATTGAGGTTCTATTATTATTGCAAATACACAATTAGTACTTTGATTAGAACATAGACTACAAGAAGGACCTTTTGTATATGGGAAAGTGGCAAGTAGCAACTAACATATGGTAATGTCTTAGAATGTGAGGTTTATCTTTGAAGTAGTGCATATGTAGAAGAAGAGGAGACAATAGAAAAAGATAGAGACTAATGCCAGTTCGCTAAATTTTTTAAATAAGTTTTTTTAAAAAAAAATTTAAAATATAAAGATTTTTATTAATAATAACTTTTAAATAAGTTATTTTGTGTTTTGAAAGTTATTATAAAAGTCCTTGTTTTAAAGTTGTGTATTAAATAAGAGTGATAAAATAGCTTTTGAAAATAGGAGAAGTCACATTTTTTAACTTCTTCAAAAGCTCTTAAATAACTTTTTGAAAAGTTAAAGTTTATCTAAAAAATTGTACCAAACACTAGTAATGTAACTTTTTATAAGTCAAAAGTAAACGAACCCTAAGTTCAGTGTCTATAAATTAAATGTGATGAAAAAGGAGAAAAGGAAATTAAAGTGTGGTATAACAAAGAAGAAAAATAAAATAGATATTTTTAAATAAAATTTCTTTTTAAATTTTTTAATATAAGTATGTTTATAATATAGAGTTATTATTTTATAAAAAATATTTTAATCTCATCCATTGATTTAAATCTTTCACACACTCATACGAGTATAAAGTCATAAACATTATGTGTATCTCATATTTTTTAAACTTGTTTTAATTTGTTTGTTGGAAAAACGAATTCTTCTTTAATTTGCTACATTCTTAAGCTTTGCTTGTTCACACTGATGCATATGTAGAAACTTAAGGAGCTGAATCAGATGTAAAATTGTCCATCTTTCTCCAATAATAATATACAAAGGATAGCTCATAGAATAAATACATAATTGAATTTTTCAGTGTCACCTAAAGTAGTCACATACACCTCTAGAAGCAACAGCTGGAAGGAGCAAAATGGGCTAAACTCATTGAAATAAACCTATTTATTTGCTAATATGGGAAATTAATTTGAGAATACAAAGTATTAATTAAGCATATAACAAAGTTACCAACTCATCAGTTAGTAAATATGTATTTTGACTTAATCATACCTCTTAAATTTAAAGTGAGTATGCAACTATGTCAAAATTTTACTAGACAAACAAAGTAATGTTAGAAAATTATTTTTTTCAGTTAATATTTATCAAAATTTTTAAAATTATTTTATTTTTTTAAATTTTAAATCCTACATTATAAATCTTGCTCCCATCCTTAATTCTGTATCCTAAATTATAAACACAAAATCTTAAAATTAATTAATGTTGGATAACTAAAAACAAATCTTTTATACTTTTTTATGCAAATAATTTTACTGCAATCAAACACGATTACATCCAATAATAAGAAGATATACATGGTTTCATGGTTTCAAGTTACTTTCAATCAAAATAAGAGGAATTACTTATATAGCACCACTATTCAATTCTTTATACATTGCGGGTTAAATTATTCTGATACATAATTTTTATAATTTTATTAAATTTATACTTATTGAATTATTATATTTTAAAAATTTTTAATTATATTTGAGTTTATGCGTATATATTTAAATTAGTTATATTTTTTAAAAAAATTTTAGAAGTTTAATTGTCCTATTTTTATGACAGCGTATTATTGATACAACAAAAATATTTTGTTTCTTAGAATAGTTCTTTGACACATTATCAGTTAATGTGATACATATATAAAATTCGTTAATTTTAGACAAAAATATTAATAAAAAAGATAAAATATGTCTGATGGAATTAATCATTAAGAATTGAAATATTATTTTTTAATTGATAATGGACAAAATAAAAGTTAATAAAATATTTAAGGGTTCAAGTGAAATTTTACTCTTAAAAAAAAAATTCTGTTTCTGTATCATATATATGTGTCACAATCTATTTATGCAATATTATATATGTACCATACATGTGAATGATATTATTACGTATATAATTTCGTTTGTTAATTTCGTTGATGATTTTTCACATCAATTTTACTATGTTTATTTCGATCACACAATAGTATTTATATGAGAGAAATATTAATGTACCGTATTAAATATTTATATCCTTGATCATATTTAATCTGAATAATCACTAGATAAAAGAAAAATAATAAAATTAAAGATAATTTATCTTTATTATTATATAAATATTCTCTTTTATCTTGTATTTTTTAACTCTAATTTATAGAAATTTAATTTAAAATTTTTATTAATTTAAGTATCAGAAATTTTTATAGATACCACCTCAATTTTTTTAAAAAATTCAGATGACATCATATTACTAGAGAAGATATTGAAATACCCCCTCAACAAAAAGTTTAGATCTCATTTTCAAACCCAAATCACATCAATTAAAAGTAACCTTCAAAACACTATCCATAATATTTCTCATGCATGAGAATATCAGAGTGAAGAGGTAGTGAAAAAATATTCCTTTAGAATTAAGGTGCATACATTATGCTTACTCGAGATAAATTGGTATACTTTAGTATTTTAGAAAATAGTAGAAACTGGAATTGAATTTGATTTGAAATGAAAGACAAAACAATTAATTTCTTTTAAATCGGTGGGATTAGAAACCTTAACGAACATTATTGAATTTTCAACATGAGTCATGATCATTTCAAAATGTGTAATACTATATGAACAATTTTCTTCTTTTTTCTATAACTAAGAGTTATAAAAATTTATATGCAAATATAAAAGTTTTTTAACACTGTATATAATAATTGTACAAAAAAATTGTTCTTGAAGAATTATTGATGATAAAAACTAAAAAAAAAAAAGCAAGAAAGTGGCAAGTGGCATAATTAACATAGAAGTTTGTGAACACGAGTGATCTCATCATCATGGTGACCTCGTCTATTATATCATTCAAAGAAAAGCAAAACGTGATTCTTTTAGAAGATTCTTCATGCAATTGATATTTGTTCACACACTCATACGACCATAAACATTATGTATATAAAAATTGAAGATTCTTTTGATTGTTAGAAAAACGAATTCTTTAATTTGCTACATTCTGAAGCTTTCCATCAAATTTCATATAATTTTTTTTAATTTATTTATTTATTTATTTGTTATGGATGGAATAGGATGCAAAATTAAGGAATCGAAGTAAGAAACTTAAAAAGATGAATCAGATGCAAAATGGCCACTCCTTCTCCAATGATATACAAAGGATAGCTCATATAATAAATAATTAATTGATGGGATAAGTATTGTTTTAGTATCGAACGTTGGGGGTTAAAATCGAAACCATCTCTAACGTAATTTTTTATTTAGATTCATTCTTAACGTTGAGTACGATTTCGATTCTGACCCTCAATATTAGGATCAAAATAATACTTATTCTTTAATTGATTTTTTCAGTGTATATGTCACGTAAAAGTAGTCACACCTTTAATTGTTTCCCTAAAAACAACAACTGCAACGAGAAAAATGGGTTAAAACCATTGAAATAAACCTATTTATTTGTTAATATGTGGAACTAATTTGAGAACATAAAGTATTAATTAAGCATATAACAAAGTTACCAACTCAGTTAGTGAAGATTTATTTTGATTTAATCGATCATAACTCTTAAATTTAAGATGAGTATGCAAACTATATGTCAAAATTTTACTAAGCAAATAATTCAACTCCAATCAAACATGATTACATCCAATAGAAAGATACACGTGGTTTCAAGTTTCAATAAAAATTAGAGGAATTACTTACACCAGTATTTAATTTTTTATAAAAAATATTACTTGTACACTAAAATTAATCATTAAAATTAATTATTAATATACTTGTGTATAAATAAATATATTATTTAATTTATTTTTAATATTTATTTATATTTTAATATATATTTTATACTAGTGACTAATTTTAGTGTATACTTAATATAGTTGATTCTTTATATATTTTAAAAAAAGCCTTAATATAAAAAAGGCAACTATAATTTATAGTAGGTGATTTATTTTATACGGAGTTGTTGAAAATTTACTAATATTATCAAAAATTTTCGAAGAACCAAAAAAGTCACCAGATATACATGCATTTGTTTATATAAATTATTTTCTATGTTTTCAATAAAATAACTAGTCATCAAAATAAATAAAATGTTTGTATATATGTCTATATATATATTATTTTATATCTTTTTTTAAAAGGAAAAGAGCTTAACACACTATGGTGAAGCAAATAGGATCAAACTAACTAGAAGACAGACAACTCCTAAATACTCCTACCATAACGATCCAACATTCCCACGTCATCTCCGGCATAACCATCAACAACCCTAGGGATGCATACTTCTCCACTCGTCACAACTCATGGCAGTCATTGAGATGATCTCGTCAACGCCTTTACCTGCATTCTGAAAAATTCTCCTATTTCGCTCCATTCAAATGTGCCGGATAATCGCGCAGAAGCATCTCAGGCGCTGCTTCCGGTCTTCCTTTCTTCTCGGCTCATCTGTCCAACTCAGAAAGTGGTCCTTCACTCGCTTCGGGAATACCCAGGGCCGGCCAAACACAGATATCCATGCACTCCACACCTGCCAAGCAAAATCACAGCCAAAAAACAGGTGATGGGCTTGCTCATCATCCTTATTACACAAGACACACCGCGTATCATCCTGACTAATAATCCCCAGGCGGCTTAGCCGTTCCTTTGTATTCACCCTGTCTACCAGGACAAACCAGACAAACAGCTCCACTCTTGGCGGAGCCAACCCTTTCTAGATGGTCTTCGTAAAGCTGTAACTGGTGACATCCTCTGATAGCATTCCTTCTTGTAGCACATGCACAAAGGAGTTAGTCGAAAAAATACCAAGTCTATCATATTTCCACATGACTCTATCCTCCCTATTATTCGTTAGCCTCACAGGTCTCAATACCTCATGTAGCTGACTCAGTAATTCTACCTCCCACTGAAAGAGCTCACGCCTTCACTGGAAGTTCCAAACCCACTCTAGCCCATCCCAAAACCCACAATACCCAATAACCGATCCACATTGGTTTGAAATAGAGAAGAGCATGGAAAATCGATCTTTCAAGGAACCACAATGCAACCAAACATCCTCCCAAAACCGAGTCCTTCGTCCGTCACCAACCTCCATAGCTAGACCTGTAATCATCTTATCCCTCAGATACTGCTCCTTGAAATCTATATGGCAGATATCCCTCCAAGGGCCTCCTCTAGTAGGGAGCACTTGCGTGGATAGTAACTCATTAGGCCTCAAGTTATTACATGAACATACCACCTTCTTCCACAAAGGGCACTATTCCTTCACAAAACGCCACCACCACTTGAACAATAGTGCAGTGTTCCGAACCATAGCATCTCCAACTCCCAGCCCACTGACTTTTTTAGGGGCCTGCACCAACTTGCAACCACTTTCGGCATCTTGTATAGGCTCAGATAATATACTAGTAAGCTATTCAAGACCGATTTTATAAGTACCAGCTTTCCCGCTTTGTTTAGCACCTTAGCTTTTCATAGGCTTAGTTTCTCCTCCACCTTATCAATGATAGGCTTCCAGGTCTTAACCAATCTCAGATTAGCTCCTAAGGGAACTTCAAGGTATTTAACAGGGAGGGTACCTTCCTTGCAACCCCATAGTCTACACATCCGCTGTACCCACTGCTCTTCACAATTGAGTGGAATCAAGCTGGAGTTGTCGAAGTTGATATTGAGCCCTGACATTAGCTCGAACCAGCGTAGTAGCCACTTGTAATTCTGCATGGTCTCATCATGTGGTGGGCAAAACAGGATAGTGTCGTCAGCAAACTGGAGGTGTGAGAGCTCCACACTGTCTCGACCAACCACCAAAGGGGAGATACGACCATTTTTAACTGCCTCGCTAATCATTCTATGAAGGATATCCACAACCAGCACAAACAGGAATGGAGAAAGCGGGTCCCTTTGTCTCAAGTCCCTTTCCATCTTAAACGGTTTAGTTGGTGATCCATTAATCAAAACTGACATCGAAGCTGTAGTCACACACTCCATAACCTAAGCCCTCCACCTGCGACCAAATCCCATCTTCTCCAGCACAATATCCACAAAGCTCCACTTGACTCGGTCATAAGCCTTTTGGAAATCTAACTTGATTATGGCTGCCTTCCCCTTTCTCCTTTTAAGCCAGTGCATTGTTTTACAGGCTATGAGAGTCCTATTATGATTTTTTCTACCTTGCACAAAATCACTCTGAGTCTCCCCTACTAGCCTAGGCATCACTGCTCTCATTCTCCTAACAAGTACCTTTGAAATGACCTTATACACGCACCCAACCATACTAATAGGCCTGAGGTCTTCCATCTTTTTTGCACCAGTGAACTTAGGGGCTAGCGCCACCCACGTAATATTGGAATCTGCGGGTAGCCTGGCTATCTGAAAAACCCCATAATCGCTCCCGTGAATTCCGCTCCAATCTCATCCCAGTATTGCTTAATGAAATTCATGTTGAACCCATCACATCCTGGCACCTTCAAGGACTCACAAACCCACACTGCCTGCCTAATTTCCTCAGCTGAAGGCATCACCTCCAAGGACTCTGATTCTTCCACATATATCCTTTCCACCAGCCCATCTCGGAACCCCAATAAAGGAGAGCTCTCCTGATGATACAGATCTTTATAAAACTCTCTAATAGCTACTTTAATTCTAGCTTGGTTCCTTATCAGTCTGCCATTGACTACCAAATTATCAATCCGATTATTCCTCCTTCTTGACGACGCTATATTATAGAAGTACCTTGTGTTTCTGTCCATTTCCTTGGTTGCTGAGATTGAGACATTTGCTTCCAGTGAATTTCTTTTCTCACATACCATCGCTCATAGCAAGTAACTAGCGCCTTCCTTCTAGCCTCCATAGTAGCATCATACACTCCAGCACTTATCATATCATCAACCTTTTTTATATCTTCCTCAAACTTCAAGATCTTATTGTTCATCTCGCCAAAGTTGTTCTTGTGCCAACTTCTCAACGGGCCCGTTAGCGCCTTCAATTTATCCGTAAATTGCAACTCCCCTAGACCCCTTCATTCCTCCTTAACCATACGAAGGAAGCCGTCATGTGTGAACCACGCGTCAAGACTCTGAAAAGGCCTAGGACCTCCCTTCATCCTCCGTTTCTCCACAATAATAGGGCAGTGGTTGGACAAGCCTCTTGGTCCTCCTCGTAGCCGAGTCTCAGGGAAATCCTCTAACCATTATACACTTACCAAAACTCTATCAAGTCGACTGCACGAACGACCTCGAAACCAAGTGAACTTGCGATCTGTAAGTGGCAGGTCCACTTAGTGCATGTCCTGAATCCAATTCTTGAACTCTTCTGCGGATACAGGCAGACTAACAGTACCTTTTCGTTCCTCTGCATACACTATTTCATTAAAATCTCCCATAAAGCAGCAGGGGATCTGGCACAACCCAACAATGTAGCTCAACTCCTCCCACACCTGGCACTTCTCTTCTCTACTATGTGCACCATAGATCAAGAAAAAAGCACAGTTAAAGCTATTCTTTAGCACAACACCTTCAACACATAACCATCTTTCCCCCTTATAACAGTTGTTCATCTGAAAAAACGTGTTATCCCAAATCATCAACAGTCCCCCAGATGCACCGTCCGATTCTACATATTCCCACCCTGTCCCGGTACATCCCCAAATCCTATTGACGTCAAACCTTGTCACCACCTTTCTCTTAGTCTCAATCAATCCTAACATGCTCAGGTTAAATTTATTTTTCAAATTCTTCACTATTCTCATCTTCCCATCACCCCGCAACCCCCTAACATTCCAAGAACAGAAAGTCATTTTGAACTAATTTTACACACCTGGTTTTTAGTTTTTGGTCTGCATCGCCGAAACTTTGCCTCTTGCTTTGCCAATTTTCTCTTTTGTGCTATTTCTTCATTTTGAGCCTGAAGAATTGCCATTATGTCCTCTTCCTCATTGCATAATATAGCCCCTGATTCCAAAGCCAGCTCTAATGTTTTTTTATTTTCCAATAGTTGTTCCTCCAAGCACTGGTCATCTGTCTGCACCCCATCAACCTGCTTACTGTTCAAGGTTAGCATATTACTGGTCAGCCTCCGCTCCGTACCCCCTGTTCAGCTCGAATCCTACATGTACCCCCTAGTCCAGCATCCCCATCCGCCATGCTTACCTCTCCCTCTTCCACCACACCATGACTGTCTCCACCCTCTTCGCCGCTCCCCGTTCCCGACGCCGCTGCTGCGCACTCTAGGTTCTCCGCCACTACGCCTGGAGGACTGTCTTCCTACTCGTCAATACCTGCCCACCCAGCATGACTCGCCCTAGATCTTCTGCCGGTGCGGGTTTGGTCAACACCGTCGTGGACCAGCCGGCTCCCCTGATCTGACCTTCCCCGGCTCCCTTCGTTCCCAACCTCGCAGTAGGTGTCGCACTCCCCAGCAAGGCAGCGCACCTCGTTCTCAAGGGAACCATGCTGCGCCTTCAGGAGTGGATTGGCGGGTTGCAGAGCGCTCTTCTCCCAACTCGGTTCAGGACCAACGGCTGATGGAATAAGGCCCAGCCCAATATAGCAACCTTCCAACCTCCTGTCATTGTTCCTGGCCCATTCCTTAGAGCATCCTCCCTTTTTTCATTTTTGTTTTTCAAAATTTTTTGTCCGTTGCAGCCCATTAAGCAAGGAAGGGAATTCACAAGTAATCGTACAATCAGATTCTCCATCATAACTGGAAGCATTTTCACGCTCAAAATCCGGGATTTCTTGATTGAGGCCATCAATGATTTGATTCGTTACTATTTTTGCGCAATTTTGATTTGCACTACCTTTAATCCAATCATTTAAAAAATCAGCTGGAATTACCATCCTACCCTCGTCATCTTCCCCTCCTCGGTTCACCACCATCAGCGACGCTTCATCTTGCTCAGCTCCCTTTGATGAAAACAGTCGCTTTTCCTGCCCATAAACTCCTTCCGTACTTGTAATTGCTATGTTCTGATGCAATATCTCATCGGTTTTGACTTCACTGTCCATAAAACAATCCCTGGCCTGTATGCCACCCATTTCATGCCCAACCTCCTTGACCAGAACTCGTACCTCCCGGAGCCAACAGTGACACAGATCCGCTCCTGGATCACTTCCATAGCACCCGTATCAACTAAGACACGGCCTACAGTGAAAGCACTGCATAATTCTATCTCTTTCGCACACCTGATGACAAGTCATCATATACCCATTTTTCAAGCTAATTTCACTTGTTTTGTTAGCATTTATGCACTTTCTTGCATCCTAAGTAAGTGATTTGGAGTGAAAATGCATAACTTTTCTAAATCAAGCAAGCACCATGAAATTAATGTTAAATCATGAGGTTTAAGCTAATTTTAATTGAATTTTAATTGATTTATAAGCCTCTTGAATTTAGTGATACTTTGAGTTGTTGTTTTGGTTTATTGTAGGTGAAGAAAAGAAAAGAAAAGGAAAAGCGTGGCCTAAGAAGCGTAGCCTAAGGAAAGGAAAGTGTAGCCAAGGAGAGAAGAAGCGTGCCGCATGCAAGAGGGAGGCAAACACTACCCTCTAGGAGGGCAACATAAGAGAACCAAACAAGGAAGGCAAATCTGCCCTGCCCACTACAAGGGCAGAGCACAAAATGTGCCTTGGGACCAAGAGAAAGAGAACCTTGCCCTGCCCTTGTGGAGGGCAGAATCGGGCTCTCTAAGGAAGAAATTCAAGAGAAAAATGTCACCCATGCATGCTACAAGGTTCGAACAAGGAACCATGAGGAAGCTAGGACTTAAGGATGAGTGCCGTGCCAAGAAACCAAGGAAATTAATGGAAGATGTGTCCCAGCCGTGTTTCGAACACGGGACAAGCAAGGAGAGAACTCTGCCCTGCCCTTGGCGCGGGCAGGGCAGCATTTGGATTGGCACACGATCCTGGCGCACCACACACAAATCTGGCGCACCAAATCCTTCCCTGGCAGCACCAGCGTGCACCACGATCCTCTCCTGGCAGCACCAATTTTTTTCTGCCCTGCCCTCCGCGAGGGCAGGGCAGCATCCTATGCACCAAGCTCAATTCTGGCGCACCAAGCTCAATTCTAGCGCACCAATTTTCCTCCCTGGCAGCACCAACGCGCACACTCCTCGATCTGGCAGCACCACAATTTTCTGCCCTGCCCTTGGCGCGGGCAGGGCAGCGTTTTGCGTTCCTGGCAGCACCAAGCCGCACCAACACGCACCCAAGCCGCACCAAACTCCCGCACCATGCACCAACTTTCTGCCCTGCCCTCCACAAGGGCAGGGCAGCCTCCTGGGAGTGAATTTTCATGGGCCGAAAATTCAAATTAAATTCCCATTTTAATTCATTTCTTCACCAAATCAAAAGCCCATCCAAATCCCAAAATCCAAGAATAGAAAGTGTATAAATAGAAGCTAGTTTGATGTAATTAGAACCTTTTACCTTTCTTTTGAATTTTTACCTTTTGACTTACTTTTGTCTTAGCCTTTGAATTTGCACTTTCTTTGAGCTTTCTTGAGAGACTTGTCCGAGCACTAAGAGGATCAAGGGAGAATTGATTGATCTCCTTCCTCATTCTTACTTGGGCAATTCTACTCTTCTGTTTCTGAGTTTTGGGTGTGTGAAATTGAGAAAATTCTGTCTCAATTCCCATTCAAACTCTTTTCAATTTGTTTTCTGCATAATTCAATTTTATTTCTGTTCTTCTATTGCTTCTTCTTTAATTTTCTGTCAATTGCTTAGCGAACTTGGATCTAAGAAGGCAAATAGAGATCTAGGCTCTGCTACCTAGTCTCTTGAGACCTGAGACCCAATTTTACTTTTGGTTCTTCTGTGAACCTTTGCTGCATTTTATTTTCTTTCTTCAGTCATTTACTTTCTTGTTCTTTAAGATTCTGCAGATTTATTTTCCTGTTCTTTAATTTACTGCACTTTTCCCTTCCCCCTTTACATTTACTGTCATTTACTTCCTGTTAAACACAAATCACTCAACCAATATTTGATTCGCTTGACTAAATCACCCACTAAACTAAAATTGCTCAATCCTTCAATCCCTGTGGGATCGACCTCACTCATGTGAGTTATTATTACTTGATGCGACCCGGTACACTTGCCGGTGAGTTTTGTGTTGGATCGTTTTCCACACATCAACACCCTATCAAGTTAAAATTGTCAATTGACCATGCATGCAACAGGAGGCCGTAGCATTCGAGCCACACCCTTCTGGTATCACTGCGCTCTGATTCATTCCACTTCCTTACTTTGTGAAAAGTTTGCAAGAGATCATTCAACTTAAACGTGTAAGTTTCGTCCGCATTCAGGACAGTATCAAAGGTCAAAAGAGCTTTATGATCTCCTAGATCCCGAACTTGGACGACAGAAGGCAGCTGCCTAGCTATTGTACCCCTCAAGGAATTAAAATCAATCAGCTTCGTTTAATCTCTACAAGGCTTCTCTGTAGCCATTCAATATTATCTGGCACCCCTACAGCTTCCAGTACCTTAGTTTCGCCAATCTCATGCCCAGTCTTTATAGTTTCCTTCGTCCTTCCCTCTGTCCCAATGAGCAAGGATTCATCATCGTGTCTAATCCCTTGTGATTGCTTAACCGATGGGCTTGGTGCATGATCTTTCCGTCGTTGCTTCTCCACATTCGTTGGTCCCGAGGTTCTTCTGTACCTAGCCTCTCCTACAAAGAGGATCTTGCTTCTCAGTCTCAGACGATTCATTTCCGCTATAGCTTTCGATGCCCCTCCTTTCGTCGTGTATCGGATGAAGGCAAACATGTAGATCTCTCCGTTTTTCCATTTTCTGGACAGATATATATCGTTGATGCGCCCAGTCCAGTTGAATAACTGAAACAATTCTCTTTTTGATATATCTTCCGGGAGATTATCCACAAAAATAAAAAAAAGACTCAGATTCCAGCCGTCGATACTCTTCTCTGTTCCAAACCCTGGGTTCTTTGTGTCCTGCTCCTTAGACCTACCTCTGACTGTGTTTTCCACCCATACTCTCTCTCTCTCTCTCTCTCTCTC
>NC_029780.3:6233764-6234786 GCF_000817695.3 Arachis duranensis | reverse complement strand
CACGTTAATAATCCATAATAAAATATTATTTTTCTTGCAATTCCTGGGTGCCTGGAAACTTAAATCTGGAATCAGATGCAATAGACGACCCAAAGTAAAAAAACTAATTAAAAACTTGAATAAGATATTCAAATGAACCACATCGCTAATTCTTGACCGGTGTATATATATACACACAGCACTATAGCATAAGGAGGATCACAAAGCTCTAAAACATTAAATACATCATTAAATTTAATTAATTAAGGTCTTCATCACAATATATCATAATCATACACAACAAAGCAGCAACATGAGTTCTAATAATTTCTCCAGCAACAATAGCGGGGAGCAAACCATGACAGGAGTGTTGAATTCAACTGGGCCCACATCTGGAGAAGGCAACAACTCCATATTTTGCTCCAATTGTATTAAGCTGCGAGGTGGTGGCTTTAAGTCGTGTTTCGCAAAAATTAAAATTCGAAGCTGCTTTATTACCTTCTGTCCTTGTCCCTGTTGTTGTTGTTTTGATAAGTCATAATCATCTCAATTAAAATGTTTTAGAATGATGTTAATTATATAATAGTAACTATCATAATATTTTTCTTAGTAAGATAGATTCTATTACTATATATATAGGTGGATTCTAATAAAAAAACACTCTTCCTTGTCTTTGAAATGTAATAACTATCATTATCTTAAATTTTGTCTTATTATCTTTGCATTGTGATCCAATTACTACTATCTAATATTGTGTTTTATAGAAGTTTTCATATATCTGAATGCTAATAATATAATAGTGATTGTAGCAATTCTGATCTAATTCTACTCATAATAAAAAGCTCGCATACATGTTAATTGTGTCTTTAGCATCATATTTGTTGTACTAAGTTCGGGTTTTTTCCCTAAAAATACAAGTGGAAAAAAAATAGTTTTATGTGAAAAAGTTTTTAAAAAAATGGATCATTATATAAAAAATGTATACATGAAAAAAAAAGGAAGATTCAAAATATTATAAAATGGACACTAAAATCAAATCAATG
>NC_029780.3:6231063-6233725 GCF_000817695.3 Arachis duranensis | reverse complement strand
TCATTTCTTTATTTTTAGTCCTTAATTTTTTTAAATGACCACTTTAGTTTCCAATATGAGAAATGTTATTTATACACTAAAATCAACCACTAAAATCAGTCACCAATATATTTGTGTATAAATACACGTGTGGTTTAATTTATTTTCAATATGTATTTTGTATTCCAACATATATTTTATATTAATAGCTTATTTTAATAGCTGATTTTAGTATACACGTTACATAATTCTTCTGATATTTGTTTATTACTCATTAGTTCCTAAACTTATTAAAAGATATTTATTGCATAACTAATTTGTTCCAAATTTAGTAATTGTTACAATAATTAAAATGTTAGAGAGATAATAATTTAAAATTATTTTATTTAATTTAACATCTATAATCTAATATGACAACATACATTTATAATTATACATTTATTCAAGAAATAATTAATGAAGGCAAACAAAGACCAAAAAATAAGTTATGATTACGTATAATGAAAGACAGAATAATGTCTTTCAAATCGTTTGGGGAAAAAAACCCCTCAAACTTGTAGATTCAAGTTCAACATGAGTGAACATTGAATTTTCAACACGAGTGGCGATAATTTCAAAATGACTCCCTTAAGATAGGCAACTCAGGCCAAAATGAATTTTTTCGCAAGAATTTGAATAATATATAATTATTGACTATGTTACATGTCCACTAAAATTAATAACCAAAATTAGTTATCTGTATGGTTAGTCGGTTACTGAACGGTTTAGAGATGCTTGTCGGGTGCAAAGGTGGGGCCTGGTATCGGTTCGGGTTTGGGGCGCGAGTTGAGAGAGCAGCCGACTTTCCAAGCTCTTCGTGAGTTGAGGGGGGTGCCACCTGCAATGACACTCCAACGCTCAAGTCAGAAGGTGTGCAGGTGGTATGAGAATAGGGAATATGGTGATGTACCTCTGGAGAGGGGTAGGGCCCTCCCCTTATATACCCTGTCAGTAGGGCGGGCCCCATAGGGGGAGGCCACCTTCCAGGAAGCTTCGTGCCCCACAGCTGTTATGCAGTTGGCCAAAGGGATGCGTGTCCGAGTCGCAGAACCGGACGGGTTGTGGACGCCCTTCCGATCGCGCAGATCAGGTTATTTGTGGGCCGGGTCGGCCGCTATGCCAGTTGGACCGGGCCGCAACAGTGCCCCCAACGCGTCAGCTATGGCTGTGAACGCCGTTGGTGGCGCGTTTTGCTTTCTCTTTCGCGAGTCGTTGCCTAGTCGGTTGTCCGTGGGAAGCGCGGGTATGCCTGTTCGTGATTTGGGAGCATCTTTTGTCGTCTCATTCTTTGCGTTGAGCATTTAATGCTCTTAATGGGTAATTCAAAACCTCACGGGAAAAGACTAATTTGCCCCTGCCTTTCACGCTTTTTAGAGTTGGTTTCTTTTCAGTTTTTCTCTGGTTTCATTATATTGTTGCTACGTTTCTTTTGCTTCCTCCATTTTCTTCCAAAATCTTTGCTACGAGCCCCTGCTTTGTTCAGATCTTCCCCAGCTTTTCGATCCTCCCTGATCATTGCCAATATCCTGGTAAGCTCCCTATTCTTTTCTTTGGTATTATGGAGTTGCTTATTTTCATCATTCGTCTTCCTGTCGTTGCACTCTTGATTTGAATTGCATGTTTACTGGCGTTTTAGCATTAGGTAGATACTGTAGGGAGGTTACCATTCTAGGATTTTGTTTTTCTGGCCTTACTCTTGGTTGTAGATTTATACCTTGTTTTCTAGTTGTCGAATAGGTGAGTTATAGTTTCTGGTATTATTACCGGCTTCTCGGCCTCTTAGACTGAAATTGGGTGGTGCCCCCACTATAGATATGGCTCAGCGTCCTATCGTGAGGGTCATGAGACCGGCACCCTATGACCGATATGCTTGGGTGACTTCGGATGTGAAGGACGCCCCTAATCAAATGTCCCTAGAGGAACTTACGGAGTTTCGATAGGCCGACTATCTTTGTGGAGGAACCGATGAGGAGGCTAATTATGCAGTTTTCGTTCCTGCCGACAATGAACGAATATATCAATTAAATCTGCACTCTCCCCAGGTCCCTGACGATTCGATTTTTGACGGTTTAGAATTTCACTAATGAAATCTCGTTGTAAAGTATAGTTTCTAAACCAAACAATAATCCTTTCATACAAAAAGTTGTTTGTCACCAAAACAAACCCCTAAATTTATAAACCGAAGTATTGAACCTCGGGTCGTTCTCCCTAGGAATTGCAATAAAGTGTCTTGTTATTGGTTGTGAGTTATTTTGGGGTTTTTGGATAAGAAGCATTAAAAGTAAATGGCAATGAAAATAAACTAACAACTATAAAAGGCTCTTGGCAAGGTATGAAAATTAGAAGTCCTATCCTAGTTATCCTTCTCAATTGTGATGAGAATTGTTCATTGCTACTACTTAGTTAACCCTTGCTAAATAAAGGAAAGTCAAGTGGATGAATTGACTTGAGCCACAAGTCCTAGCCAACTCCCAAGGAAAGACTAGCTTTAGTGCACTCCAAACCAATTAGCAATCTCTCCAATTATCAATCAACAAAGGAACTAGATAACTCAAGTGTCACTAATTACTCTACCTAGGCCAAGAGGAACAAAATCTACACTAAAACTAAAAGAGACATTTCAACAAACACATAAAGTGCAATA
>NC_029780.3:6226899-6230669 GCF_000817695.3 Arachis duranensis | reverse complement strand
TTTAAGTGCGAAGAGGTCGGCTTGACAGCTTTCCGGTTCTTTCATTTCTTCATGAGTTCTCCAACTTTACATGCTTTTTCTTCATTCCCTTGATCCAATCTTTGCCTCCTAAACCTTAAATCACTTAACAAACATATCAAGGCATCTAATGGAATCAAGGTAAATTATATTTATCTATTTTAAGGCCTAAAAAGCATGTTTTCACTCTTAAGCACAATTAAAGGAGAATATACAAAACCATGCTATTTCATTGAGTAAATGTGGGTAAAAGGTTATAAAATCCCCTAAAATCAATACAAGATAAACCGTCAAATTGGGGTTTGTCAACCTCCCCACACTTAAACCAAGCATGTCCTCATGCTTAAGCCAAGAGAAAGCAAAGGGATCAACACTTATTCAATGAAAACTAACTAAATGCAATCTACCTATATGCAACTATCTACATGAATGCAATTGCTTGGTCAAAATAAATCAATTCCCAAGAAGCATATATGCACAAGGGCTAAGGACTAGCAAGTTTAATCCACAATTGAATTGAGTTATTAAATATTTTTACAAACTTGCATGAGAAGAGATGATCATAGGTGGAAACATGTAATTGAGCAATCGAACCCTCACCGGATGTATTTGCACTCTATTCGCTCAAGTGTTTAGGGTTGATTCTCTCAATTCTCCGCTAATAATGTTTTCCAAGATTTGTTCTTCTTCTAACAATCAACATATATTTCATGCATGCATACAAGTATCATGAGATCTTTTCTTTGGTTGTAATGGGGCTAGGGTCAAGGTATGATGCATATATGGTTAAGTGAGCTTGAAATTTGAATCTTTGATAAGCTTAAACTTCTCACCTAACCTATGACATCCTATACAATTAATTTCTAACCTAACTACCCATTTTTTACTTTTTCACATACTCATGCATTTTTATTTGATTCATAACACCTATGCATTGATTCCTTTTTATTGACTTCACTTTGGGGCATTTTGTCTCCTTTTTATTATTTTTCTTCTTTTTTTTCTTTCTTTTTCTATTTTTTTCCTTTTCCATATTATTTTTCTTTTGTTTTTCTTTTGTTTTTCTCATTTTTTTTCTTTCTATATACAAGAACCTCAATGCATAAGGTTTTACATTTGATCAATATATGAGTACGTACCCAATTCCCAATATTTTCAATAACAATACAAAACTACCCTTTTATTCACCCAATGTCCCAAGATTCCCACACTTGAATGGTACTCACACACATTAGTCTAAGCCAATCAAAGATCCAAATAAGGACATTTATTGTTTTCCGCTTTAGGCTTGTAACGTGCTAAATTAAAGAACAAGTGGGTTAATCGTAGGCTCAAATTGGTTAACAATGGGAGATAAAAGGTAGGCTATTTGGGTAAGTGAGTTAATGAAATGATGGCCTCAATCATATAAATGCATGAATACACAAAATAATGGACATAAAGAATGAAACAAAGCAAAGATTACATTCATAGAAAGAGAATAATGCACACAAGAAGGAAAATAAGTGGTTATAAGATGTAACCACACTATTAGGCTCAAATCTCACTTGCTTGTGTTCTTAGCTCAAAACATGATCCACAAGATATATAATTCAAGCAAGTTCTATGAAGAGTTTTCACTCAAATCAATTGGTGCCCTATAGATAGAAATCTTGAAAATTTTTCATTATTTTGACTAAGCTTATTGTGTATATATATGCAAAAAAATAAGAAAATGCAACAAAAATCCTAAAAACCTAAAATGAAATGCAAAAGTGTTGGAATTAGAAATTTGTCACCCAAAATCGCCGATCGGTCGGACGACCTCCCCACACTTAAAAGTTTGCACCGTCCTCGGTGCATTGAAGGATGAGCAAGGTGGTACGGCGACTCTCCGGATTGCTACGTGTTCTTGATCTTGCTTCCATGTTTGCTTGTGGTGCATTCATCATAAAAAAAACAAAAATATAACACCATAAGATGAGAAGATATAAAAGCAAGGAAGCATACATTGTTGGAATGAGGTAAATCACTAGAAATGAGTGAGTGAATTAGTGTGACATTAANNNNTGAGGTAAATCACTAGAATTGAGTGAGTGAAGTAGTGTGACATGAATGTGTGTGAATTCTAAATTGCGCGGTTTAGAACACACATTAGCATAAAAGTTATGTCACAAAAGAAGCATGCACTTTACTCATCTAGTATGCTTGAGATGCTTTAAGTAAACTTGTAAGGTAAAACAAGCATTAAAGAAGCATGAAAGCATTCAAGTCAAACACATATGGATGCATATGATCATGAAATACCATGCATTAAGGTAAATGCACATCATCATCCATCATCAAGAGGTTGCCTACTCACAAAATAAGGCTCAAATCACATGGTGGCCAAATCATGCAATTCAAAAAGGGTTACAAGCTCGAAGGCAATTCTCATCACTTGGTATTTTTCAAAAGATAAGCATGAAAAACTCAAGACCAAGTAGCAAAATATAACCTCAATCATAGGATCCAACAAAGATTATCTAAAAACATTAATGCTAAATTAGCATTTAGGCAATAAGGAGGCAACAATGTGGAGTAAACAAAGTCAATGATCCAACACTTATGATGAAAAGAGAGAAAATAAAATGAAAACTAAACTAAAACTAACTAACAAACTAACTAACTAACAAATTAACTAACTAAAATAAATGGTTATCCATGGTGTTAGGAAGTGTTGGATGAGGGATAGAAGAAGGAAAGAAGAAAGGAGAAGGAAAGACATGGAAAAATGAGAAGAAAGGAAATGTAGTGAAGGAAGGGCATCCACGCGGGCATCCACGCGTATGCGCACATGGCGCGCCCGCGTCGATGGCTTATTTCGAGAGTGGCGCGTACGCGTCATGTGCGCGTACGCGCAAGTGGGGTTGTGCCAAAGGCACAACGCGCGCATAGTGCGGGCCTAACTCTCGGGTTAATGCATGGAAGGTGGAACTTCTCAACCCACGCGTACGCGTGCATGGCGCGCTCGCGTGGATGGTCGAAAATGCTCAATGTACGCGTACGCACGCAGTGCGCGTACGCGTGGATGGTGCTCTGTTTTTCAAAAATTTTTTGGCATGTTTTTACACCAATCCAGGCATTCCAAACCTCCAAGCTACTACCAAAACACCATAAAACCTTATTTAACATGATAAAATGCTAATTAAACTCAACAAACTAATCAAAGCATGAATTTAAACTACTTTTACCAATGTGTACAAAAAGGAAAATGAAAAGAAGTTACCATGGTGGGTTGTCTCCCACCTAGCACTTTTGTTTATTGTCCTTAAGTTGGACTTATGGGGGGCTCCTCATCAAGGTGGCTTGTGCTTGAATTCATCTTGGAACTCCCACCAATGCTTGGTTCTCCATTGTGCCCCAAGATTTCTTATGGATTAAGCCAAGTGTTGATGGAGTTCTTCACAAGCTTGGGGCTCCCAAAGTTGATCCTTTTCTTGTAATCCGGGATCCCACACTTTGTTTTCACACCCGTCTTGAAGTTGATCATCATTATTAGTCCATCCGGGTGGTAAGTAAGATGAATTCTCTATATAGTGGCCAACAATCCTCCTAGACCCATCTATTTGAGCACTACGCCAATTTTTATACCTCATGTTTGATGCATCAACCATAATGAGCCTTGATTTGCAACGCCCACCACAAAACCTTTTCCGCTTACACTTCATCCCACAAACTTCCCTAAGTTGGCCATCCGTTTCAAGCAAGCCATACTCAAGTGGGATAATAAA
>NC_029780.3:6218054-6226319 GCF_000817695.3 Arachis duranensis | reverse complement strand
TTGATCCAATGCTTCCTTGAGATGATCCCTTGACTCTTGTTCCTCTTGGATAATATGATTAGGATCATGTGGCTCTTGGATTAAAGGACATAAGTATTCTTCCATGGGAGGTTGTGGTGGAAAGTAGTATTTATCTTGTGGTTGGAAATTTTCATATGTTGGAGGTGGTTCATCTTGGTAATAATATGAAAGGGGTGGCTCTTGAAAGTGGTGATGTTGGGATGGTGGTAGCTCTATGTGTGGTTCATATGGCTCAAAAGTTGGTTGGTGTGATGGATATGGATTAGGGTCGTATGAAGGTGATTGGTAGGAAGAGGCTTGTGAGTATGGTTGAGAATTATGTTGAGGGTATAGATCATAGGCATATGGTGGCGGTTCTTGAAAGTCACAAGGAGATTCACCATAGCCATTTGATTGATATGCATCAAAAAATGGCTCTTCTTCATAGTGCATTGGTGGAGGAGGTTGTTGCCATGAGGATTGATCATATGCATATGGCTCCTCCCACCTTTGATTGTTCCATCCTTGATACATCTCTCCATTGTAACTCTCATCACCTACAACATAATTGTAATCACACTCATAGCCAAAATGAGAATCCATGATAGCAAGAGAAAAGGAAAATAAAATCAAATGAGAAACAAAGAAAACTAACAAAAACTAACAAAGAGACAAAAAGGCAAGCATATGCACAATATTTACATATATACAATAACCAATAACACAACACCATTGCAATTCCCCGGCAACGGCGCCATTTTTGACGATTCGATTTTTGACGGTTTAGAATTTCACTAATGAAATCTCGTTGTAAAGTATAGTTTCTAAACCAAACAATAATCCTTTCATACAAAAAGTTGTTTGTCACCAAAACAAACCCCTAAATTTATAAACCGAAGTATTGAACCTCGGGTCGTTCTCCCTAGGAATTGCAATAAAGTGTCTTGTTATTGGTTGTGAGTTATTTTTGGGGTTTTGGATAAGAGACATGAAAGTAAATGGCAATGAAAATAAACTAACAACTATAAAAGGCTCTTGGCAAGGTATGAAAATTAGAAGTCCTATCCTAGTTATCCTTCTCAATTGTGATAAGAATTGTTCATTGCTACCACTTAGTTAACCCTTGCTAAATAAAGGAAAGTCAAGTGGATGAATTGACTTGAGTCACAAGTCCTAGCCAACTCCCAAGGAAATACTAGCTTTAGTAAACTACTTCTAAAACTAAACTATGACTAATGGTAACTAACATCTAAAGTATGAAAGTATGTTCATTTCCCCTTCAATCCTTGGCTTAAATAGCATCAGAATGAGTTGGATTGGGCCCACAAGGCTTCTAAAATCGCTGGCCACGTTTTACTTTAAGTGGACCATATGGCAGCAACGGCGTGTGCACGTACTTTGCGCGTGCGCGCCACCATACGTGTAGAAACTATGGCAAATCTTATATCATTTCGAAGCCCCGGATGTTAGCTTTCTAACCCAACTGGAACCGCATCATTTGGACCTCTGTAGCTCAAGTTATGGTCGTTTAAGTGCGAAGAGGTCGGCTTGACAGCTTTCCGGTTCTTTCATTTCTTCATGAGTTCTCCAACTTTTCATGCTTTATTTCTTCATTCCCTTGATCCAATCTTTGCCTCCTAAACCTTAAATCACTTAACAAACATATCAAGGCATCTAATGGAATCAAGGAGAATTAGATTTAGCTATTTTAAGGCCTAAAAAGCATGTTTTCACTCTTAAGCACAATTAAAGGAGAATATACAAAACCATGCTATTTCATTGAGTAAATGTGGGTAAAAGGTTATAAAATCCCCTAAAATCAATACAAGATAAACCATCAAATTGGGGTTTGTCAGTCCCTGATTGGATGTGGTTGTATAAGACCATGTTTACTCACTTGGGAGTTCGCCTTCCCTTCTCCCCTTTCCAAATGGTGCTACTTAATCGTTGTGACGTGGCGCCGTCCCAATTGCATCCGAACAGCTCGGCTTCCATCCGCTGTTTTGAGATGGTGTGTCAGCATCTGGAGTTTCCGGTCTCCGTCGAAGTGTTTCTTTTTCTTTTTATTTTAACAAATCTTTCCAAAGAGGGGAGAGCTAAAAAGGGCTACATGTCCTTCCGGGTGGCCTAAGGCCGGAGGATCTTCGGCATCTTTGAAGATTCCTATCACGGTTTTAAGGATAAGTATTTCAAGGTCCGTCCCGCAGAAGGTCGGCATCCCTTTTGGCTGACATTAGAAGGGGAACGTCGCATACTGATGCGTGAGCATCTTATCTATCTTTTCCTAGTGAATTTGCATCTAAATTGTTGAGTTTAATTGAGAATTAATTATATTTTAGCCACTATGGATGCTATTTTGAGTTTTGTGCAATTTTATTTATTTTAGGTAGCATTCGGATGGATTTGATAAAGTTTCTGCAGAAAAGAAGAAGAAACCAAAGAGATGCCCAGCGAAGACCGACACGGACGCATAGCCCACGCGACCGCGCGGAATGGAGAAATCACAATGACGCGATCGCGTGCCTGACGCGAACGCGTGGACTGGAATCTGCACAAATGACGCGAACGCGTGGATGACGCGGATGCGTCACATGCGTGATCTGCAAAAATACAAATGACGCTGGAGGCGAATTCTGGGCTGTTTTAACCCAGTTTCCAGCCTAGAAAACACAGATTAAAAGCTACAGAATGGACAAATCAAGTGGTCCCCACCCATCGATTGATGATCTGTTAATTAATTCAAATTTAAATTCAAATCTTATCTTTTAGGAAAAGATATTATTTTTATTTTTAGATAATTAGATTTTAAATTAATTAGGATTAGTTATAAAAAAGGGAGACCTCTCTTCTATTAGGACAACAGATTAGATTAGAGGGATTCCAATAGGGAATTCTATACAAATTTACATTCTACATTCCATGAGCAACTAAACCTCCATTGTTAAGGTTAGAAGCTTTGTCTATTTGTATGGATTGATTTTATTACTTTTTCTTTTTTAATTTATGTTTTGGATTTATATTTAAGAATTGTTTTCGTTCTTTATCTTATGAATTTGGGTGGAACGGAAATATGACCCTCTTTCTATTTGAGTTTTTGTATAACTTGGAAAAGCTCTATACTTGAACAATAGCTTGAAAACATATTCTCCTAAATTCTAATTATCTGGATTTAACAGGATATGTCATATGTGACATATAATCCTTTTATTCTTTGGGTAATTAGAGTTTTTGTGGCATGCAAACTGAAATTTGATCATGTACCCTTTAATTGGAATTAATTGACCAAGAAATTGGCAGTTAATGAATTTTAAAGGAGACTAGGAAGGTCTAAGGAATTAGGATCTAGTCACATATAGTTTGCCATAAATTAAATCCTACATAATTAAAATAGTTAGTAAAAAAAAGTTAATCCGGAAAAATAGATAACTCTGAAGCCTTAACTGTTTATCCATATTTTATTCCCAATTTATTTAATTGTCTATACTTTTGATATTTTGAATTCAAACTTAAACCTTTTAAACATCTCAAAACCAATTTCTGCTTGCCTAACTAAGGCAATCAATCAATTATTGTTGCTTGATCCATCAATTCTCGTGGGATCGACCCTTACTCATGTAAGGTATTACTTGGTACGGCCCGGTGCACTTGCCGGATAGTAAGTGTGGGTTAAAAATACCGCACCAAATTTTTGGCACCGTTGCCGGGGATTGATTGTGATTAACAACTATTAGTTGTTTGATTGCTTAGATTAGGCGTTTTAGTTTTAATTTTATTTAAAAAAAAATTTGCTTTAAATTTTCGAAAAAAAAAAAAAATTTTTTACGTTAACTTTTTTTTTCTTTTATCCTTTACGTTATTTTTTTTCTTTACTTTTCCTTTTCGTCTACTCCCCCTTCCCTTGTTTCGTTTTATTTTTTATTTTTTTATTTATTAGTTGATTTAAAAAAATATTTTAATTAAATTTTAAATTTTCAAAAAAAAAATTAAATAAATAGCACCAATATTTTTCTTAATTGCTGAAATTAAGTTTGGTGTCCCCTTGGCTATTGAGTTTAAATCTTTTTTATGCTCTTTCTTCTTTACTTGCTTGTTAACCACATGGTGCATTTAATCCTGTTTGGTGTTTTGTGCTAAGGAAAAATAATGGAGAGAGATTACGTGGGTTACTACGCACACCCAAGTAGTGATTCATATTATTGTGGATGGAGGAACTATCCAAATTTTGGTTGGCAAGGCCAAAACCAAAGAAACTTCAATGCCCCATGTTCCAACTACCAAGAACCATCATCTTTCTACCCATATCAAGAGCCACCATCAGATATTGCAGCTTCTCAGAAGGAGGGTGTTATGGAAGTAGAAATTCTTAATGCTATTCTTACCCAGAACAAGCTTATGACTCAGCAAGTGAATCTACTTACTCAACAGATGGGTGGCATGCAAGTCCCAACTATCAACACCCAAAATCTTCTTCAAGAGGCAAACTCTAAATCTCAAGAAGATCCTAATTGGGAGATGATGATAAGTTTTATGCAGGAAACCAGAGCCTCCATTAGAAATTTAGAAGTGCAAATGGGCCAAATGAGCAAGCAATTACTTGAGAGGTCTGCAAGTACATTTTCAAGTGATATAATGGTGAACCCAAGAGAAGACTGCACGGTTATTCAGTTGAGCAGTGGTAAAGTAGTTGGCTCTGAGACCAAGGTCAATGAAGAGTTTGTTGAAAAAGAAAGCTACCAAGAGAAAGATGTTGAAATAAAGGAAGCTTGTAAAGAGGTGGAAGAATGCAAAGAAGAACACAAGGGAGTAGAGCTTGCAAGACCTCTCCCAAAGCCATCACCATCTAATACAACATTCAAGTGGGTAAAATTCATATCCTTAAACCTTACTTTCCCACTTGAATATGGGCTACTAGAGACGAATGGTCAACTTAGAGCTCTTTGTGGTATTAAGAGTAAGAGGAAGATGGTTAATGGTAAGAGTTATCAAGCAAGGTTCAATATGGTTACATACTCCAAATTAAAGTGCAAGGATTGGTGTAGAGCTAATTTAAAGGGGTATAGAAGGTTGTTTGGATGTCTCTGTGAGAATTCAGATTGCTTGCCACCAGGTGGAAATAATGGTGATCCACAAGAAGACGGATGTAAAAGCAAGATTTGGGACCCTGGAATTCATTCCCACAATCAACACTCTTGGGGCCTTGTCACTTGCTTCAACTTGCTCAAAGGCTTTATGCGCCTAGTTTGGGATCCCGATAGCCATTGGAATTACAAACATTGGTGGAGATTCCTGGATCAGTACAAGCACAAGCCACCATGACAAGAAGCTCACAACATGTCCAACTTAAGGACTTTAACTAAAAGTGCTTGGTGGGAGACAACCCACCGTAGTATGATTGTTCCTTTTCATTCTTAGTTATTTTTTCGTAGTAGTAGTTTTCTTAGTTATTTTATTTTTATTAAGTTCTTACTAATTTTCTGATCATGCAGCTATGTTCTTCCAGGAACCGAATACCTCAAGCTATATTTCAAAAAAAAAAAAATTACGCGACGCGACCGCCTTATTGACGCGTCCGTGCCGCAGGTGATTGGAGAAAATAATAAAACGAACAGAGAGTCATGCGAGAGCGTGGCTGGAGGCGTGCCTATGGCACAAATCGCCCCACGCAACCGCATCGCTCACGCATCCGTGTCGGGTGGGAACATTGGCCTCCCACGCAACCGCGTCACTCACGCGGCCGCGTGCCATGGAAGTCGACGTGAAAAGGGTGCACGACCGAAAGTTGTGCTAGAGTGGTGCTGGATTGGCGCTGAACGCCTAATTCTTCCCACGCGGACGCATGGCTCACGCGTCCGCGTCATATCCTTCTAATGGCCACTCACGCGATCGCATGCCCCACGCGATCGCGTCAGCCAAGATTTGGCAAAAAAAAATTTTTCAAACAGAGAGTTGTGCGAGCGCGAGGCTGCCCTCACGCCAGTAGCATGAAACGTGTCACGCGACCGCGTGACCGACGCGACCGCGTCAATCAGTATAAGCGCAATTCGCGCGACCGCGTGCCCCGCGCGGCCGCGTCGCTTGCGCCACACAGTTTCTACTTTTCTTTTTCTCTCTCCCAATCCTAATTCTCTCTTGTTCTTTTATCTGTATATTCTTCTTTCCTCTCACTATTTATTTTTATTTTCAGTTCTTCTTTGCTTGAGGACAAGCAAACCTTTAAGTTTGGTGTTGACGCTTCGCTTAAGGGTTTTCTGTTTAATTTTATGGCACTAAAGGAGGCGAATCATCTTCACGGAGGAGCACAACCTGAGGAATAAAATAACCGCTCGGATAACTAAGGTGGTTGAGTTCCTTTCATTTTTATTCTTCCCCTCTTTGTCTATGTTATGTTCCGGTTTTCTGTTATTTTTCTTTGTTTGTTGCATGATCCTTTATTAGTTAGAATCCTAAGACTAGTTTAGTTTTTTTAATTGCTTTAATGCTGAAAAGATGTTTCATGTACCACTCACTGAACTTAAATCTAAAAAGAAAAGAAAAAGAAGTGATGTATTGCATGAGAAATTGAGTTTAATTTTAAGAATAGTCTTATGAAATTGAGTTTAATTCTAAGAATAGTCTTATTTACTTAAATGTGGTGGTATTTTTTGTAATTTTTGAATGCATGATATGAACAGTGCGTAGTTGAATCTGAATCAAGGGATGTTGATGTATAAGGAACAAGAATTTAGAGAATTATTATGACTTCTCTGAAATAAAAATAAATTTAATTCTTGAAGCAAAAGAAACAACAAAAGAAAAAAATTATATATAAATAAATAAAAATAAAAGTAAGGTCCAAGGCTCTGAGCATCAATAACTAGGGAGGTTAGACATGATTAAAAGCTCAAAGAGTTGTTTTCCTAGTTATATGCTTGTGGTGTGATTGTGTCAAGTAATCCTTGAGACAGAACACTTAGAGTCGAGATCAAGTGCGTTTAACAGAGTATGCCAAAGGCTTTGAGCACCACTGTCTGGGAGTAATTAAAAGAAAAATCAGAACTCAAAGAGAGTTCTCCAGTTAAGTGCTTGTGGTGTTTCTGTGTCAAGTAACTCTTGAGACAAAATATTTAAAGTTACGGCTAGGCTCAAGGTGCAAAGCACCAAAGAAAAATAAATTAAAGTAAATTTTGCTGTGTTCAAGGATTAAACTGAAATGTAATGATCAGAGAATTCATAATATCATCCGAATTCTAATTCTTAATGACAATAACATTCTTGATTCAAAGGAGAGTGAGATGCCAAACCTATTCAGGATTACAGTTATAAACCCCACTATAAAAAGAGACATGAGCTTAATCGAACTCTCATTCTCATGCAAATCCACATCATAAGCTTATATTAGTTTTGGTTGCTTGAGGACAAGCAACAGTTCAAGTTTGGTATTGTGATGCGTGAGCATCTTGTCTATTTTTTCCTAGTGAATTTGCATCTAATTTGTTGAATTTAATTAAGAATTAATTATATTTTAGCCACTATGGATGCTATTTTGAGTTTTGTGCAATTTTATTTATTTTAGGTAGCATTCGGATGGATTTGATGAAGTTTCTGCAGAAAAGAAGAAGAAACCAAAGAGATGCCCAGCGAAGACCGACGCGGACGCATGGCCCACGCGACCGCGCGGAATGGAGAAATCGCAATGACGCGATCGCGTGCCTGACGCGAACGCGTGGACTCGAATCTACACAAATGACGCGAACGCGTGGATGACGTGGATGCGTCACATGCGCGATCTGCAAAAATACAAATGACGCTGGGGGCGAATTCTGGGCTGTTTTAACCCAGTTTTCAGCCTAGAAAACACAGATTAAAAGCTGCAGAATGGACAAATCAAGTGGTCCCCACCCATCAATTGAAGATCTGTTAATTAATTCAAATTTAAATTCAAATCTTATCTTTTAGGAAAAGATATTATTTTTATTTTTAGATAATTAGGTTTTAAATTAATTAGGATTAGTTATAAAAAGGGGAGACCTCTCTTCTATTAGGACAACAGATTAGATTAGAGGGATTCCAATAGGGAATTCTATACAAATTTACATTCTACATTCCATGAGCAACTAAACCTCCATTGTTAAGGTTAGGAGCTTTGTCTATTTGTATGGATTGATTTTATTACTTTTTCTATTTTAATTTATGTTTTGGATTTATATTTAAGAATTATTTTCGTTCTTTATCTTATGAATTTGGGTGGAACGGAAGTATGACCCTCTTTCTATTTGAGTTCTTGTA
>NC_029780.3:6215188-6216956 GCF_000817695.3 Arachis duranensis | reverse complement strand
TTGTGCGAAGTTGTGTAATGCCATGGTATTGAACACCAAGTTCTTGGGGTTCATGACCGAGGATTATGAGAGTTGTGAAAAAGTATTGTTCACAATTTCGCGCCACCAAGTTTTTGGCGCCGTTGCCGGGGATTGTTCAGTTTGGACAACTAACGGTTCATCTTGTTGCTTAGATTAGGTATTTTTTTTTCTTCAGAGTTCTTAAGAATGAATTCTAGTGTTTCAAGGTGATGTTTTTATCATCACCAAAGCTGATTGATCTTCATCAATTTAGCTCTTGAATGCAATGTTCTGCTGAAGCTTGGCTAGCCATGTCTAATTTCTTTAGACTAAAGCTTTAGACTAACATTGCATGATTCCTGGAATTCTCATTAAGAATTTTGATACCTTTATTTTCTTTTCCCACCTAATTTTCGAAAAATCCAAAAAAATTGCAAAATCATAAAAAACCAAAAATATTTTTATGTTTCTAGTGTCTCATTTTAAGTTTGGTGTCAATTGCATGCATTCATTCATGTGTCTTAGTGATCTTCAAGATGTTCTTGATGATTTCTTACTCTAATCTTTAAATTCTCTTGACTTGAGTGTTTTGTGTGTCTCATATGCATTCTCATTTTGTCAGTAGTATACAAACTGCTAAGTTTGGTGTCCTGCATGCATTGTTATTTGATTCTTATTGCATTTAGATTATTCCTACTTATTAAAAATCCAAAAATATTTTTAACTTGTGTCTTCTCAAGTCAATAATACAGAGAATTGAAGATTCAGAACATACAGCAGAGGAATTGCACAGAAAAAGCTGGGCGTTCAAAACGCCCAGTGAAGAAGGACAGACTGGCGTTTAAACGCCAGCCAGGGTACCTGGTTGGGCGTTTAACGCCCAAAAAGGTAGCATTTTGGGCGTTAAACGCCAGAATGTGCACCATTCTGGGCGTTTAACGCCAGGATGCCTAGAAGGGAAGATTTTGTTTTCAAATCAAATTTTTTTTTAGTTTTCAAAATCTTTTCAAAATCAAATCTTTTCCAAATCAATTTTTCAATCAAATCTTTTTCAAAATCAATTTCTTTCCATTTTAAAAGATACTTACTATCAATTAATGATTTGATTCAACATTTCAAGTATGTTGCCTTTTCTGTTGAGAAAGGTTTAATGTTTGAATCATATCTTTTCTTGTTAGACAAGTTTTTAATTTTCAAAATCAAATCTTTTTAAAATGTTTTTCAAATCATATATTCTCAATCACATCTTTTTAAAACCAATCATATCTTCTTAACCACATCTTTTTCAAAATAAATTTTCAATCAAATCTTTTTGATTTCTAATTTCAAAATCTTTTTCAAAAATCACTTGATTTCTTTTCCACTTTCATTTTCGAAAATTAAGTAATGTTTTTCAAAAATGTTTTCAAATTTTCTACTTAATTTTCGAAAATCACTTCCCTCCTTCTCACATCCTTCTAGTTATGGACTAACACTATTCCTTAATGCAAAATTCGAACTCCATCTCCTTTGATAAGTTCGAATTTTCTACTTCTGTCTTCTACTCTTCTTTTCCTCCGACACTTCAAGGAATCTCTATACTGTGACATAGAGGATTCCACATTTTCTTGTTCTCTTCTCTTTCTTATGAGCAGGAGCAAAGACAAAGGCATTCTTGTTGAGGCTGATCCTGAACCTGAAAGGACCTTGAAGAGAAAGCTCAGAGAAGCCAAAGCACAACTCTCTTTAGAGGACCTGACCGAATTCTCCAAAGAAGAAGAACAAATGA
>NC_029780.3:6211229-6211804 GCF_000817695.3 Arachis duranensis | reverse complement strand
TGTTTTTCGAAAATTTATGCTTATGTTTATCCATGTTTGTGTCTTATGGTCATTAGTGTCTTAGTGTCTATGCCTTAAAGTTATGAATGTCCTATGAATCCATCACCTTTCTTAAATGAAAACTGTTTTTATTACAAAAGAACAAGAAGTACAGGATTTCAAATTCATCTTTAAAACTAGCTTAATTAGTTTGATGTGGTGACAATACTTTTTGTTTTCTGAATGTATGCTTAAATAGTGCATATGTCTTTTGAATTTGTTGTTCATGAATGTTAAAATTGTTGGCTCTTGAAAGAATGATGAAAAAGGAGACATGTTACTAAGGATCTGAAAAATCATTAAAATGATTCTTGAAGCAAGAAAAAGCATTTCTATTCAAAAAAAAATCGAAAAAAAAAGAGGGAAAGAAAAAGAAAGAAATAAGAGTTGTGATCCAAGGCAAAAAGAGTGTGCTTAAGAACCCTGGACACCTCTAATTGGGGACTTTAGCAAAGCTGAGTCACAATCTGAAAAGGTTCACCTAATTATGTGTCTGTGGCATGTATGTATCCGGTGGTAATACTGGAAGACAGAAT
>NC_029780.3:6183709-6209664 GCF_000817695.3 Arachis duranensis | reverse complement strand
CAGATGATTAGCCATGCTGTGACAGAGCATAGGAACGTTTTCACTGAGATGATGGGAGGTAGCCACTGACAACGGTGAAACCCTTGCATAAGCTTGCCATGGAAAGGAGTAAGAAGGATTGGATGAAGACAGTAGGAAAGCAGAGAGACGGAAGGGAAGGCATCTTCATGCGCTTATCTGAAGTTCCTACCAATGAATTACATAAGTATCTCTATCTTTACCTTTTTGTTATTTTCGTTCATCACCATTACTATTTGAGTTTGGCTGACTAAGATTTACAAGATGATCGTAGCTTGCTTCAATACTAACAATCTCCGTGGGATCGACCCTTACTCGCGTAAGGTTTATTACTTGGACGACCCAGTGCACTTGCTGGTTAGTTGTGCGAAGTTGTGTAATGCCATGGTATTGAACACCAAGTTCTTGGGGTTCATGACCGGGGATTATGAGAGTTGTGAAAAAGTATTGTTCACAACTTCGCGCACCAATGACCCTCTTTCTATTTGAGTTCTTGTATAACTTGGAAAAGCTCTATACTTGAACAATAACTTGAAAACATATTCTCCTAAATTCTAATTATCTGGATTTAACGGGATACGTGACATATAATCATTTTATTCTTTGGGTAATTAGAGTTTTTGTGGCATACAAACTGTAATTTGATCATGTACCCTTTAATTGGAATTAATTGACCAAGGAATTGGCAGTTAATGAATTTTAAAGGAGACTAGGAAGGTCTAAGGAATTAGGGTCTAGTCACATATAGTTTGCCATAAATTAAATCCTACATAATTAAAATAGTTAGTAAGAAAAAGTTAATCCGGAAAAATAGATAACTCTGAAGCCTTAACTGTTTATCCATATTTTATTCCCAATTTATTTAATTGTCTATACTTTTGATATTTTGAATTCAAACTTAAACCTTTTATACATCTCAAAACCAATTTCTGCTTGCCTAACTAAGGCAATCAATCAATTATTGTTGCTTGATCCATCAATCCTCGTGGGATCGACCCTTACTCACGTAAGGTATTACTTGGTACGACCTGGTGCACTTGCCGGTTAGTAAGTGTGGGTTAAAAATACCGCACCACATACCGACTTACTGGAGTTTCGGGGCGGGAGCTAACACCTTTACCAAAATAACATATAAAGGGTTTTCTCCTGAGTACAAGAGGGTTGCCAACGTATTGTTGGCTGCTTTTAGGAAGAATCTCGTTGATTCCTATCTCCTCATGGGTGATCGGGACATGGCTAGGAATTATATATGTAAGTAGCCGTATGGCGATTTACCCGTGTTTACAATTGTCCTTTTTGTTGTTTCGGTTTGATGACTAACAGGCTCTTGTGTTTTGTTGCAGTGTCAATGTCTGCCAAGGTAACAAGACTTGATGCTTTGTTCAACACCTTCTTAGTTGATGGCAGTGATGATGACTCCACTACTCCTGCCCAGGAGGTGCCAGCTGACGATGTCATTGAGCCTGAGCTCCTATCCCAACCTACTCAGGGGGAGGGGCCTGGAACCAGCACCACTTCGGGTCCTCAGCAGGAGGCAGGGGCTGGTTCGGGTCCCCGACCAGAGGGAGATCTGGGGGACGAGGAGGAGGGTGACGATTCAAGGAAAAGAAAATCACCTTCTAGTACTGAAATTGAAGTGTTGGTTGAGAATCCTAAGAAGAGGAGGCCGTCTTCCAGTCCGGAGGGGGATCTCATCGTTATGGAGAAGAACTTTGATACCGGAAAATTTATCAATTCCCAGCTGCTTCCCGGTACTGAGGAATTCTTTTACGGTGGGGACCTTGCTTCACAAGCAAGGTGGATGTACCGAACTTTGCATCGAGGAGCAGCTATAGCGAGGAAGGTGGAATCTGCCTTGGCGGAAACACGGTATTTGGGAACGAAACTTGAATTTTCTGTCAAGGCCAATGCCAAGTACATAGATGAAGTGAAGTTGCTTCGGGAACAACTTGCTGCTGCCGAGGAGAGGGCCAAGGCAGCCGAGGAGAAGGTAAAGGTTGCTGAGGAGGAAGTCAAAACTGCTAAGTAAAAGGTCAAGACTGCTAACGCCTCCGTGGCGCGTCTTATCGAGCGAGAGCTCACCCTGGAAAGTCAACTTAATACTGCTCAGGGTCGGGTGTTCACGCTGGAGAAGGAGCGTGATGAGGCCCTCTCGTCGGCCAAGGCGGCCCAGGGTGAAGCTGCTGAAGCAGGGCAAGAGTACCATCTTGATGACTGAGGAGGCCTTCAAGGCTCAAGTGAAGCTACTGGCTCCCAATTTCGATACCTCGGCTGTTGGCATTTTCAAAACTATAAGGGATGGCAAGATTGTTGACATGCCGACGAAGTAACTTTTAGCTTTGTATACTATAAACTTTTGTGGATTTAGAACTTTCGTAGTTTTAACAAATATGCTTGCCGTTTGGTCGGCATATACCGAACTACTTCTCTTCTAGCTTTGTTGGTAATCCTTTTATTTTGTATCATCTTTATCGTTCTGTTGGTAGTCGGCTATTTGTTTATATTTACTTACCGTTTTGCTGGTAATTGGTGAAGCCGGACCGTGGCTTTTATTGTTTTAGTAACCACGCACGATGACATTCTTTACTTTGGTGGTTTCCGGGGTGATCAGTCCCGGCATTACCGTTTCGTTGTTTAACCGGCGTAGCCATTCAATTAGCGATGCTCAACGTAAAAAGGAAACGACAAATAGTAGATGAATAATATAGGTAAATGGTTCTAAGACAAGGTAATAGTAAATATATGACAAAGGCAAATAAGTCAACAGAAAATAACACAGGTCTTACTAAACTGTTTACAACGGCAGGTCATCTGCTCGGTTGGCACTTCTTGCTTACTATGAATAGAATCTCCTTAAGTTGCCCGCATTCCAGGTCCTCGAAACTTCCTTGTCGTCCAACTGCTCTAACTTGTAGGCGCCATTGCCGAGGACCTCCTTCACCTTGTATGGGCCTTCCCAGTTTGCCGCTAACCTTCCTTCACCAGAGTCGGTAGCCCTATGTCGTTGCGCCGCAAGATCAGGTCGCTCCGTTCAAATTCTCTCTTGAGTACCTTGGCATTGTAACGTAGGGCCATTCTTTGCTTTAACGACATTTCTGATAGATGGGTCGTCTCCCTGGCCTCGTCTATCAAATCCTTTTCTACGGCTTCCTCAACTCCTCCTAGGAGCATCCGTGGGCTAGGCTCGCTGATCTCCACGGGTATTATTGCCTCTACTCCATACGTGAGTCGGAAGGGGGTCTCCCTGGTAGATGACTGCTACGTCGTGCGATAGGACCAGAGGACTGAGGCTAACTCGTCCGCCCATGCCCCCATTTCTGGTCAAGTCTCTTCTTGAGGCCTTGCAGGATAACCTTATTCGCAGCCTCAACTTGACCGTTGGTTTGGGGATGCTCTACTGACGAGAACTTTTGCTTTATGCCCAGGCCGGCAAGGAACTCTCCGAATTTTTTATCAGCGAACTGGGTCCCGTTATCCAAGATAACGACTTCCGGGATTCCAAACCTGGCTATCATCTATCTCCACATGAACTTCCGACAGTTTGCCGAGGATATACTAGCTAACGGCTCGGCTTCTATCCACTTGGTATAATAATCGATCGCCACTATTAAGTACTTGACCTTCCCTGGCCCGATCAGAAAGGGTCCTAACAGGTCGATTCCCCATTGCGAGAAAGGTCGGGAAACCGTTAGTAGGCTTAGCTCGGCCACTGGTGCTTTGTGGAAGTTGGCGTTCTCTTGGCATCTTTTGTACCTTCTATCGAATTCTTTAGAATCTGCCATTATAGGGGGCCAGTAATAACTAGCTCTGACAAGCTTTCTGGCTAGGGCCTTTCCTCCAATGTGGTGGCCGCAGCATCCCTCGTGGACTTCTCTAAGGACGTAGTCTATTTGGTCAGGATGCAGACGCTTCAACAGAGGTTGGTTAAGCCCCTTCTTAAACAATTGGCCTTGTATGATTGTATACTTGGCCGCTTCTCGCCTTATTGTCTTTGCCGCCTTCTCGTCGCTGGGGAGTTTGGCATTTTCCAAGAAATCGATGATTGGGCTCATCCAGGAAGGATCTACCTGGGTCAGATGCAACGACACTGTCGGTTCCTTTATCAAACCCTGAATGAGAGATCAGTTCCCCGTCCCTGGTTTTGTGCTCACCATCTTTGATAGGAGGTCTGCCCGTGCGTTCCTCTCTCTCGGTACGTGCTGAACTATGACCTCCTCAAATTGCTTACTCCATTCCCTGACTTTCTCCAGATATTTCTGTAATAGTGAATCTCTGGCTTGGTAGCTCCCATTGATCTGCGAGGTCACGACCTGTGAGTCGCTACATATTTCCAGTCTGGTAGCTCCAACCTCTCTTGATAGAGCTAGGCCGCCCAGTAAGACCTCGTATTCTTCTTGATTGTTCGATACCGGGAATTTGAACTTGACTGACTGCTCGTATACAACTACACTTGGGTTCTCTAAGATAATTCCTGCTCCTCCGAATGTTTGGTTGGATGCTCCGTCCACATGGAGCTTCCACCATGTGCTCGGAGTCCCGGCAGGGTCCCCTATGACCTCTACCAGGAAGTCAGCCATGGCTTGAGCCTTGATCGCATGCCTGGGTTTATACTGCAAGTCATATTGGGAGATTTGAACAGCCCAAGTCATCATTCTACCCGCCAGATCAGGTTTCTGGAGTACTTGGCAGATTGCCTGATCCGTCCTGACGATTACTTAGTGCCCTTGAAAGTACTGCCGCAGCCTGCGGGACGAGGTCAGGAGCGCATATGCCACCTTCTCTAGCTAGCTGTACCTTAGCTCTGCTCCTTGTAGTGCCTTACTCACAAAATATATTGGTTGTTGGATCTTCCCTTTTTCTCGCACCAAGACCACCGCCAATGCCTCATCGGTTACTGCCAAGTACAAGTACAGTGCTTCTCCATTCTTAGGCTTCCCTAGGACGGGTGGTGCCGAGATTATTTCTTTGAAGTGCTTGAAAGCCTTCTCGCATGCCGGGGTCCACGCGAACGCTATCCCCTTTTTCATCAAGTTAAAGAAGGGTAGCGCTTTGGCCGCCGACACACCGAGGAAGCGGGACAGCGCGGTGAGTCTGCCCGCCAACCTTTGGACATCTTTCACGCATCCCGGGCTCTTCATTTGTAGGATTGCTTTGCACTTTTCCGAGTTGGCTTCCACTCCTCTCTGGGTTATCATGAACCCCAAGAATTTCCCGGCTTCGACGATAAAGGCACACTTGAGTGGATTGAGCCTCATGTCGTGTTGTCGAAGAGAGGAGAAGACGTTCTCTAGGTCACTGATGAGGTCCTCAGCCTTGGTGGCCTTGACCAGGATGTCGTCTTCGTACACCTCTACCGTCCCACCGATGAGGTCTTTGAATATCTTATTCATCAGCCTTTGGTACGTAGCCCATGCATTCTTCAGTCCGAACGGCATCACCTTGTAGCAGTATGTCCCTCCTGGCATTATAAACACCATTTTCTCCTTATTTGGCCGGTGCATCAGTATCTGATTGTACCCGGAATAGGCATCCATGAAACTCAGATATCGGTACCTGCTGCCGCGTCAACAAGGGCATCAATGTTGGGAAGGGAGAAAGAATCATTGGGACATGCTTTGTTGAGATCGAAATAATCCACGCGCATTCTCCATTTTCCACTGGGATTTTTAACTAGGACTACGTTCGACAGCCAAGTCGAGTAGTCGAGTTCCCGGATGAAGCCCGCTTCTAGTAGATTGGCCATTTTCCTGGCCAACTCTTCTGCCCTTTCTTGGGACATTTTCCTCCTCCTTTGAGCCACCGGCTTTGCTTCTGCTCTTATGGCTAGTTGGTGTGACATGAACTGGGGGTCTATACCCGGCATGTCGGCCAGAGTCCAGGCAAACAAGTCGCCGTTAGCTCTGATCATCTCCATCAGGGGTTCTTTCAAGTTGTGAGGTAGGTTTCTATTTACAAAGGTGAACTTTTCATCCAAATCGCCGACCCTGAACTTTTCGAGGTCCCTTTCAGGTTCTGGCCTGGGCTTGTCATCAACCCTGGCATCTAGGTCGGCGAGGAAGACACCAGATGCTTCCTTAGATTTCTTCCTTAGAGAAAGGCTGGCATTGTCGCATGGGACCGCCGTTTCCAAATCTCCCCTGACGGTCCCCACTGATCCGTCATCAGCAACAAACTTCATTAGTAGTAGTTTGGT
Organism: Arachis duranensis; assembly: GCF_000817695.3. Lineage (NCBI taxonomy): Eukaryota > Viridiplantae > Streptophyta > Magnoliopsida > Fabales > Fabaceae > Arachis > Arachis duranensis. The sequence goes on along the minus strand of NC_029780.3, from coordinate 6,203,453 downwards.
GCAAATAACTGCTCTAAACTCGTTAATGGTCTTCCTCCCCAAGATGAGGTTGTAGGCCGTAGAGTCTCTTAAGACAACGAACTCCACCATTAGCGACCTCTTCCCTCGACCTCCGCCAATGGAGACCGGGAGGGAAACTACTCCATCAGGCTTGATGAAGTTATCACCCAGGCCGACAACGCCGTGTTGGTGGCCCCTCAAGTCGGCATCCCGTAGGCCTAAAGCATCAAATACATTACGGAACATGATGTTGGAATCGGCTCCCGTGTCTACCAGGATCCGTTTTACCAGGGCGGTTGAGGGTTCTCTGTCGCATCGTCAAACCATTGGTCTTCGGGGCCGAATGATATCGACGGTACCCTCTGGGAGGGCAGCGTGGAGCCAGAAGACATAGCTAAGACCTTGGCGTCCTTCTTGCTAGCCGATTTCGATCTAGGGGGAACGTCTCTCCCGATCATTACATTTACAACAGTGAGGCCACGTTCATTATCCTCCTCAGGCTCTCGTCTTTGTCTCACGGCGCAGTTTTTGTCCTTGCTGGACCGGTCGTGGTCCCGCCTCCTCGGTTCCCTTATAAGGTGGGAGAAATCGGCCAGCTTCGCCTCCCAAATGGCCTGCTCCAGGGTGTCTTTAAGGTCGAATAAGTCTTGGGTCTTGTGGCCATAGCCCTTGTGGTAATCGCAACAGAGGTTTTTCTTTCCTCTCGTCCTATCCTTGAGTTGTCGGGGCTGCGACAAGATGCCCTTGTCTGTAATCTGCTGGTAGACTTCAACGATTGGAGCTGTCAGGGGGGTATAGTTGGTAAACTTTCCTACCCGGGGAAACGACTTGAAGGTTTTAGCTGATCCTCCGTCTTTGGAGTGCTCCTTTGACCTTTCCCCGCCACTGAGCGGGCGAGCATTGGAGGAAGCGGGCTGTCGCTTATTGGCTGCCACGACCTGGCTGACTTCTTCATCATTGATATATTCCCTAGCCACGTTCTGAATTTCTTGCATTGTCCAAACGGGTTTGGTGGTAAGGTGTTTCCTGAAATCCTCATTCAATAACCCGTTGGTCAAGCATAGGCTGGCTACCGAATCGGTTAAGCCGTCGATCTCTAAGCACTCGTCATTGAATCTATCCAGGTATTTCCGGGTCGGCTCGCCGATTTTTTGTGTTACTCCCAGCAGATTGATCGGGTGCTTCGTTTTGGAGATACGTGTAGTGAACTGAGCCAAGAAAGCGCAACTGATGTCGGCAAAGGAGGTTATGGAGCCTTGAGGGAGGGCATTGAACCAACGAATTGCCGGCCTAGCTACGGTTACAGGGAAAGCGCGACACCTTACTTCATCGCCCACCCCTTCCAGGTTCATCCTGGCCTCAAAGGTCGTTAGGTGCTCCTGGGGGTCTTGGGTCCCATCATACTTCATGTTCGTTGGCTTATCGAAGTGCTTCGGTAGCCAGACTTCCAAGATCGAGCGGTGGAAAGGAGTTGCTCCTATGACCACCGGTTGTCGTCTTTTCCTCGTTTTTTCTCTACTGTCTTCCCTGTGTGGTCGGCTTCTCCTTGACCTCTCTCTGTTGTCTTCTTACTGTGGTCGGGTTTTCCTTGGTCTTTCTCTGCTGCCTTCTCGGTCTTCTTCTACAGCTTCTCTCATCAGTGATCGGGAGTAAATCACAGGATCTCGTCGTCTCCTTGGAATTTCCCTACTTTCCTGGCTCTCAGACTCTGTCCGGGGGCTTGGAGTGCGCCTGGAGTGACTTCTTTGGAGGCTTCTTTCTCTCCTTTGAGGAGATCATGAACGCTTTTGACTAGGAGTCGGTTGATGGCGTTCTCTGCTGGCCACTTCCTGTTCTAGGTTTTGCACTCTGTGGCGCAGTTCTTGTATTATTCTTACGCTATCACTGCCCGTTCCTCCAAAGGGTTGTCTCTCGGGTTGTCGCGAGGGGGGGGATCTGGTGCGCTCGCGAGTAGGAGCGCCTGTGGCTACCCTACCACTTCTGGGGTCCATTCCCTCCCCGCAGGGCTCGCCTCCGTCGTCCGCCCCTACTATGCCCAAAATAAAGTCCATGTCCCCACAGACGGCGCCAATGTACGATTAGTCGATTACCGGACGGTTCAGGGATGCTTGTCGGGTGAAAAGGTGGGGCCTGGTATCGGTTTGGGTCTGGGGCACGAGTAGAGAGAGTAGCCAACTTCCCAAGCTCTTTGTGAGTTGAGGGAGGTGCCACCTGCAATGACACTCCAACCTCAAGTCAGAAGGTGTGCAGGTGGTATGAGAATAGGGGATATAGTGACGTACCTCTGGAGAGGGGTAGGGCCCTCCTCTTATATACCCTGTCAGTAGGGCGGGTCCCACAGGGGAAGGCCACCTTCCAGGAAACTTCGTGCCCCACAGCTATTATGCAGCTGGCTAAAGGGGCGTGTGTTCGGGTCGCAGAACCGGACGGGTTGTGGACGCCCTTCCGATTGCGCGGATCGGGTTGTTTGTGGGTTGGGTCGGCTGCTGTGCCAGCTGGGCTGGGCCGCAACATTATCAATATAAAATATATGTTAAAATATAAATACACATTAAAAGTAAAATAAATCACACATATATTTATACATAAATACATTAGTAGTTAATTTTAGTGATTGATTTTAGTGTACAAATAATATTTTTGTATAATTATATACTATATGTATGAACAATTTCTTTTGCAAGAATATGAATAATACTATGTGAACAAATATGAAAAAAAATTAACTCTTAGTTGTATAATAATTGTACAAAAAGATTATTTATATTGCATTATTGATAATAAAAACTAAAAAGAAAAGAAAAGTAAGAATAAGTCAAAAGTGGCAATACTATATATTATACAATAAATGAGTTTAGTGATCTCATCTGTTGTATCATCATAGTGACCTCATCTCTTAGTTGTATCATTCAAAGAATATTTTTTAGTTTAGACATGAAGCAACAAAATGAGTTTCTTTTATATATGAGACAAAAAAATATTTAAAAAAATTAGTCTAAAGTCATTATAGATTTTATGTATAAAATTATAAATATTAAATTAAATGTGATAACTTTAATTATTAAATTAAATAATTATTAAAAGAAGCCTGCAATATGCAAACGGTAAGCAACAAAGTTTATATCATATTCCATGTCATTTTCTTTTAAATTATTTATTCTTAAGGATGGAATAGGATGCAAAGTTAAGGAGGCGAAGTAAAAAAATTAACAAGCTAAATCAAATGCAAAATGACCCATCCTTTCCAATATACAAAATTTTTAAGTAAAATGACAAATAAGTCTTTGAAGATTTATACTTTAAATAAATTAATTTCTGAAAAAAAATATTAATAAAGACTTCTATCATAATAGATAAGGACAATTATTAGTCCTTATAATTGGGATAGAAAATTTTAATTTGAATTTCAGTTGTTTATACTCTTATCTTAGAAAATTTTATTAGTCTTTTTTTTTTAAGAATTAATTTGTCCAAAAATATAAACTTTCAGAAGACTTATTTGTCAATTTATGCTTAATGGATTAAAGTTTAGGATACCGCTAGGGAGACAATGGATTATTTGTACAATGTGTACAATGGCTATTAAGTTATGAAACGAACATCTCCTATACTATTTAGAATAACCATCCGAGTACAAGGGATAATAAACATCTTCTCGAAAAATTAGTTTAATTTTTGAGTTCACCAAGGATCGAACTCTTGACCTTTCGGATCAAGCACTTTAATACCATGTCATGATACCACTCATCCCAAAAGCTTTAGCTGACAGAAAAATGTAACACTAATAATTATATCTCTAATACTCTATAAACCTCCATTGTACACATTGTATAAATATTTCATTGGCTCCTCATACTTTCCCTAAAGTTTAACATAGCGCTCAAATATTATTTCATCCAATAAGAAGATATACGTGATTTCAGGCTTCAACCAAAGTAGGAGGAACTGCTTAAGCACTATATATTCAATTCTTTATATATTGCAAGTAATTAAAACCTTATATATTAATATCAAAAAGGCAACTATAATCCATAAATAATGGTAAAATATTTTTGTTATAATCCCTGCCTGGATATATGGAAATCTAGAATCAGATGCAAATAATTAAAGTTAAGGATCCAAAGTAAAAAAAACTAATTAAAAACCTGAATAAGATATACAAATAAACCATGCCTAATCCTTGTCCAATGTGTATATATATACACTATTATAGCATAAGGAGGATCACTAAGGTCTAAGACATTACATAATTGAATTGAATTAAGGCCTCCATAATATATCATACACACCAAATTAAAGAAGCAACATGAGTTCTAATAATTATTCCAGCAACAATAGTGGAAAGCAAAACACCAAAGGTGCGGTAAATTCAAGTGGATTCACATTTGGAAAAGGGAACAACTCCATGTTCTGCAACTGTGTTAAGCTGCCAGGTGGTGCTCTTTGTGGTGTTTTATGCCTTTGGCAACAAGTTTCTGGTTGCTTTAAGTCATGTTTGGCCATTGTTAAGATTCCAAGCTGCTTTACCTGTTGCCCCTGCCCTTGTTGTTGTTGTTTTGCTAAGTCATAATAATCATCTCATATGAAATACTTAGCATCATCTTGTTATATTTAAATATTTGTCGTTAGTTAACTTGTCTTATATGTTATATGGTTCATGTTAGAATCTTTCTTACTAGCTAGTTTGTGTCAAAATTTTATGGTATCATCATAAAATTTACTATTGATTAGTGAGATGGTGAATTCTACAATTGACTATTATTACGATAAATATAATAGATATATAATTTTAACAATATATAAAAATATTATTGAATAGTAAAAAATATAATTTTAATTATATTTTTATGTATTGTCAAAATTTTAGAATTATCTTATGTTTTTATAGCCACTAAAATGATAGTCATGATAGTATTCACTTTAGTTAGTAAGATAGATTCTATTAGAGCTATACATATATTAAAAAAAAATCTAAGTATTTACATGAGATGATTTTACTCTGATATTTAAACAAAAAAAGAAGAAAAAACTCCTGTGTTATGTTGCCCCGGTTTGGAAAGAACTCCTTCTCTTTGAAGTGTAATAATTAATTAATTATCGTTATACTCTTCTCTTATTTTATCTCTGCATTGTGGTCTCATTGTTACTAGTATTGTGTTTTATACTTTTATAAAAGTTCTCCTGTATCTGAATACTAATAATAATTGTAGTAGTTCTAATTCTACTGGTATTAAAGAGCTTGCATGTTAATTGTCACTTGAGCTTTATATTTGTCTACTTGTAGGCATATAAGGTTCAAACCATTTTCCCGTACAAATACAAATAAATAAATAAGAGAGTAGTTTTATATGAAAGTTTCAAAAAAAAGGATCTTTAAATCTTATATCAGTATCCAAGATTAGAACATATATAACGTAGCGTTTGGGAGAGAGACAAAGGCTGAGAGATAGAGACTGAGAGACAAGAATTAAAATAAGTCTCAGTATTATATTTGGTATAAAATATTATTCAAAATAAAATACAGAGACTAAAATAAATGAAATGACCAAATTATCCCTACTAATTAAAAGAAAAAAACAAAAATAAAACCCAAATCCAATCCTTCAGACAACCATTTCCCCTTCCTCCTTTCTCAATCCCTAATCTCACGTCATTTCACCCAATTTCGCCGCGTCAATCTCTTGCTTGGCGTCGACTTCGCCGTCGACGAGGAAGCCTTGCCACCGTTTCATCAATTCCTTCGCTTTTACGGTTCTCTCCATCTGTCTCTCTCTTTCTCTCTTGCTCTCTCTCACTTTCTTCTGTTAGTTGCAGGAGCAATTTGGTTGCTATTCATGCTGGAAACAGGGGCTATCCTCCGAATAAGGTATGTAAGCTGATGATTATGATAATTTTGATACCAAATTTCTGATGTTTCCTTGTCTTTGCAAAAGGGTAAAAATTTCAACAAAGGGCATCTGTAAAAATTTGAACAGAACTGTTCTTATTATAGAGATGATTATTTTGAGCATGATAGAATTACATATATACTTGTAAGCAATCACTGGTTTCTCTGACTACTGCGTCAAGTTTTGAACTAAGTATGACCCTTCCTTTTCCAGGTTGTCTGTACTGAAGGACCCGACAAAGTCAGAGAATTAATTGCCATAGGCGCTTCATTTGATCATGGAGAAGATGGTAACTTGCATCTAGTGAGGGAAGGGGGTCATTCACATTGTCGAATTGTTCATGCTGCTGATATGACTGGAAAAGAAATTGAAAGGGCTCTGCTAAAGTCAGTTGTTAATTCTAATATTTTTGTGTTTGAACACCATGTTTGTTTTCTCTGATATTATTTTATTTTTATACTAATGGTTTTGTACTGTATCCCTTGCTGGTACCTCGCTCCAAGCATGCTGGTATTTGTCAAACATTTGAAGTTTTAAATTCATGGGCTCCATTCACTTGAAATTGTTGCTGTTCAAATTTTACTAGGTACATTTTGAATGTCTCAGTGCGTTCTCTAACTAAAGATATATAATATGCCACTGGTGTTGTAGGATGGATCTGATATCACTTGTGTTGGTATTGACACTCTGAATACTGAAACATTAGAGGTGGGGAAAGTGATTTTGTGCAATTGCTTGAGAAAGATGTTATTGCTATTGTTGAATATATTTCTGAATTTTCATCTTTTTAGTTTTTAGGTGGTAAGATTCCTTTCAAATGTGACTTTGCTTGCATCTGGTGGAGCTGGACATATTTATCCCAAAACTACAAATCCTCTGGTAGACCTCTTTTCTATTAATAAGATAGTTTTATCTTGAAAACTAAAGTTTACAAATAAACTACTAATTATTGTTATTTACTCATTTGCAACATCTTATTAATTTATTCTGATGATACACTATAAATTTAGAAATAGCATGATTAAAATATAAACAAAATTAATAAGGTCTAGTTTAAGCTGAAATTGTTGATTGATTAAGTGGTTTTCTTTGTCCTTGTAAGTGTTAATTGATGGCAGTGAAGTGATCCATCTTATTCTGGTTGCACACTTAATATGTTGACTTGCTTATAGTGCATGACCTGCATTTTATGGTCTTATTTCTTTTAATTTAACTTGTTTATCTTTTTGTTATCGAAGGTGGCTACCGGAGATGGAATTGCCATGGCACACCGAGCTCAAGCTGTGATTTCAAACATGGAGTAAGTAGATGAAGGCAAAAGGATACATAACTTATGCATCACAAAATCTCTTGAAGGCAAAAGGAACTACATATTAAGTTATAGTGTTGGGTTTTAAATTGTAGCATGAGTATTTATGTGTAATTTGTTTGTATTTGTAAACATGTTGTAAAAGCATGTATATGAATGAATTAGATTGACTGATTTGTTGACATTAAATTCTTGAAATTAGATTGGCTGTTTTGGGAAATTCTTGTATTCTTTACCTAATTCCAAACAAAACAACTGCAAAATCTGATCCAACTAAAAAGTTATATTATCATAATATCATACAAAGCATTTAATATAGATGGGAATAACAACTTGCTAATAACATAGATGGAAGGACACTGAATTTAGCATATTGAACTCATTAATGTAAATTCACGAAGCATTAGTTTGAATATTCAGTATGTAACATTACCTTAAAAATTTATGAAGCAATAATTTGAAAAGTCAGAATCTAATAATAACTTGTGAATTAGGACATTTTACCTAATAATTTATTGAATTCATAAAAATAACTAAATCATCTTAATAAGTTAATGAATTCATAAAAATAACTACATAAAAATAATTAAATCATCCTAAATTCATAAAAATAACTAAATCATCCTAACTAGTTATTGAATTCATAAAAATAACTAAATCATCCTAACTATGTTCAACAAGAATTGTTAACTAGAACCACTTATTCTAATTGAGAATGGATCGCACATAACCACTCTTCTAAGAATCCTTCAAACCCCAGAAAACCTTCTCCATCTGTGCATTATTAGCAAACTTCACTGCAACCTGCACAACCTCATCGTTATCGAATCCAAGCTGTTCAAGCTTCTCACTGACCATGAACTTCTCATTCACCCCAGATATAGCATCAGCAAGAACTTGGGCATTCCTTCCTTGTTCAGCAGTCGAAAATTGCACCTGTTCAACCATCCTCTCTAGAATATCATTTTGCTTCCGCTTCTTTCCCGAATGCCTTCTGCTAGCTGCACAAGCATCAGAGTGTGAACCTGCTCCTTGTCCTTCATGAAAACTTACATTTGCTGACATTCCAAAATCGTCCAAACTTGGACAATGATTTTCCTCCTCCTCTTGAACTTGCTCCTGTGCGTCAAAACCACTGACTGCACCTGCACCCGTGGCTCGATCCTTTCCGAATATACCCTTTAATCGGTGGAACAAAGGGAATGGCTTACCAGGAGTATAAAATTTGGTTGGGAGTGCCTGTGATGAAACTTACAAAAGTTAGTATACATATTCTAAAGTCACTAATAAAATAATTTCAAGTAAGTTTGTTAACAACCTTCATCCACGCATCAAGAACGTCTCTACTGTCAACATCTACGCACTGTTTTTCAGAATTCAACCCAAATCCACTGCATGCCAGCATCTCAGAGGCATATTGATACTTCTCCTTCAGTCGCTTATGCTTATTCTTGCAATGCTTGGCAGTTACCGTACAAGTTGGGAATGCTTCCAACATCTTCAGGACTAATTTTTCAAAAATTCCTGGTCTAAATTGTCCACAATCAGCTTTCAAACCATCAACAACACACTCCTCCATGAAACCAACAAATGCTTCAGTTTCTTCATCAGTCCACATGCGTTTGTCCATTGTCATCTAAGAAGAAATGTAACATGCAATAAGTTGTACAATCCATTAAAATCAAACATCACCTATGATAATAGAAATCTAACAATGCAATAATTAATCATACTAATAATTATGAATATTACAAACAAGGCTTACAATAACCATTTAAAAATTTCAATGACAAAAAATCCAACAAAACAATGGAATGTCTTTCGCACACAAATTTAGCTATTACATCACAAGTTTCATGCCAAATTAAACCTGGAGATTCAAGTTGGGCCTATAATCTATCCTACTCCGTACGACTAGTTCGCCACTCTTCGTACATCTCAATTGCAATGTTGTCACGCCATTGTGTCCACTCATTCGTATTTTCAACCACATCGATCAACTCATCTGGTGCTTCCTCTTCGACGGGTAGAAATTCATCTAAGAAGCTAGTTTGCTCTTCCGGATCCATATCCATGTTCTTCCGAATAAAATTTTGCAACAGACAACAAGCAATTATGATCTGATTTTGTGTTTTTATAGGGTAAAAGCTAGGACTTCTTAAAATTGACCATCTCTTCTTAAGTAATCTAAAGCATCGCTGTATGACATTCCTAGCAGAAGAATGCTTTCTATTAAAATACTCCTGATAGTTGCGAGGTGCACGTGTTCCTTGAGCCCACTCTCTAACATGATAGCGAGTGCCTCTATATGGTGCTAGGAACCCAGGACCATTTGTGTAACCCGCATCCACTAAATAGTAATTACCTATAAATATTACATACAAACAAAATAAGCTCTACAACTGTGCAGTCAAGCTTAATATCAAAATCTAACTTATGACTTATAAATTAGATATTACCATGAGGTATCTTGAGACTATTACCACGAGTGATTGCATCTCGAAGTATTCTTGAATCAGATGCCGATCCCTCCCATCCACTAAGTACATAAACAAAGCTCATATCTCGGTTACACACTCCTAGGACATTAGTACATATTTTACCCTTCCTTGTTCTATATCTTGACTTATCAGACTCGGGGACTGTCACCTCTATATAAGTGCCATCTAATGCTCCCAAGCAACCCTATAATTCACAAAAAATTACAACTTTTAGATAGACAATCCTTTCAGACTTAAAACAAATTATATACATAATCCATTTAGGTTTACCTTAAACTTTCTCCATGTTAGGTCTATGCAATCCTCTTCAACCAGTGAGGCCTTGGCGAATAACAAGTTTTGTATACGTATAATAGCCTTTAAAACCTTATTAAAATACTTACTAACGATTTCCCCAGTCTCTGTCTCAGTACCTCAAAACAAACGCTACCTAAGAGATGTATAGATTCTTTCTTTCTCCTTACTCATCTCCTTATTTTTATGAATAAATTCTTAAATCAGTCCTTATTTAGTAATTGTTCCAATAATTCAATTTAATTCCATTTTATTTCAAACATCTGATTCCTGAAGAAGCTTGAAATAGCTAACCCATCTTCGTGGATGAAAAGAAAAATCATAAGCAAGAATATAACTCGATTCAATTTATCTAATTTTCAAAAAATTACTTTTGCACTCGTTGCATAAATCCGACGACTCAGCGAAAGAATGATGAGTGAACAGTTTCCTTTGTATCCTAAACTTACAGGGGAAAAAATGTGAATAGAAAGTCCTATTTTTTTCAATGTCTCTAAATACATTTTAAGATTTTCAATCTGCAACTATTTTAACAGGAATTTCAGGACTCAAAAATATAATTCACAACAATGCCTTCATAAATAATAATTTAGGATAGCAGGTTAGATATCCAAGGCATCCATATCTGGCACCCGGCTGGGAGCTTTATTTTTGTCCTTTGGATTATCCACAATAGCTGCCTCCGTTGTTGTCAGTAGCAATGAGACACTGCAATTAAAAAAAATTAATTTAAGTATGATATTAATTCCTGAAAATTTTCATACTGCCTTGCTTAAATAAGTGCGGATTTCAGTTTCTGAGTATTAAAGAACAAGTTAATTAACAATAAACCACTGCTAATAAGATCAAATGTTTTGATTTAAGCATCCCTCGTCTGCACAACATTAAAAATATTGTTGTTGGCGCAACAAGTCAATTCAACATTTACATGATCAAAAATTTGTAATTATTTAAATTATTACCAGCTCATGACAATTCCATTGTCCAACTCCCAATATATGAATAAATTGAATTGCATCTAGGTAAAAATAACTGCAATGCGATCATATGATTTTACCTGGCAGCATCTACCAAAGCTGTTCTAACAACTTTAACAGGATCTATGATTCCAGCCTTTATCATATCAACATAGGCACCTGCTTTAGCAAAATAAGCATCATCATAAGCAACAAATAAAGCATTACGAATAACTCATGTATAAAATGTATTACTAGAGAATAATAATTCATAACTTCTTATAAAAATGTCTAGTACACAAGACACAAATGGTGTAAACTAAAAACCAGCGATAAAAGTTGTAGTCTGTAAATATATATATGTAAACTGGTTACAAACCTTTGGAAGCATCAAAACCCAAATTATGATTGTCTTGTTCTAACAATTTGCTCTGAACCAAAGTGCCATCGAAACCAGCATTTGAAGCTATTGTAAGGGTAGGTGCCTATGACAAAATATGCACTATGAGGAAAGATGTTGGATTAAAAATCACAAAGCAAGTAAGAAGTAAAATAGACAGAAACGTCTTTTGTGTACAGAAGAAAAATAGTAAAGTAGGGTGCAAGAACCTTAAGTGCATTCTGAATAATCTGTACTCCTCTTTTCTCATCCTCGTTCTTTGTTTCGAGGTTCTCCAACACTTTTGTAGCATATAAGAGAGCAACTCCACCACCTGAATAAAACAAGATGATCAATAATACATGTCAAAGGTAGAGGCTGATTTGCTGGATCACTGTATACTTTCCACCTAGTTAGAAAAAAAATAGCCTGAGTACCTGGAACAATTCCCTCCTCGACTGCTGCTTTAGTGGCATTTAGGGCATCTGTCACCCGATCTTTCCTTTCCCCAACTTCTGCCTCACTAGCGCCTCCAACCTGGAGATATTATTTGATGCCATTTCAAGAAACTTGTACAAAAACTATCACAAACTAAATATTTTCGGGAGGTGAGATACAAACCTTGAAGACAGCTACACCACCGGATAGTTTTGATAGGCGTTCTTGTGCTTTTTCTTTATCGAACGTGGCAGAACTCTTGTTCATTGCTGTCCTAAGCTATAAAACAATATCCATGTACTAAATCATAAGTTACATAAAAGGCAATATAACATGAGTAGTGGTAATTGGTAAACATTCTGATTATTATAAAAAGATTGTTAACTATTTTAATTGAAATGGTAGTGTTCATATCACTTTTAAATGTCTATGCAACAAACATCACTCAATGCACACAGTTGCACAATAAAAAAATTTGCAGAAGGAACAAAATACTAGAGGGAATGAATATGATCACTCTGATTTTGATATTTATAACAAAATAATTCACACGACAAAATGCTAAGCTCATGTCACATTGCATTATTCGGGGAATAGAGTTATGGCAGCAAATAGAAGATACTTGGTGCAAGTATTGAATTAAGCCTAAGCTAAGATCCGATTAATTCCTTTCATATTGATCAAATGGTTCTGCAAGAAATAGATATAAAATCACTAAGCTAAATGACTTTGAACAAAATACCAGAATGAAACACTTCCAAAAATTCGAAAAAAAAAAATACCTCCTCACATCTCTCTTCAATGAGTTTCTTATCCCCACCTCCATGTAGAATGATAGTGTCATCAATGGAGATAGTAACCTGTTGTGGATTCATTTGGTTACATAAAATAGTATGAAGAACCGAAAAACTTGTATGTTCATTTGAGTGCACACCTTTTTGGCAGTACCAAGCATTTCTGGTAGGACTTTGTCAAGAGTAAAACCACGCTCTTCTGTGATGACCTGTTTCCAAACCCATCATAATCATTTTCCCAGTAAATGACAAGCAGTTTCTAAAAATGACGCACCCTAACAAGAACCAATAAGCAGTATCTAAGAAATAAAGAAGCGGAGGAGATAATCACCTCTCCTCCAGTAAGAATTGCAAGATCATCTAGATTTGCTTTTCTGTTATCACCGAAACCAGGAGCTTTTATAGCACAAACCTAAAATGCAAGAAACATGAAATGAAGTAAGTGGAAAAAAAGTAAAACAAAATCAAGTTCCAAGCTGTTGCCAATATAAAGGGCAAATACATGGATGACTATACGATATTCAACATCTAACGTAAGTTAACATAACAGAAAATCAGAAATCAGAGAGCAACACAAGAAAGCAGACTCAGGTCACCAACATAGAACATAAATGACTCTAAAATTAGAGGGAAATGAAACACAGAAACAGAATATATAATCAAGAGGAAAGCCTGTAATCACCTTAAGCCCAGCATGATGCTTGTTTAGTATGAGCATAGCCAATGCATCACTCTCAACATCTTCTGCTACAACCAAGAGCGGTCTTTTTTTCTGATTAACATTAAACAACAATCAAAACAATGAGAAGAATCAAACTGCAAATGGAAACAAGCACATTGTCAATATTAGCTTGCAAACCTCAACTGACAGTTCCAATATTTTCAATAATGAATTCATGTCTGAAATTTTCTTGTCATGGATGAGGATAAGGGGGTGATCCAATTCCTACAAAATCAAAGTTGTTATTATTAATATCACAAATAAAACCAAAAATAGATAAAACTACCCAAATTGATGAAGCTTTTAATTAACTTGATGTACATCACAAATATCTGAATAAACCAAGTTCATAACATTGATTCCACTGCTTAACATGAAGCTATGAACTTATACAATGGAAAATGAAAATAGGGTTCAAAGCAATAAGCTGGAAACTTGCATCTTTGCCACATAATCATAATAATCACGAATAAGGTCATCTTTATAGAAACATTATTTCGCAGAAGATAATCCAAAACATAATAATAATTATAAATGAAACACCATCTAAGCATACCAACATCAGATGCTTATGAAAGGCAAATATACTTGAACATAATATGTCAGTTCAACTTTTCAGAATCTTTGATATAGTCATATAGATGCTAGTGACAAAAGAAGTATTATACACTTACACATTTCTGGGTTTTCTGATCAGTAATAAAATAGGGAGATATATAGCCTCTGCCCAACTTCATTCCTTCAACAACTTCCAACTCATTGTCCAAAGTGTTTCCATCCTGAAAGCTCTGAAAGTTAGCTAACCTGGACTTGAGCATTGTAAACAAGTTCACAGAAAAGCACAAAACATTCACGTACAGCAACGGTAATAACTCCTTCCTTTCCAACTTTTTCCATTGCCTTTGCAATCAATTCACCAATGTCTCTCTCTCCATTTGCAGATATAGTCCCAACCTGCAGGTTATATAAGTGAAATAAATGGGCAACAAACATAGTTCAATAGATAATAGATAATTGTCAGATAAATATATTGTAAAACTTCCCACTGTCAATAGTATTCAGTGTTTACGCTCTTAAAATCAATGATAGAAGGGCATTAGGGAAGTAAACCGAAAGTATACTTCATATTTTTTTTAAACAAAAATCCATTCAGAAAGAGAAATTTTTTCTGAAAGACGCTTGTACCTGGGTTATCTCTTCAGGTGTGCTTATCATTACTGCCCTGCTTTTCAAATCAGTAATTACAGCATCAACTGCCTTATTTATTCCATTGCGCAAATCCATGACATTTACACCAGCTGCAATCGATTTGCAACCTTCTATCAGTATTGCCTGAGTTAACACAGTCGCACAAGTTGTACCTGGAATCACAGAAGAAACGTAGACTTGTTAGATAAATAGATCTAAGTTATGAACAACATGGAAAAATAGCTTAAAATTTTTTGATACTTGAACAATCATGGAAAATACCTTCTTACATTTATTTTAAAAATAAATAAATAACTTGATTGCCTCATGATTGAAAACAATTCCTTCTGAGTTCAAAATCGCTTCAGCTAGAATTCATACTAAAGCAATATCATCAAAGAAAACACAAATCCTTAATGAAAAGTAAAATCACCATCTCCAGCAGCAGCGTTGGTAGCCTTGGCAACCTGCTTAACAAGATCAGCACCAATGTTCTTAGCCTTATCCTGAAATTTGATACTCTTAGCTACTGTCACACCATCCTTTGTGATCCTTGGGTTCCCATAACTTTTCTCAATAATCACATTACGACCCTAATTCAACCAACCAAAAAACAACAAACATTGAAAAAAATAACTAAATAAAGTAAATTTGCACACTAATCATGTCAATTTCATTTATTCAATCCCAAATAAACTCAAGAATACCTTAGGTCCCATCGTAACCTTGACAGCATCAGCAACCTCAGTGACACCCTGAAGAATTGCAGCACGAGCTCCGACGCCAAAGTTGATGTCTTTGCTCGCATAGTTTCTACTTGAAATAACCCTGCAGCGTATCTGTTCCAGCAACACATAAATAAAAATGAAGATTGCAATTCGTAGAAGTGGAAGAAACAAGAGTGGAAAAGGAGAGTGTAATTGTTCATACAACGTTCTTTGAGGTTGAGGAAGTGATGGAGGAGGCTAGCTTGGAAGCTAATCGATACATTGAAACAAAAATTGGGAATCAGAAATGAAAGAATGAATGAAATGAATGAATGGAACTCAGAAATGATGGAGACAGCTGAGAGTAGTAGGGCTTTACAGAGGGTTTAAGCTTCACTATTTTTTATTTTTTTTTATTCTTTGGTTATTAGTTATTACTATTATTATTTTTTCTGCGGATTCTCGAATGTTCTTTCATTTTTTTTTCTTTTGGATTTCCTGTTTAGGAGAAGCGAAAGCCCAAACTTTAAAAGACAATCGGCGAACCGTAATGGGCCTCAACTATCACTTATTTTTATTAGTAAATTATATAAGAAATATAACCAAATTGGTTGGTCTCTTAGTTCACTAGTCCCCGGATCCCGCTAGGGAGACAATGGCTTATTTGTACAATATGTACAATGGGCTATGAGTTACAAAATGAACATCCCTCATATTATTCAGAATAACTATCCGAGTGTACTAGGGATAATAAACAAGCTTAAACTGATTTTCGGGTTAATACTATGTTATGATACCACTCATCCCAAAAACTTCAGTTGATAGAAAAAGATAACACTAATAGTTATATCTCTAATACTCCGTAAACTTTCATTGTATACATTGTACAAATATTCCATTAGCTCCTCATACTTTTCCAAACATAAATATGGTTAAAGATAATAGACGAATTAGTCCTTGATCTGTCGAGTTGGAGAATCCTCTGAGTAACAAAAAATAAAATATGGTTAAAGATATTCAAATTATTTTTATAGAATAAAAGTGACATATTTAAAACAATATTTTTATATAATGTACTAACAAATACGCTTTTTATTTTTGATACAGAGGATGGAATTGAGTAATACAACACTATGAAAAAGAGGGATGCTTTCCATATATGTGGTGTCAGTAGTGTTTTAGTAGAAATTGAAAGGTCCGTTTTGAGTTCAGAAAAAATAAAAAAAATAAAAACTCTAATCGGAGGGTCTGTTTTAATTTAAAACAAAAAAAGAAAACAAAACTAATCGGACGGTCCGACTTGTGATTTCGAAAATAAAAAATTTTTAATGTTGAAATCGGATCGTCCGATTTTTATTTTAACAAATAAAAAAAATAAAAAATATAAATGGGACCTTCTGATTTGGGATTTATTTTTTTTCAAGTGAATCGGACCCTTCGATTTATAATTTATTTTTTTCATCAAACAAATCGGATCATCCGATTTGAATAAAACACCATATAAAAAAAACACATAATCTTTCAATAACAATGTATTACACATATATTTAATCAATATAAAAAAAAATTAGCCTAACAAATATATATGATATTTATCATCATTTTTATTTTTCAAAAAATTTATAGTTTTATTAAAATGAATTTCTTATTCAATAATTTGAAATTCTAATTATCGTAACAGTGAAAACTGAAAAGTAACCATAGTATCTATGTAAAAATTCTTTTAGCAAAGTATAATTAAAAAAAATCGATTGATAAAAAACAAATTCAAAAGTAGAAAATTGATTTATTTCTCTTTATTTTAAATACTTCAAAAAGTAATAATGTTTCACTATTAGTAAAGTTTCACCAGGGGTCTAGGATGACACTTGCCCATACCCCATAGATTGCAGAACCTTTGTGGGACATTTTTCGGTGGCTGTCGATTATTAGAGCAGCAGCACCACCATGTGTGGTTTGGGATGAATTCATTATTATTTATTATTATTTGGGATGAATTATGTCTTCATTTTGTCGATATGATTTTGTTTTTGTTGTTAAGTGTTGTTAAGTCAATCTTCTGGGGATCGGTTTCCGCACATTTAATTTGTAAGTTGATGAACAAAATTTCTGCTATATTACTATAAATTTTAGTTATAGATATTAGAATATCTATCCTTTGCTTGTGAAATTGTGAAATCTTTGTTTGTTCTCAAAGAGATCAGATCGATCGTGTGCACGTGATAATCATTCACATTCATAGATTCGACAAATTCTTACACACAAACCTTCATATCAATCACAAGAAACTGCAATAACATAACAGTACTTCCCGGTGGAGCTACATGTCGTTCCTTTTCCTCATCACATGAATCTCCATATATCAAATCCAATGTGCAAGATTTCTTCAAGTTTTTCCCTGTTCAAATATACCGTTTCCGCAATAAAGAAAATTAAATTTACTAGCCCAGTAAGTCACATCAATAATTCAATTATCACTTATTATTAATCAATTAAGAGTAATTACTTTTTTTTTTAATCAAAATAGAAAAATTCGAACCTATAATCTTTTAGTGAGTATGAAAAAATTATGTCATATGAGTTATAACTCATTAGCTAAAAGTAATTACTTTTAAAATCAAATACTTTAGTCTCTTAAATTTTTAAAATATACACAAAATAATTCTTAATGTTAAATTGTTTTTAAAGAGTTTAGAAAATCTTAAAATAATTTTTTTTAAATATTCAAAAATAAAAACAATAATTTCAATTAAATTAACAGAATTATTTTGTGTATTATAAACTTTGAATAACTGGCAAATAAATTATAATTCAAATGACATAGTTCTTTATATTCACTTAAGAAATTGCGGATTCGAGTCTTCATATCTTTGATTTTTTTTTTAAAAAAAAACTTTGAATAACTGACATTAAAAACTTAAAAAACGACTAATTTTGGGGTAATTATTCATCGATTAATTAAAAGATTACCTCAAGTCCTCTACTACTTCTTCTCCTTCAAGCATCAAGGAAGGTTCTAGCAAACTTTGCTTAAACTTCTTTGTTGGAGGAATTGATGATTCTTCTTGCTCATCATCATCAGATTCAGAACCTTCTTCTTCATAAGATTCTTCGATGCTTCTCTTGGATTTGCGCCCTCTTGGTCCTTCTTCTTCCTCCACATTTTGATATATCCAGCGAATGCCACACTCTTGTATCACTGCATCCAATTTATTCACCACCCCAGCAAAGAATTCAAGTGTAAGATTTGCATTATTGCAAGTAGACGTGGATCCCTTCTCATCATTGATGTCTTTTCCTTTTCTCCCTCTAATTGGCTCCATTATCTTCTTACAACATTTCTCGTCATACCATAAAAACGCATGATCTGAAGTAATATTGAGATGATGGTAGAATTGATCCCAGTGCCATTGTAACAAGGAGAAGCTTTCTGTATGAACCTTTTCACCCCAACTTGTTTCCAAGGAACATTCACACCCAAAGCCTAGGAGGTCACCTACATTGTACCATATGTGTTCTTCTATGCAACTCCATTGTTCTTCAGAAACAACAATGAACAAAAGGAAACCAACTAAGTTGGAATCTCGAGGCACTTCAACACTCAACTTATAAGTAGCTTCTTCAGTAGAGTGGACATCAAACAAGTCATGAATATTACTGCCTCTAACTGGCAACCAATAACAAATCTCACCAAAATATGTATAACAATCAAAGAATCTTTCTTCTTCTTGGTTTTCAAATTCTGTTCCTGATGATGATGGTGTTATCACAAGTTCTGTCCTTACAATAACATCTTTCAAAATGATACCATAGGAGTCTTCATCCAAATTATTGCAGTTCAGGAACAAAAATGTAGCCTCATCTTTCCTGGTTGGTTCGCTTATTGTACTCAACACTGTCTTCAGAAGCTTGCAATTCCAGACCCTAAGGCGTTTCAAGGAAGGTGGAAGCATTGGCAAAAGTTCCAGCATATCACATTGAAAAATGTTAAGAACTTCAAGGCGTGGAAGGCACTTAAGGCTTTGGGGCAAGGTTCTGACATTAATACAACGATATAGGTTTAAGTGCGCTAATGATGATAACAAAGAGAAGCTTTCTGGGATTTCAGTTAAGCTACAACAATTATCAAACACTACACGTACTACAGATTGAAAGACAGGGCTAGGTAGTACTTTATGTAAGGTGATTGCAGTGTCATATTTATGTTGAACAGGGTCAGAAAGCGAGATTTGAAAGGCAAAGTTTGTAGGAAGATCCATAAGGCTCTCACTAATTGGAAAGGAGAAGTGTTGAAGATCCTTAAGATGAAATATTGATGATGGTAGTTTCTTCAAAGCAGTTGACCTGAGATGCAGATGAATTCCGGAATGATGACCAATCATTGGGACTGAGAATTCTTGGAGATTAGGGCAATTATAAGCAACAATTGATTGAAGAGATGGTGAACAATATTCAGTTGATAGGGTTGTGAGTGCGTTGCATTCATATACATGTAAACTTTCAAGCTTTGGAAGAGAGAAAACAGAAGGGTGAACATGAGTCAAGCTTGCACACCCAGTGAGCCGTACT
>NC_029780.3:6177132-6183470 GCF_000817695.3 Arachis duranensis | reverse complement strand
GTTTTTATTTAATTGGTGATTATTCATGTTGTTTAAAATAATCATTATTTACCTAACACTCCCTTTTTAAATATATATATATATATATATATATAAAGAGAGAGAAAAAATCCTATTTAAGAGTTTGTTGACTAATGAGTTATTACATGTAAAAAATAGAATTTTAACTTCTGATATTTATTTAAATAAACTAATAAATTAATTATTAGACCAATTCAATTAAATTTTTTAATAGTTAATTTTATTATATACCAAAGAAGATTGGAGAGAATGAAAGCGCAAAAGTCAACGAGTCAAATTGGTTTTTTAAAGTGGCTTCTAAGCCTTTTTGGTGCGCATTTAACAAGCATGGATGGTTGTTAAATTTATTATGGTAGCTAGATTAATTAAATCTACAATAAATTAAACAGAATAATTATGTCAAAAATATAATAAAAATTTTTTATGAGATTTTAAACACGTATTTTTATACTTTGCAATTCATTGATAATTGATTGTTTATGCATGTTATATGATGTGATATGATGGACAAAAAATAGAATAGCAACAAGCATGATACATGTTAGGATAATTTGGAGATTAATTTGATTTAATCCAATTTAAAGAATCAATTTATTTCACTCTTTTTGGAGAAAACAAATTAATATTTTAATCAGTATACATTCCGAAATATATTTGTACATACCTGTTCCCCATCCCAAAGTTTTTCAACGTTGCTGTATGGCATGGAAAGCTGAACAAGCTTACTAGGCCAACTAGTTGTTAGAGATTTCAATGGACAACCATCCCACTGGATATATCTCAAATTATTAGGCAACTCAAGATTTGTTGGAAGGTCTAGTGTCTCATTAGTTCTCTTCTTCTTCCTCTGAAAAGCTTTATTATCTGCAAGAGCAAGTAACCTTAGGTTTGGCATCTTCCTAAATGCCTGGGAACTTATGCACAGCTCATCAGTGTTTTGAGTCATATCCAAGAATATTGTTTCAATTGCATCAGTCCCCTATGGCCAACAAATACAACAAAAAATGTTAGTACCATTTTTAACAAGCTGCATTTTTTCGATATGATAATTTAGAAACATCAATCTATCTCTTACTTTGTTATTTTTCAATATGTCTCGAACTTCTTCAGATTTCCACAACCCACTACGTCCTCCTGGGTTCTTAATGGACTCTTCATCGACAATTTTATGACCCATTTCCTGTATCAAATCATGCATTTGTATACTATCATTGATTGTTATTCTTATCAAAGCCTTGTCTAAAAGGGTTCTTATCCCTATCTCCGCAAAGAAACCACAGGCATTCAATAACCTTGTTACTTTATATCGGTTTTGCCCTTTGAAAAAACAAGCAATGTCAAGAAATATATTTTTTTCTGTATCATCCAATTCATGAAAACTCCATCTCAATACCTTCTGGATATCTCCATTGGGAACTTCTTTCAGTTTTGCCAATGCACTCTCCCATTCATGATAACTTTTTGATCTCAGAAAAGATCCCAAAACTTTCAAAGCTAAAGGGATGCCACTTGCATAAGCAACTGCTATCATTGATAGATCCAAATATTCAGTTTCTGGACAATGCTTGTTGAAGGCATTTAAGCTGAAAAGTTTAAGGGAGTTCTCAAAATTCATTTCTTTTACTCCATGAATGTGATGTATGATCACTCTTCCCTGAAGCACATGCTTATCTCTGGTTGTCACAATCACTTTGCTACCAAATCCTAGATAATCATGGCCAACCCCAAGCAAAGTTTCTAAGAGTTCAGAAGTATGGACATCATCTAGTACAATGAAAACTTTCTTACGCCTTAATCTACTTATGATTGCTGAGGATATTACTTTGGGAGTGCTAATATGAACCTTTTCCTCCAGCAAATCAGAAAGGAGTTTCTTGAATATGTGATTGAGTCCATGATTTGATGATTCTTCTCTTACATTTTCCAAAAAACAACTAGCCTCAAATTTGGAAGAGAACTCTTTGAAAATTGCAGCAGCAAGGGTTGTTTTACCTATACCGCCCATGCCCCAGATTCCAATGATTTGAACTTCCCTTGATTGCATTTTCAGAAGAGCTTCAATGCATGCATAGTTTTGATCTCGAATAAAAGGACTTCTGAGTTCATTTGTATATTTGTGATTCAATTTCTGCACAACCATTCGGATTATCCCTTCAATGATCTCAGCCTCCGTCCTGGTATATGTAAATTTAACCAAAGGAAAATCAATATACAACCAAATTAAAAGAAAGTGTTTATAGTCAGTGACAAAAAATTGTAAAAAAATAAAATCTACCTAAGGTAAAATAACAAATTTTTAAAATATTTTTTAAATTATATTACTTACAGAAAATTATATCAAAATTCAATTTTTAAAATATTTTTTAGAATATATATTTAATTTTATCAAAAATTAAAAATATATGTTTACCAGTGTTTTAAAAAATTGGAGACAATTTTAATAAGTTACTCTTATAAAAAAAAAAAAGTCTTAAAAAGTAATGATACAATTAATATTTAATATTATAAAAATATATTTAAATCTTAAAAATAAAAATATCCAAAATTCAATTAAAAGATATCTAAAATCTACTCAATAAAATGTACTTGATAATAGTACTTAAAACTGAAAATGCATTTTACTCTAAGATAATAAACTTTAAATTAACATAAAACTAATAAGTTTCTTTTACGTACCAACTATTTGTGTTTATTGTGCATCATATCTTTTATAATTTTTTTTTCTTTTACCGAAAAGAAAACGAACAACAGTAAAAAAAAAACAAATAAAAAATTATTTAAAAAATTTTTCGTTAAATACTACTCTTAAGTCTTTTTCAAGACAACGGAAGTTTTAATTGATGAGAAAGAGTCTTCATTGCAGTCTTTGTCATAATATCTACTACTATATTTGCATCTTTTAAAATTAACTGGAGATCAGCATGCCATTTTAATACATGATATCTCATATTTTAATACCAAAAGATCAATAAAATTAGAGCAATCATGTAAATTATTGACAATAATAAAAGTCTGCACACAGTCTGTCTCACATGTAATATCTTTTTGCCCTAAGTTCCAACCTAAAAGAAAGCCTCTCCAAATAGCAAGTAACTCTCCTTGCAGAATACTATGACTCTCAATTGTTCCCAAACAGTCTTGTTGTCACCTTTTCTTCCAACCTTTACTAACACAGGCAAAACCAACTCGAGCATCATTGTCGAGATAGCTAGCATCACAATTAATCTTAAAGGTACCTATTGAGAGGGGATCCAAGAGCCACTAATGGTGGAGGGGATAGACACTCATTTCAACTCAAAATATTCCGGAGCTCCTTTTCCATGAACAAAGTCATACCAGTCACCTTGTCTGTGGTTCAAGGCTCGTAGGGATGAAATATCTCGTTATTTCTCGAACGCCAAATCCACTAGAGACCAGAAAAGAATCTAAAGGGGCGTTGTTTAAACTACATGGGCTTTTGGACAATCCCGAATGTAATGTAAAACTGATTTCTAACTTGAGAAATATCGTGAACAGCTATCCATGTGCAAAATGTCTCTGCAGCAGTAGGAAGAGCCTCTCAAAGACATAACCAGACCAAGAATTTGTGCTTTTTCGGAAGATGTTGATGCCAAAGCCAAAGTCAATTCTCCCTATCCTTCCAACTAAACATCTTTTTACTGAGCCACAAAAAATCACTATGAGCGTCATAAACCTTTGAAACTGCACCAGTCCAACACCAACCGACCTCTGAACTAGCTTGAACATCCACGTTGTAAGAGTTAATATATAGTTCTGCAGAGACTGATTCAGAGGAGAATAGATATTCTCAAGTTTCCACTATCCAGATGACCGAAGGTCCAAGATTCAAGAATCTAAATCAGAAATGTGAACATAATCCATCTCATAACATAGTCGTCCCTCTCTTCTCCATTTAGAAAACTAAAAGTTCTGTTCCAAATCCCCAATGCACCAAATAAAATCTTCCTGTAAAATATCCCAAACTCGACATATACTCTTCCAAACATAAGATCTCCTGCTTCGAGACCGATTGAAGCAATCATCCTTAGAGAAATGATATTTCTCCGTTAACAATTGAACCTATAACTTGTCAGGCGGATGGTGAAAATGTTGTCAAACTAACTTTTAAGAAGAACAATATTAGCACAAAAAGGATCTCTGATTTTTAGACCCCAAATTTCTTTTGGGAGGGGGGACCAACACCTTCTAATTAATTAGAATCAGGCCTCTACCATCAGTTTGACCCTTCAACAGAAAGTTTCGCATCATGTATTCAATTTAATTAGTTACCCGTTTAGGGAAGAGAGATACCTGCATGTGGTAAGTAGCTAGGAATCGCAGTCATTACCGAATTGAGCAAATAAAGTCTGCCTACCTTATTAAGCAATTTGCCTTTTCAGCTGGCTAGCCTTTCCCAAATCTTGTCCAAAACATCATTGAAAGTTGTGCGTGTCATCCAAGAGAGATTAAGGTTCACCCCTAAATACTTGTCCAAGTTCTTGACGAATCTGATGGAAGACACTCCGGTGAATCTCTTTTCTTGTCGCCGAAACATTCCTAGAGCATAGCGCTTTAGATTTCTCCACATTGACCTTCATCCCAGAGGCTCTGCAGAAGGTTTCTAAAGCTTCCATTACAGTTTGAACTTGCTGTTTTTTGGCTTTACAGAAAAGAAATAAATTATCGGCAAACATCAAATGAGAAATTATTGGACCCTCTCTAGAAATTGCAACCGATTTCCATAAGCCCCTATCAACTTGTTGATTAATAGAATATGACAATCTCTCCATACATAACACAAACAGATACAGTGACATAGAGTCCTTTGTCTAAGACGCCTGCTCAGAGTGAAGCTATTTAATCTATTCCCATTCCAGAGGATAGACAACGAGAAAGCAATGATACAACGCATAATCAAATTGACTGCCAGAGGAGAAAAGCCAAAACTCACAAGAATTTGTTTCAAAAACTCCCCAATCCACTCTATCATACGCTTTCTCTAAATCAATTTTAAAGGTCATTGTGCCTTTCTTTGACTTTGTCTTCTTCATCAAATGGAGAATTTCTTGTACTACAATAATATTGTCAGAAGTTTCTCTCCTCGGAATAAACCCTCCTTGAAGGGGTCCAACAATTTCTTTGAGATGGGAACGAAGTTTATTGATCAGGACCTTCGTTATAATTTTGTAAACTACATTACGTACAAAAATTAACAGATTGTAAATCCTTCATAAAAATCGGATTTTCTACTTTTGGAATAAGAATTACAAAAGTTTCTATCGTTCTTGGATCCATATTTAAATTAGAGAACGCATGACGAACCATAATCTAAACGTCAAATCGAACCATCTTTTAGTATTTTTATAAATAAATAAATAAACCTAAAACTCATTAGAGCTCGATACCTTAAAAAAATATGGTGAATGCTATGGTGCCTAAAAGATGTTGCCTATTTATTAAAAAAAGTTAAAAAATAATATTTAATTTAAAAGATATAATAATAAATAATTTTTAAAAAATCAAAACTTACTATAAAAGATAAATTAGACAAAATTTAGACACCAATTCATAAACACCATAGAATTAGCCAAAAAATATATATAAAAACAGCTGACTTTACTTCTCCTAAAATAATTGGTGCTATGAGGCAATAACAACCTTCGTCATGTTTTGTTGGAGGAATTAAAAAGATACAAAATTTTTATAAATAAACTCTAAATAAATATTTTATATCCTACTTTTATCACTATGTGAACACGCTAATATTTTATACCCTAATTATAAAACCAATTCCTCACCCCCCCTCGGTAGTACCTTTTCTTTACGTTTTTTATTAAAAAATGTAAGGTGAATATTAAAATTAGTCATTAATAATAAATTAATTATTATATATTTATATATATTATTTAATTTATTTTTAGTGTAAAGTTTATATTTTAATATATTATACATTAATAACTAATAACTAATTTAATGATTATTTTTTGTATGTATATCAATCATAATTGTTTTTTATTATCTTCGTGTGTGTACGAATATATGTTTATGATTTTTTAGTCTTTTTAATTTATTCCATTCTCTTTGGCTGTGTTAGTTGAAACTCAAGAAGACGGGTCTCCAACTTGAGAGTAAAGAAAGAAACTCGCATTAATTAATTATCTGTATAAGAATCATTATTCATATTTATAATAAACCTTTCTTTATCAATGATATGTCAATAAATTATAATTTAGATGGCATAATCTTTTATTTTTTATCTAAAGTCTTATTTAAAAAAAAAAACTTTATGAATAATATATAATTAATTTTTTTGATAT
>NC_029780.3:6100841-6172757 GCF_000817695.3 Arachis duranensis | reverse complement strand
GGACTTTAAAATAGAAAAATAATACGAAAATGTTAAAGAAAAAACAAAGACTTTGTAAAGAAAAGTAAATTTGTAAAAGAGAAAAAATTACAAGAAATTTAAAAAAATTTAAAAGATATGAAAAAAATTTTATATTAAAAAAAGGTTTTTTATCTACTTAAAAAATCGTTAAAAATATGAATGTGCGAGAGTATTTTTTAAAAATAAATTTTAATCTTTACTCCTTTCATGTCATGTCTATTTACAGTCTTTTTAAACCAATCAAAATTTTTTATGTACTTTATCTAAAAAAAATCAAATATAATTGTTTCCGCTATAACAAGTGTGATAATCGATCCTCTTCAATTGTTTTAATTATTAGCCTCTTCATTACTTCTATCATGGACTTTCATTTTCGATTTACACCTTTTTCGATCAACCTAATTTATTTATTGAAGATTTCTTTCTATCACTTTAAATACTTTTTTGATATAGTCTAGACAAATGTATGTCTTCAATTTATTTATCATCACATTTAAATTATTTTTAGCCAATAGAATGTATAACTGATAAGATTGGTATAATGTTGGGTACAATTCTTTTGCAGAATTTGATAATATATTCTGTAATTTGCGGTAAAAAAGTGTGAAATCTCCTTTTTAAAATGATCTGTTTTGATTAATATATTCACATTTTAGAGAAAAAATTGTTATTTAGTTTGAAAACTCAGAAATACGTTTTATAGTATCTTCATAATAAAGTGTATGTCTTTCTTAAATTTTATATCTTTATAGTTTTTAATAAATAACTTCGAAAAAGAATTATCTTAAACAAATTGTCAGTATTTAAATTTATTTTTAATTTTATTATATTTCTGTCTATTAAAATTATTTTGGCTTTTAAAAATAACTTTATCAAAACACTACTATTGAAACTTATACTTATTGAAGATTAAATCACTTTTATTTTGTCTTACCAAATATTATTACTATAACTTTTAAAAAGTTTTATTTAAAAAAATAAAAATAAAAAAATAAAAAAATTTTATGAAATAGAAGTTTTATCAAATTTAATAAGATTATAGAAGGAAGTAAGTCCAAAAAAGAATTACAAAGTCTTGAAGGTGTAATAACAAGATAGAAGGCGAAAGATACTCTAAATAATAAACTAATAGCATTTTATTTTGAAACATGTCTAAATATTGAAAAATTAGAAGTCAAGATCGTAAATTACTTGATGCAAACTGAAAGAATAAAAATGTGAGAGATATATCGTTTAGTTAGCATAATTTTTTTTACTACGTCTTAAAAAGCACTGAACATTTTTTTTTTTTGCTTGTTTTTATTAGTTTAACAAATATAGCAAAGGGTCGGGCTCAGTTAATAAATTTACGAGGAGTGTTAGAACCAACAGATTATGTGATTTGTAATTATCAATTAGTCATTAATAATATTTTTAATAGTGTGAGATTACATATAATAATATAAGATTATTCAATTTTCTTTTAATAATTAAGTGCGAGCCAAAATTTAATAAAAGTGCTAACTCCTAAACTTTTTCTAAATTTATTTGGGACTTATTATAAAGCATTTGAGTAGGGATAGGTCTAAACACATTTGAAATGTGTTGCCCATTATAAAAGGCAAATATTTGGAGAACAATTCCCCTAGAATGATTTTGTTAATTGTAACGCATTCATTCATTCACTTATTCTCTCTCATTTTATTTTTTGGTATTTCTAAATTTATTGTTACCTGAATCTATTAATTATAATAGATTGGCATACTTAACTTAATTAGCATTTATAATTAATAGTTAGTTACTAATTAGTATATTCAATTAATCTAAGATATTTATCATGTAAATTGGTATATAAAATAAGATTTGCTAATTGATTTTGTTAATTCGTCATTTTATTCATATTATTTTTTCTCTCTACCAAACAGATTTTAGAACCTTTTCTCTCTACTCTCTATTCCATTCTTTTTTAGCAATCAAACTTCACAACCCTTTTCCAGCTTTCGTTTTTACATGATATTATCTGACCTCAGACATTTTTCATATTCTAATCTTCTTCATCTACGTCCAGATCCAACATCTTTTTCAAACTCACACAGTAGAGACTAATGAGAGCTGTTCATCGAATTTCTAGAGAGTTTCGGTAACAATGTTTCGATCAGCGAGTTAGAGAATCGTGTCTTAAAATTGCTTTCTTCTTCTTTCTTTTCTTCTGATGAAAGTTGTGATTTTTTCATCGACACTCCCTTTTTTTCTTGTGACTGAATCTCAACCACGATCAGTAAGTTTTAGAGAAGAAGATCTGGTTTAAGCTTTTTTGGTAACTTCATTAATCATAGCCTGCTTTGCACCGAATCTCTTCAATGGATCCTACTCACAATAACGTCAGCTCCACTGCAGCTTCTAATGTCGATATCAACACACTTCTTCTTCAACTCACTCAACTCCAGAACCGCACAAATTCAAAAATGGTGCATCCTCCTATTGATCAAAACAGTCCATACTTTTTGCATCTAGCTGAAAGTCCTGATAATCCCTTAATTTCTCTTCACCTTAATTCTCAAAATTACATTAATTGGTCCCGCTCGATTTCGTTAGTACTTGAGTCCAAGAACAAAATTCCCTTCATTGATAGCTCTCTCCTTCGACCGGAGGTTACCGATCCAATGTATGCGGCTTGGGGCCATTGTCTTCTCTTGGCTACATTTATCTCTCTCACACAATATTCTTCAAAGTGTCATATGGAGAAATGTAGCTTCAGATCTGTTGAATGATTTAAAGAAACGCTATTACCAGAGAGATTTGTACCATGTCTTAGAGTTGTATGAAAAGTTGTATAGTGCAAAACAAAGTGATCTTTCAATCATTTCTTATTTTACCAAGATGCAAGGGATTTGGGAAGAAATTGATAACTTCAGGTCGATTCCTATGTGTATTACCTGTACTAGCAAGTGTATCTATGGTTTGGAAGCAATATGATTATACCGCAATGAAGACTACAACAGTCAACCCAATATAATCACAATATCAACCAAATCACTACATCAATTGAGCCAAAAGACTTACAGATCACCAAAGGTACCCTTTTAGCTGCATCTTTATCTGCCAATAAAAAATTTCTTAGATTAGATACCTAGGTAGTGGACACAGGTGCTACTGATCACGTTTGTTTTTCTCTAAATATTTTCAGTCTTTCAAAAATATTGAACCCGGCCTGTTACTGTGCATATGCCTGATGGCTCCATTGCCACTACTACCATTGCTGGCACAATAATTTTTAATACAAATTTTTACTTAGAAAATGTTCTCTGCATTTCTATCTTTAAATTCAATTTGGTGTCAGTTTCACGAGTTATAAAGACATTAAATTATTTTTTTTGTTTTCACATACATGGTGTCAGATTTGGGATCACCATCTATTGAAGATTATTAACAAAGCTAAAAGCAATACTGGTTTATACGTACTGGATCATTCAAATGATCATACTGTAGCTCATTGTATTGTACAACATTCATCACAAACACTACATTACACATCTGAGAACGCTGTCTCGTCCACACAACAGTCACAATTGTGGCACAGCAGACTAGAGCACTTGAATAATTCAGTTTTGCAAACAATGCAAAAAGATTTTTTCTTTCATTAAATGTAACAATAATGTTGTAGCTTGTGAACCTTGTCATTTTGCAAAATAGAAGAAAATTCCTTTTCTTAGTAGTAGTTCAGCAGCTGACTCGACTTTCGATTTAATACATGTTGATATTTGGAGCCCTCTATTAATTGTATCTACATCTGGTTTTAAGTACTTTCTTACTATCATCAATGACAATAGCCATTTTACTTGGATTAAGTTCATGAAAAATAAATATGAGGTTTCATTAATTCTACACAACTTCATCAAAATGGTTGAAACCTAATTTTCAAAAACCATCAAGTATGTCGGATCAGATAATGGTCAGGAATTCAACTTGCATAATTTCTTTACTTCTAAAGGAATTTTATAGCAAAAATCATGTGTGAAAATTCCTCAGCAAAATAGGATAGCTGAGAGAAAGCACTAACGTAACACATTCTCTTACAGTGACTAGGATTCTATTTTTTCAATCAAATGTTCCAAATTTTTTTTGGGATTTAGCAGTGGCACGCGTTATGCATCTCATCAACAGAATCCTTAGTCTCATTTTACAAAATCTACCCCCTTTCAAAAATTACATGGCAAATTACCTGATCTAAACCACATCAAGATTTTTGGTTGTCTTGCCTTTGCATCCATTTTAACTTAAAATAGGAAGAAGTTAGACGCACGAGCTCAAAAATGTTATTTTCTAGGATATAAAGAAGGGATTAAATGATTTTTTTCTTTATGATCTAAAAACAAGACAAGCTTTTCTTTCTAGAAATGTCATATTTTATGAGTTTGAGTTTTCATTCAAAACCAATACTGCCTCTTCAGATGTCAACCCTGCTGCTGTCACAACCACATCACATGTCCCATAGACAGACCCTTTTGCATATCATGATCATCTTTCGTTTTACTAACATGTGAATTCAACTCCAACTTTGCATCAGCATCAACCGATTTCTGTCACTGATTCTATTCTTCATAACACTGCAAGCTCAATTCCTAATGCACAAGCATCATCCTTGTCTCAAGTACATACTCACATAGACACTCATGCATCACCTCACCCTGCACCTCTTAGGAAGTCTTGTAGGACTAGGCGAGCACCAGCATATCTAAATGATTTTTATTGTGCAAATAATATCACTGCTCAACAAGTTTTGCCAATTTTAAAATGCAAATATCCCATTTCAATTCAGTGTCTTACTCTTCTCTGTGCACTAACCAATTGAATGTTTCTCTTGATGTTTCCACACACGATGAGCCAAAAACTTATGAAGAAGCCATCCAAAAAGACTGTTGAAAAGATGCCATTAACGATGAACTTTTGGCACTTGAGCAAACTAAAACTTGGACTCTCACCCCTTTACCACCAGGAAAGAAAACTATTGGCTATCGTTGGGTGTTCAAAGTCAAGTTTTAATCCCAATGGATCAGTGGAGAGACACAAAGCACGCCTAGTTGCAAAGGGCTATACACAATGATATGGTTTAGACTACATGGACACATTCAGTCTAGTTGATAAGATCACTATTGTGCGATTGGTTGTTGCTCTCACTATAAACAAGGGTTGGCACTGCCACCAATTGAACGTAAACACCGCATTCCTTCATGGTGAGTTAAAGGAAACAGTGTATATGAAGACTCCCCCAGGATTACTGCTCTCCTCTCTCAATTTTGTTTGCAAACTTGACAAGACCTTTTATGGAGTTAAGCAAGCTAGTAGACAGTGAAATCATAAGTTTTGCTTTGTTCTCTATGCTCACGGCTACCAACACTCGAAGAATGATTATTCTTTGTTCACAAAACATAAAATCCGAGACTTCCTTCACCATGACCCTTACTTATGTTGACGACCACGCCGATTGGCAAGCTAACAAAATCAGTTAGCAAATTCTACTTTATATATATACCAACTTATATATATAATAAATATCTTAGGTTCATGGAATACACTAACTAGTAACTAACTATTAATCACTACAAATGCTAACTAAGCTAAGTATGTCATTCTGCTATAGCTAATATATTTGGGTAACACTTATCAATGTTTTGATTACGGTAGCTTGATATTTTGTGTTTGTATATTGGGGATCACAATTAATAGTTTTTGATATGAAAAAGTATGAGGAGCCAATGTAATTAGTGTACAATGTGTACAATAGAAATATTTTTGAAATTAACATTAAATGATAATTAAATTAATTAATTACAAAATTATTTTTAATTTTAAATACAAAACAAATAAAGATTCCAAAGAGTTATGAATACCTCCAACCGTTTCCCTCTCCCTCTCTCTCTCTCTCTCTCCATCCTCTCTCATCGGTGCCACTGAAACCGACGGAATCGTCGTCGTGAGAAGCGCCTTGCTGAAGACCAAGTTATACCCTAACCCCAGCGAGGAGCTTCCGAACCATTCAACCCGTGAAAAGAAATGTTATTTGCATGTTATCTGAACATCAAACATGGTAAGAGAGATCCACAAAAGTGTTGACTTAACGCCCTTTCTCTATAAATATCCATCATCACTTAGAATTTTGCATTTCTCCCTTCATGATATCAACATTTTTAGATTCACATAGCATTTCTTGCCTCCCAAATCAGCTAAACTTACCCACTAAAATTCCAAATCAGGTATTGATTGATGAAGCCCCTAAAACCAGTTGAAACTTTCAGGGGAAGAATGTATATAAATTTGATTAATATTAATTGCCATGGGGAAGTCTAGCAACTTTTTTAAATTCCATTTTTATTTTCACCCTTCAATCCTTCCTTAGTTTGATCCAAAGAGAAGAAAGAGAAAAATTTGCATTGGAGCACATGCTGCTAATGGCTCCAAGGTTGAAGAAAATAACGGCCCTCTCTACTTGGATGGCGTTGCTCTGTGAGGAGACCCTATTCTTGTGCTCAAGGTTGAAGGCATCGTACCACAGCCGGACGCATGATGACAGCGACAGCAGCATCACCGGAGAAGCGTATGGATCATCGGAAGATCGATGCTAGATGCACAGACCGATGCTAGAAGACAGTATACAGCGGAAGTTTTATATATGCATGTAGACGTTTATTTTTCATATAAATGAGATGTTTATTTTTAATATAAATGAGATATTTTAATATATTTAATGGTCAATTTATGATGGTCGTTTTAGTAGGTATGCAGACGGTTATTTTAATTTTTATGTAGATGATTATTTTGACTGGATTGAGTTTAGTTATATATAATTAAAATATGTTGGATGTTCAATTCATTAGGTATGCGGACGATTATTTTTATTCTTAGGTGGATGGTTATTTTTACTAAGGGTGAGTGGCGTGTGGGAAGCCAAGCAGCAAAGGTGAAGTGGGATGATTATTGATGAAGGTGGGGGTAGCCGCCGGTCGAAAAAGAAGAGAGTATTGGAGTAAAATATTTTGGTAAATTAGAATTTTGGATGATTATTTTTTTAAATAATTAATTGGATTTTTTAAAAATTTGAAATTTAAAATTTGATGTGAAATAATTGAATTAGAGTTTTTAAATTTAGGATAATCTGTGGAGGGATTTATATTATTTATCTCTATTAGGTTAAATAACTAATCCATTGTACACATTATTAAGATTTTTCATTTTCTCCCTAACAGGATTGTTTTGATATTACTGATCCTTAATCGTCATCTATATCATATCTCTAGATATACCAATTCGATTTATGTGATTTTTTAGCCTAATTTCACTACTAGAAAACTAGTTATTACAAACGGATATTTTCGAGGGATTTTTTCCACGGAAATATAGACAGAATTTCAAAGGGACTTTTTGTCGTAAAACAAAAAAAATGAATTAGCATAAATTACAGATGGAAAAGAGAATCCGTCGATAATTTTGTCAGAAAAATTCATTTTTCCGTGAAAAATTGTTACAGGCGGAAAATCTGTCTGTAATTAAATGAACAAAAATGATATATTTTATTAAATTATTACAGACAAAAAATTCGTCTGTAATTTAAAATTTTCCGTCGAAAATATTGAATTAAACCTAAATGAAACACGAGCTACTTCCAAATGAAACACGAGCTTCTTCTTCTCTCCGTAGCACGAGCTACTTCTTCTCTCCGTGGCGTCACGAGATCCCTCCGCCGCCGCTCTCGTCGCATCTACTCCCATCATCGCAGAGCTCTCTCTGCCGCCGGTCTCATTGCATCTGCTCCCTCTGACTCTTCTTCCATCTAATCTCAACCCGCTCTCTCAGTTCTTCTCGTAACCATCTCAAATTTCAGGTATATATATCTTAATTTTGTGATTTTGTTCTTCGTGATAAATCTTAGGGCTCAATTTTTCTGTGTCAGTTTTAGGTTTATCATACTCTGCTTTTGTGCTTTGTTTAAATCTGCAGGTTTACTCTGATTTTGATGAATTATTTTTTGCAATCGAAGCTTTTTTGAGCTAAAATTCATGGTAGGCCATTTCTTTCTATAGTTTTTAACTTTCATAGTTTGATATTGATTTTGATGAATTTTGAAGGTTTTCTCTGAAGAAAAGTGGAAGGGATGGTGATGATGGTACTGAAGAAGTGACTGTTTTAACGTTGGTAGAGAAGTCCACGTTGTCCATGCTTCAAAGGGCTTCATTGGTAGAGAAGTCCAGGCAGAAGCCACCGGAGAAGATGAGGGTTTTATCTGATGTACGTTGTTATTCTAAATTTTAAGTGATGTGGTTACACTACTTTTACCTTGGTTAAGGAAGCTTATTAAATATTGTTTAGTTAGGCACTAAAAACCAGTAACTATGGTTCTGAATCTATGCTTCAAAATTGTGGAATTTCTATAAGCACCGGCTTTACTCAAGTGGATGGTCGTATTTTGCCTTCATCAAGGGTATTTAATATTTCTTTTTGTTATTGTGCTCTTGAAACTTGTTTATTGTGTGTTGCCTTGTTGTTCTATTTGAACTTGGTGACCTGAGATTTTCTTAATTATGACTTGGAAAGTCCCTGAAGAATATAGTACTAAATTTGATGGATCTTCTATTTTGAAGGTATCAAATTCTAATTCTTCCTCATATTAATCATCTAAATGTTAGTATTTATTAACACATAAGTTTTCTTGTTGAACTAGTGGCAGAGATGTAGTTCCAATGCGAACTTCTGGAACAGCGAGTGGGAGAGGGGGGGCACGGTTTGGTTCGAGTTGGTTAGAGCGATGGATGAAAGAAAGAGAAAACAGAGATGAAGATGAGGAGAAGATGAGTGACAAAATTCTAGAAGTAGACACATGGAAACCGCCACTAAGCAGGGCACCCCAACTACATGTCCAACACGCACTCTTCTAGAGCTAAGGTTAGATCACAGAGTGCACCAAGATAGAGACTTGATTATGATAGATACGGATACGCTTGTTCCAATAATACTCTTTTTCATTGTCATTCACATTTGAGGAGTAAGGTGTCAAGTAGTCATTTCAATAGAATTGGGGTTACCAATTTAAGGTGACATTGCTTGCATGTATGTCTTTGAATATATCTTTATGCACACTAAATAATAATATTCATTATCAATGTTTTTGTAATTTCTCATCAAGCTAATATAGTAATCGACTAAGCTGTGTTGTCTACAACTATTCATCTTAGCAAAAAGGTACGTTACTAACTACTAAAAAAAGCTACAACTAATAAGTGTTTATCATAAAATGCAAAATTTTAATTTTGATTCCGGGGTTGCCGTAAATTCAATAATCACTTTTAATTGATTTTGAGTTTTTTGTGATCAGCCTTAAGTGATAAGCTTTACATTATTAAAGGTGGCTGTGGTGCTGGAAGGTATTTTTTAGTTAATTATGAGCCAGCAGTTTTTTATCCATTTTTGTCCTTTGGTTAGTACTGCTTTTTATCTGCTTGAGATAAGTAATGCAATGATAAATGTGATTCAAGTTGACAATGAAATTGAGTGGACATAGTAAATTTTATTTCAAATGAATGTCTAATGATATAATTTTGGTGTATTTTGTTCTCTAGTGGTATAAAGATGGTTAATCAATTGCTTGCTGGAGTTCACATAGCATCAGCTGCTGAGGCAATGGCATTTGGAGCAAGACTGGGTCTGAATACAAGACTGTTGTTTGATTTTATTACAATTAGTGGGGTTACATCCTGGTATGTGTCCTCGATGAAGTGATTATTCTCTGTTGTTCCTTCTTTGACTGTAAGAAAAATTTAAAGAACTTGCTTGCTTTATAGTCACATTCATAATCAATCATGTGTGGTTATGGTTGTGTTGCTACTCTTGGTACTCTTCTCATGGCTGTTTCAAAAGAATTTGTCATAGAGTGCTTTCTATTATCATATCTTAATTTTTAAAACAATTTTTCTCTCTACTATTACAGGATGCTTAAAAATCATGTCCACACATGCTAGATAATAATTACACACCATATTCAGCACTTGATATCTTTGTGAAGGACATGGTCAGCATCAATAAATATTTTTTTCATTGTTTGGCAGGAATATTAGTGTAACACTTTTTTCAAATAAGTTGTCATAATATTGTGCTATTGATATATATTCTCATATTCAGGGAATCGTTACTCGTTAATCAGCATCTTTGAAAGTTCCACTTCAACTATCAACTATTGCTCATCAACTGTATCTGTCAGGTGCTCTAATGCAATATATATGGGTTTATGTTTCCTTCACTTCAACTTGATCATCAGTATTCCATTTTATTCAACATAAATAAGAAATAGGAAATTGCAATGAAGTCTTGTTTATGAATTATATCATATAAAATTAAAGGAAGAAAATGGGGAGGAAATTGAGCTTGTCCATTTGACAGGCCAGTGCACCGATAACAGAGATATGCAGAAATCTAGACACTGCAGCAAAAACAGTTGACAATATTGATTATACAATTGTTTTGAGGGGAAACTCAACTTTGCGTGGCCATTTTCCTTAGGCAAGAATGATATTCTTTAGCTTAACAACATGTTCCAGTCAATGATGATACTTATGATTCAATATGCAAAATGACACTCGGTTATTGTGCACAGGAACCAGATGTTGCTGTTTCGGTGTTAGGTGAAATGGATGCATAGATAATTTGTCCGTTTTTCCTTCAAGGAGGCCGCTACACTATCAATGACATACACTATGTTGCTGATTTTGATACGTATGTCTTGCCATTCTTCATTAACTTGGTTGAAAGGAATTAGGAATGGACATTAGAAACCTTGCTTACTTCACTTTTTGTCTGCAGGCTTGTTCTTGCAGGGGACACAGAGTTTGCTAAAAATGCTGTCTTTGGCTACAAATCTTCAAATCTACGTGATGTAAAAGCCTCTTTGTTCCTTTTTTTAATGGATTGTGCTGACTTTTATTTTGATATTGGCATAGAATAAATTTTTTAAAAGATTTTTATCCAATTAGTGGATAGAAGAGAAGACTGGTGGTCGAATACCTGCATCCATTGTTGCATCTGTTTCCATTGAACTTTTGAGAAAAGGAGGACCAGATGCAGTTTGCCAGCATCTATGCAGTCTGAAAAAGGTATACATAAATTGATAATGCACTTTAGTTTCTACATTCTTAAGTTATAAGAAGAAAACCAGTGACTTGACTTTGTCTTGTTAAAATATTATGAATTAGTGTGTGTCTATTACCAGTCCCCTTACTGTGTTTCCATTGTAAAAGTAGGGTTCAACATGTGTAGTTAATACAACTAGTGAAAGAGACATGGCTGTATTTGCACTTGGAATGATCAAGGT
The DNA here is from genome assembly GCF_000817695.3 of Arachis duranensis. Lineage (NCBI taxonomy): Eukaryota > Viridiplantae > Streptophyta > Magnoliopsida > Fabales > Fabaceae > Arachis > Arachis duranensis. The sequence continues at coordinate 6,161,401 of NC_029780.3, read as the reverse complement.
AGAATCTCATTCATGTTAATTGTATTTATTTGGCCCTTTTGCATGATTGTTTACAGATGTTAATGCTGCTTTTGTTGTTTTGTCCTGTTAACAGGTAGAATTGATGGGAAAACACTTCTTATGTCGTACTGGTGCTAGTTTTGTTTCTTCCTATGGACCAACTAGAAGCCGCACTTGACATGCTCACAAGATGGATGCAAGGAAAATTAAATTAAGTGAAGCCCTCGTCAGAAAATCAATTCAAATCAAAATAAATTTATAAATGATTATCTCTTGTATGTTAGAAATATATACTAATGATATTGGACTATTTAGAGGAGATTACTAAATGTCTTTGTTCTTGATACATTGTCAAAACCAAACATCATGTTTGATTCTATTGCTAGTACCAAATATTAGTTATTTTGAAATACTATGAATGTTTGGATACAAGTTAGATGAAAATTAGATGAAAATTTGTATTCATTAAATTTATATTTATTTTGTATGAAATTAGGTTTATTTTGTAATAAAAAACATCTAAAAAAATTCTATTTTACCTTACTGACGGATTTACAGACCTATTTTCTGTCTGTAATCAGAGTGTAATATGATTTTTCAAGGTTCAAATTACAGACGAAAAATCCGTTTGTACTTACTGACAGAAAATCCGTCAGAAAGTTCGTCGTCTTAGAGAACTAGATGGAGAATTTACAGAAAAAAATCCGTCGGTAACTGGTAAAAATTCGTCAGTAATTTTCCAACGGAAAAAATTCGTCGGTAAATAATTTTCGACGAAACTTTTATAGAGGGACAAAATCCGTCGGTAATTTTGTCGGTAACCGAAAATCTGTCTGTAATAAAAACTAAATCTGTCTATAAATCTGTTTGTATTAATTCATTTTCTAGTTGTGTTTATGTTTAAGAACATAGCATTTTTCTCGTTGAAAAAGATTGATGGTTTAAAATTGAGAAACTAATTTAATTAATATAAAAAATTTTTCTAATTAAATTCACATAAAAAACTGATAAATCAATTTAATTATTATCTCTTTTAAATTCGTACTTATAAATTTATTAATCGTAATGTTGAGTTGTCGTGGAAAAATGAAAGAAATCATGTTGATGAGAAGAAGACACTAAAGGAGGCAAAATATGAAAAGCATCCGATCCCTACCATGAAGTTATGCAATTAATAAGAGAGGCCAGGGGACAAAAAAACATAAAGAAGCCGAAACATAAATAGAAGAATATTGACATTGAATTGAAATCTGATGTGCTTCAGGTGGCTGTAATTCGTTTCGCTCCCAGCAAAAAGCTTTAACACCCATATCTATGTTAGTTACTTAGTTACCTAGTCAACGTAATTACGTAACCATTTAACTAGAATACACTATTTGCCGTTATATTTTCAGTAATATTAGATAGACAAAAAATAAGAGCCAAAATTTATTTTATTTATTTTATTAAATTTATTTTATTTAATATTTATTTTATTTTATTTAATAAATATTAAATAAAATAAATTTTATTTGATTTCAGCTAAATTTTTTGGTTATTAAACATTTTTGTTATATTTTTATATATATTTGTATTTGTATGTTGGTTTTAAATATAACTCTAGGTGCATTATATTATTTATGTATTTTGATCATAGAGGTAAATGTATAATTATTTTATATTTTAATATATATATAGATAGATAGATAATTGACTAATAATTGATTTCTTGCGAGGTTGGCTTTATTTTGTAATTATTGAGTCTCGTGTAATAAGATTAAATCCTTGTAAAGTAAAGAAATTAATAATATAGTAAAATTAATCACTTTTAAATTAAAATAATAAAATTTATATATAATAAAAAGTATAAATTTAATAATAATTAATATTTTATCTTATCATTTTATTAATCTATTTATTTTATAGTGTTTTTTTACTGAATATAATATGTTAAAAATTAGTAAACAGATGCATTGGGTGAAAGAACCTAACAGCGGAAACGACACAAATGTCCAACACAAGAACAATATGGAAGCACTCACAATACAATATGGCAGCAACTATAACAAGCAAATATAGCAAGTAAAGCAAGAACAAGAACACACCGAGATTTTAACGTGGAAAAATCCCTCAACGTGAGAGGTAAAAACCACGGGTCGTCCAGACCAATAAAATAGTTCCACTATAATCAAATGAGGTACAAGAGAGTCTCAAACAAAGCACAAAAATGTGCAAATAACCAGCCAAAACATCAATGCACCAAAGCTTACAAGTAATAGGCAAGAAGATGAAATATACCCAAAAAACCAGAGCTGATGTCGAAGCCAATTTCTCTTTTTGAAGATCATTAATTAAAATCTCCACCATTCAGAATGAAGAATAAGATGTGAAGAATCTATAGTTTAAATTTCACGTCGATCCAACGGTGAAAGAATGAGAAACTGCTGTTCCAAAATCGCTACTCTTTGTAAAAACGGAAAACCTAATTTCTCTCTTGCGAAACAAATTTCTCCTACTGCAAACCTCCAATCAACATCTCCACCGACCAGAATGAAGAACAAGATGATAGAAACATACAGTTTAAATTTCAAGCCGATCCAACGGTGAACAATTGAGAAACTACCATTTGAAATTTACTGCTTTGGGCAAAAACAGGAATTCTGTTTTTCCCTCTTCTCTCTCACTTGGTGGCTATTCTCTCTCTCTCAAAAAACCTCAAAAAACTGAATTAGGGTTGTGACACTAGGGTGCAATAATAAACCCCCAAAATGTTGGGCTTGGACCTCACAAAGGAGAGAGAAAAAAACCCAACAATCTCCCCCTTCTCGACTAGGTGGAGGCCCTCGCCATTCCGGCGATCAAACAACATGTTTCAAACTTTTCTCTTGACAATGCTTTTGTCATCATATCAGCACCATTGTCATCAGTGTGAACTTTCTCAAGTTCCAACAACTTGGAATCTAACACATCCCGTATCCAGTGATACCTAACATCGATATGTTTAGATCTTGGATGAAAAGTAGAATTCTTGGCAAGATGAATAGCACTTTGGCTATCACACAACAAGACATAACGGTCTTGCTTAAAACCAAGTGCTGCAAGAAACTTCTTCATCCACAACAACTCTTTACATGCTTCAGTTGCTGCAATAAACTCTGTCTCTGTGGTAGAAAGTGCAACACACTTCTGTAACCTTGACTGCCATGAAATAGCTCCCCCTGCAAACTTGACCAAATAACCTGAAGTAGACTTTCGAGAATCAATATCTCCTACCATGTCTGCATCAGTAAAGCCAACTAGCAAAGGTTTCTCACCACCAAAACTCAAACTCAAGTTAGTTGTACCTTTGAGATATCTCATAATCTATTTAACAGCATTCCAATTTTCTTTACCTGGATTAGAGAGAAAATGACTCACTGTACCAACCACATGAGCAATGTCTGGTCTAGTACACACCATAGCATACATCAAGCTTCCAACATCTGAAGCATAAGGAATTTCATTCATTGCTTGTTTCTCCTCATCAGTGGTTGGACACTGCTTGGTACTCAACTTAAAATGAGGAGCAAAAGAACTAGCAACACATTTGGCATCATTCATGCCAAACCTTTGAAGCACCTTCTTTATGTACTTCTCCAATGACAAATAAAGCTTCTTGGAATCTCTATAACGAGTAATAGTCATGCCCAAAATCTGTTTGGCAGGACCCAAGTCCTTCATAGCAAAGAACCTGCTCAACTGTTTCTTCAACTCATTAATCCTCAAAGCATTCTTGCCCACAATCAAAATATCATCCACATAAAGCAAAAAAATGATAAAATCATCATCAGAAAATTTTTGCACAAATACACAATGATCTGAAGTTGTCTTACGGTAACCATGCTTCCCCATAACAGATTCAAACTTCTTGTACCACTGTCTTGGAGCTTGCTTCAACCCATAAAGACTCTTCTTAAGCTTGCACACAAAATCTTCTTTTTCTTTAACAACAAAGCCCTCCAGTTGCTCCATATAGATCTCATTATCTAAATCACCATGAAGAAAAGCTGTCTTCACATCCATTTGCTCAATCTCCAAATCAAGAGATGCTGCTAATCCAAGCACAGTACGAATGGATGACATCCTCACAACAGGAGAAAAAATCTCCTCATAATCAACACCTTTTCTCTGGCTAAAGCCTCTAACAACCAATCTAGCCTTATACCGAGGCATAGAATTGTGTTCTTCATTCTTGATTCTGAATACCCATTTATTCTTCAAAACTCGCATACCCTTCGGTAGCTTCACCAACTCATAGGTATCATTCTCAAGCAAGGACTTCATTTCTTCTTGCATAGCTTCAAGCCATTGAGCTTTGCTTTCATCTTCAACAGCCTCTCCAAAGCATTCATGTTCTCCCCCATCAGTCAACAAAACAAACTCATGTGGAGAATACCTTGATGAAGGCTTCCTCTCTCTTGTAGACCTTCTGAGAGCATTTGCAGGAATTTCCAAAGTTGGTTCTTCATCTTGATCATCATCACCAACTTCATCAAGTATCGGATCAACTGTTCCATCTTCACCTGCACCTGTATCATGTTCATTATTTTGAGCTTCAACTCTACCATCTTCTACCATAGGCATAGAGGGAGTAATATCCAAGTCAGAAAAATCATCACTAGACTGAACCATTGGCTTCTCCGAATGATCAACATCCTTCAATGTTTGGTCTTTAACAAAGACAACATCTATTGGTCTTCAACAAAGACAACATCTTTACTCTAAACTACCTTCTTGCTAACAGGATCATAAAACCTATAACCAAACGTATCCATGCCATAGCCAATAAAAATACACTGCCTAGTCTTTACATCAAGTTTAGATCTCTCATCTTTAGGAATATGAACAAAAGTTTTACATCCAAGACTCTTAAATGATCATAAGAAACATCATTACCTGACCATACCTTCTCTGGCACTTCAAATTGCAAGGGAACACATGGTGTCCGATTCAAGACATGAACAACAGTACTCAAAGCTTCACCCCAAAAGGATTTTGCCAATCCAGATTGTGACAACAAGCACCTAACTCTTTCAACCAGTGTTCTGTTCATCCTTTCAGCCAAGCCATTCAACTGAGGAATCTTTGGAGGAGTCTTCTGATGTCTTATACCATGCTCTTTACAATAAGCATCAAATGGACCTGAGTACTCACCACCATTGTCAGTACGAATGCATTTCAACTTCTTCCCAGTTTCTCTTTCAACAGAAGCTTGAAATTGCTTGAACACATTCAAAACTTGATCTTTGGTCTTCAAAGTGTAAACCCATAATTTCCTGGAATGATCATCAATAAAGGTTACAAAATAGATAGACCCTCCAAGTGTTCTTGTCTTCATTGGCCCACATACATCAGAATGCACCAAGTCAAGTATCTCCGGCTTCCTTGAAGGTGGATGGCTCTTAAAAGAGACCCTGTTTTGTTTTCCAGCAAAACAATGATTGCACTTTTGTAAAGCAACCTTACAACCAGATAAAAGATTCCTCTTGGATAACATATTCATGCCTTTCTCACTCATATGACATAATCTCTTATGCCATAAATCAGTTTCATCAACAAATTCAGCAGCATTAACGACATCTTTCACAATCTTTGCTTGAGTTAAATAAAGAGTAGAGTGTCTTGTACCTCTAGCAACAACCATGGAACCCTTGGTGAGCTTCCAGCTATCACGAGAAAATGAGCTATCCAAGTCTTCATCACACAACTTACCAATAGAAAGTAAGTTCAACCGAATATCTGGAACATGCTTCATACGCTTCAAAGTCAACTTGGTACCGTTGGAGGTTTCTAAACAAACCTGTCCAACATCAGCACATTTTGCAACACCTTGATGAGCCATTTTCACATCACCAAAATACCAGGAGTATAAGATGTAAACAAATCCCTCCTAGATGTAACATGAATAGAAGCACCACTATCAATCACCCAACTAGTGCTATTATCAACAAGGTTAACAAATTCAAACTCCTCAACAACAAGAAAATCATCATGAGTTACATTAACCTTGTCTTCCTTGTTACCATCATCTTTATTTATGCTCTTGTCTTTACTTGCCTTGGCTTTCTCCTTCTTTAGCTGCCAACAAAATCTCTTCACATGTCCCTTTTGACCACAATGATGACACTCAATATTCTTATACTTTCCTCGAGACTTGCTTCTGCTTTGATCTCTACCTTTAGGACCTCGACTTTTGCTTCTCCCCCTAGACTCAGAAACAAGAACATCTGAATGTGTAGTCGATGTACCTTGTGACATTTTTCTCATCTCTTCATTCAAAACACTGCTCTTGGCAAGATCCATAGAGATTACACCATCAGGAGCAGAATTGGACAATGACATTCTAAGAATTTCCCACGAGTCTGGTAAGGAGCCAAGAAGTAACAATCCTTGAACCTCTTTATCAAACTTGATGGCCATGGAAGATAACTGATTCATAATTCCTTGGAAATTATTCAAGTGATCTGTCATTGATGTCCCATCTGTATACTTCAAAGCCAACAACTGCTTGATCAAAAACATCTTGTTATTCCCAGTTTTCCGAGCATACAACTGTTCAAGCTTAATCCAAAGGGTCCGAGCATGTGTCTCTCCAATAATATGGTTCAACACATTATCGTCAACCCACTGCCTAATATATCCACAGACTTGTCTATGCAACAAAGTCCAATCATCATCAGACTTATCATTAGGCTTCTCTGTACCAAAAACTAGTTGATGAGAATTTTTGACATAAAGCAAATCTTCCATCTTTGACTTCCACAAATCATAATTAGGACCATTAAGAGTGATCATCCTACTAATATTAGTATTAGCTTCCATTGTTCACAGAATCACAAGCCCAGAAAAATACCAACAAGCTCTGATACCAGTATGAAAGAGCCTAACAGCGGAAACGACACAAATGTCCAACACAAGAACAATATGGAAGCACTCACAATACAATATGGCAGCAACTATAACAAGCAAATATAGCAAGTAAAGCAATAACAAGAACACACCGAGATTTTAACGTGGAAAAACCCCTCAACGTGAGAGGTAAAAATCACGGGTCGTCCAAACCAATGAAATAGCTCCACTATAATCAAATGAGGTACAAGAGAGTCTCAAACAAAGTACAAAAATGTGCAAATAACCAGACAAAACATCAATGCACCAAAGCTTACAAGTAATAGGCAAGAAGATGAAATATACCCAAAAAAATAGAGCTGATGTCGAAGCCAATTTCTCTCTTTGAAGACCTTTAATTAAAATCTCCACCGTTCAGAATGAAGAACAAGATGTGAAGAATCTACAGTTTAAATTTCACGTCGATCCAACGGTGAAAGAATGAGAAACTGCTGTTCCAAAATTGCTACTCTGTGTAAAAATGGGAAACCTAATTTCTCTCTTGCGAAACCAATTTCTCCTACTGCAAACCTCCAATCACATCTCCACCGACCAGAATGAAGAACAAGATGATAGGAACACGCAGTTTAAATTTCAAACCGATCCAACGGTGAACAATTGAGAAACTGCCATTTGAAATTTACTGCTTTGGACAAAAACGGAAATTCTGTTTTTCCCTCTTCTCTCTCACTTGGTGGCTATTCTCTCTCTCTCAAAAAACCTCAAAAAACTGAATTAGGGTTGTGACACTAGGGTGCAAGAATACACCCCCAAAATGTTGGGCTTGGACCTCACAAAAAAAAGAAAAAAAAACTCAACATTGAGATACCGATGTTTACACAAATAATAGAATACTAAGGAGTAACGAGGTAGAAAGAACTAGTATATATATACATGTTACATATATATAAAAATCAATTATCAAAGTCAGTACTAGTATAAAATACATATTGAAATAATTAATATAATATACATATTAAAAATAAATTAAACTAGCCATATATTTATACATAAATACATTAATAACTAATTTTAATATACAAATAATATTTTTGTTTAATTATAGCCTCACATAATACCAAACATAAATAAAACATTTTGAATGGCCGACAATCAAAGTCAATCTAAAATATAGTATGGTAAAAAAGAAAAATTAAAACTCCCTTCGATCTAAAATATCTGTTAAATTATAATTACATGTAGAAAAACAAATTGATTAATATTTTCTAACGCACATGGAATTCAGCTGGTGTATATATTATTCGGGAAATTCTATAATTCTTTAGTTTAGTATCGATTTTTTTCTGAATTTATTTTTTATGTAAATTTAAATATTTAAAATTTATTAATTTTTATATTTTTTACGTTTAAGTATTAACGACACCGTAACAAATACCATATTATTCCAAGTTGAAGAAAGTTGGGAGTCCCTATGTTGGTCAACCATTATATCGCCTTGGTCTTTCTTTAATTTATTTTTTAATGGGGTTTTGGTGTTTTGTTAATCAACATTCAACACACGACAACGCCTTTTTTTTTTCTTCTGAGTTTAAAAACTTTCAAGCAAATATATATAATGGCAAGTTGGCAACTTGAGAGTTCTATATAGTATAAACCCGGCCAAATCAAAAGTTTGTTTATCTAACCAAGCTAGCACCTTGAAATTGCTTTCATAACTAAAATTAATTTGATTCCTCACATTTTAACATAACCATTTAATTAAGCCCCTCATTCTTTTTAAAATAAGTTTAATTATTCTGTATAATTTTACTGATTTTTTAATTAAATTCTTACAATTTAAATTTATAATTTAATATTTATACTAGATAAAAAAATTATAATTAAAATTTCAATAGTTATTATTTTAAAAATACAATAATATTAAAATATTTTTTAAAAATATTATATAATTCATTATATATCAAACATAAAAAATAGNACATAAAAAATAATATGTAAAAAAGTTGTATTTTAAAAATAAGTTAGAAAGAATCTAATTAAAAGTTTTTATTTAATATAGAGATTTAATTACAAATTTTTAAATTTGAAGAATCTAAGTAAAAATGTGATGAAATTGTAAAAAATTAATAAAATAATTAAATATTACTCTCGATACTATAATAATCACAGTTTAAAACTATCTATATTATTAAATACGGAAAAGCTCTACATCTATGTAATTTTTTTTATCTATAACTTCAATCAGATGCGCCTCCTCAACCCTCTTACGCGCTTGTTATACATGCGCCTCATATAATGTATATAATGTAAACCTTCTCCTGCGTGATAAACCTTTCTTAACATAAATCTTGTTCTCTTCTCGCGTTTTTGTTCTTCTTCTTCTTCTTCTTCTTCTTCTTCTTCTTCTTCTTCTTCTTCTTCTTCTTCTTCTTCTTCTTCTTCAATCTAATAAAATCCGCCGTTCTCCTCTGTTCGTGTTTTTCTTCTCTGTTCGCATTCTTCATTATTGATCTGCATTGAATTCAATGTAATAAGCTTCGTCGTTCTTCTTCTTCTTCTTAGTTTTCTTCTTCGATCTACACTTTTGAATAGAAACAATGAATGATTCAACTTCAAATCAGTTGAATGAGGTTATTACGTTGAGACAGCTAGGAAATGATTGTTGCACGCTATCACAATAATCTTAAACTCTGAACAAAGTAAAAGGAGGTCACCAAACCAAACAACATTCATTTGGTGAATCAAAATCACAAAGGCCACCGAACCGAACAATGTTCATGTGGTGAATAAATGGTGATCAACTTTCAATCAACAAGAATAGTATTTCTCCTCCTCTTCCTCCTCCTCCTTCTTCTTTCAAATTCGCGCACGTAGGTTCTTCTACTGCTTCTTCTTCTTCGCGCACGCAAATTCTTCTTTTTCTTTCGTTATAATCATCACCAACATTTTGCTCGGTTAAGTGAAGTTGCTCATTTTGATTCACTTGATTGTTAATGTGTTCAGTTGAGTCCTTTTGCATACAGAAATATTTTTCTTACTGATTGAATGCTTATCACGTTTTATTCAGCACATGATTGGTGTTCGATTCAGTGGTATTGACCATTTCGATTCACCTGATTGTTACGTGTTCAGTTGACTTCTTTTGCATGGAAAAATGCTATTCTTGATGATTGAATGTTTATGATATTTTATTCAGCACATGAATGTTGCTCGGGTCAATGGAGTTGCTCATTTTGATTTACTTGATTGTTAGTGTGTTCAATTAAGTCCTTGTGCATGTAGAAATATTTTTCTTGATGATTAAATATTTATGACGTTTTATTCAACCCATAAATGATGTTCGGTTAAGTGGAGTTGGCCATTTTCGGTTCATTTCTGTTATGCACAATTCAAAACTCTTCCTCCTCACCTTCTACTGCTTCTTCACCAGGGAGAGAAAGATTAAAAGACAAAAAAAAATACAGCAGCAATAACAACAAAAGAATGAAGATAATGAAAAAACACGTGAAGAAGAAGGAATGCGAAAAAGAAAGAGGATAATGAGGAGGAGGAGGAAGGCGAATCTCTGTTGCTGTTTTCGTTCGTTTCTGGTTGTTCCTTGCCAAATCTTCTCGCGATTCTTCTTCAGTAGTGGTTTTTGCAGATATCGTGACTGAAGTTTGAGTGATTTTGAGAGAGATTCGAAGAGAATGAGCGGTTTCGTGTAGCGGTTTCATATTGAAAAAAAAGTAACGTTTTTTCATAATGAACGAGAAGTAACAAAAGATTTTTGGATGCGTGTTTTCACTCGTCATTATTAATATGCGTGACTCTATTTAGACTTGAGCCAACTTAATTACATGGTTATATGAATGTGTAGCGCGCTCGTATTAAATAGTCATGGTAGCTAGCATCAAGAGTAATATTTAACTACGTTAACATTGCACTATAATAGTATCGTCTAAAAATAGTTTATGAGACTTAATTAATTAATTAGTTAGAATCTATGATGTACGGACACTGACACGGACATGGGACACGATACGATACGGGACACGTCGACACGCGAATTTTAAAATCTTACATAATACGAGGACATGCATATCTATAAAATATAAAGTATTTTTTAGATAAATCGTAATGATATTTTAATATTTTATTGATATTAATATAAATTAATTTTTAACTTAGTTTTAATGTCTTATTTTAATTATTTCAAGTATTTAAAATATTTTTTATTTTAATAAATAATAATTTATACTATATCTAAATTTATTTTAAGAATATATATTAAGAATAAGACCGGACACGCTGACACGTGATGGTATTTAGGTGTATCTAAGTGTGTCTGAAGAAGAATTTTTTATTTTTTATTGAAACACGGTTTAGACACAGCAGATACGCATGTCGGACGAATATCAGTGAGTGCCAGCCATATCTTAAATGTGTCTGACACGCAGACACAACAACTCAACAAAGTGTTCGTACTTCATAAATTACAATTGGTAAAATCATTAAGTTACATGAAGCAATTTCAAATAGGTATTGGCCACAATTAAAAAAAATATTTACGTCAATAACGGTAGAAACGTGCACAGATCAGAAGTGGTGAGCTCTTATCAATCTGTGTTGAATGAGTTTTAGAGAGAATATATGAATAGAGATAAGAGGTTGAAAAATCAGAGAAAGAGAGAGTAGAGTGAAGAACTGAGAAGGAAGAAAGAGAAAAAAAGAAAAAAAAAAGGTTCTGATGTGAATTGGAAAAGATGAATTAAGTAGGAAGAAAAGCCATTGTAATTAGTTATGTTGTGTAAATATATACGTGTCCAATCATTTGATAATTCTCTCAACTAATTTAATTAACTTATTAGAAATGTCTAAAAATTAACTAACTAATTACTTTAGTTACTAACTAATATATGTACAGACTAATCAATTAACTCACTAAATTCTTAATTAACTTGACTGTATACTAAAGATTACATTAACAGTTATGAGACGAAAGTTTATCCAAAAATTAGCGAGTTTTGCTTTTAAAAGTAAATGATCTCATTGATCAATTTTAAAAAGGTCAATACTAATTAATGACTAAGTTTAAAAGAATAAAATAGACATTTCAAAAAATACTTTAAAATAATTTACAGTGTGATACTAGGTAATAAAAAATAAACCATCTAAATTTATCATATTTAGTATTTCTTTTATTGGTTGGAGATAGAGAGACTCGAATCCACAATTTCTTAAGTGAGTATGAAAAAATTATACCATTTGAGCTATAATTCAATGATTTATCGTATTTAGTATTTTGGACCATCAATTAGTCATTAATATTTAAAAGTTTAGAATAAAATATGAATTATTAAACTAAAAAATTAGATTAAAAAAATTGAGTTAATATGATGACTAAATAATAACTAAAGACAATAAATTCTTATGTTTCTAGTAATTTTTTATTTTTAACGATAATTAATAAATATTAAATAAAACAAATTTAAACTATTTTTGACTAATTATTTTTTAAAAATAATGCTCCACATCCATGTAAAAAATACATGGATCGATGTTATCCAAGTATTTTTTTGCTATACGCGCCTTTTCAATCTCGAAACCGTTTGTGATTCACGCGTCACGTATAACGTAAATCTTCTATAACTTTTGCTCAACGTAAACCTTTTTCTCTGCTTGCGTTTTTCTTCTCTGCTCGCGTTTTTTTTTCTTCTTCTTATTTACTTGCGTTATAGGCTTTGTCGTTCTCCTCTACTCGCATTTTCTTTCTTGTTCTTCTTCTTCTATTCTACTCGCGTTCTTCGTTATGGATCTGGATTGACTTCAATGTAATAAGTTTTGTCGTTCTTCTTCTTCTTCTTTGTTTTCTTCTTCGATATGTACTTTTGAATTGAAACAATGAATGAATCCACTTCAAATCAGTTGAATGAGAGCGATTTTGGATAATTCAATTTTGAATCGAATTCAATGGAATGTAATTGCTAATTTTATTTGAATTGAATTGAATAGATGGAGGTGTTTTGAATTTGAATTGAATTGAATTGAATTGATAATATCTAAATCGTAGAGAGAGGTGTTTTGAATTTGATATTATATAATGGATTATGTTTCGTTCACTGAGTACTACACAATTGTTTCACCGTGAGTATGTGTTTCGGTTCATCATACAGAAAGCTATTTGAATTTGATTTTATATAATGGATTATGTTTTGTTCACTCAGTACTATAGAATTGTTTCACTATAATGACATTTTCGGTTCATTATGCAAAAATCTGTTTGAATTTGAATTTATATAATTGATTGTATTTCGTTCACTCAGTACTATACAATTGTTTCACCATGAGTACTGTGTTCGGTTTATTATGCAAAAAGTTGTTTGAATTTGATTTTATATAATGTATTATGTTTCATTCACTTAATAATATACAATTGTTTCACCATGAGTACGTGGTTCAGTTCATTATGCAGAAGCTGTTTGAATTTGATTTTATATAATGTATTATATTTCGTTCACTCAATACTATACAATTGTTTCTCCATAATGACGTGTTCGGTTTATTTCTATTCTGCACAATTCAAAATCCCTCCTCTTTACCTTCTACTATTTCTTCACCAGAGAGAAGGAGGAAAATGCAAAAAAAAAAATACAGTAGCAACAACAACAAAAGAATGACGATAAGGAGAAAACACGTGAAGAAGAAGCAACACAAAAAAGAAGGAGGAGAATGAGGAGGAGGAGGAGGAACGCGAAGAAGAAGAAGACACTCTGTGCGTAAACGAGCATGAGAAGAAGAAGAAGAAAAAGAAGCACGGAAGAAGAAGAAGAAGAGAAGAAGCGTTGGGCAAGAGTAGTTGTTTCGTGTGTGTTTGACACGTATATTTCACGTTTCATTTAATGGATGGTATTAGCTTTTTTTTTATGTTTAGCCAATTTAAATAAAACTTAGATACAAAATTACATGAATGTGTAGCATGACCCTATCTTTTGTTATCAAACATTTTCATTTAATTTAATATTCAAAATTCAAAATTTTATTCGATAATATTTATAACTAAATGTACTTATTAGTTATTACATCTAAAATTATTCACTTAATGCTGTCGGACAAACTTTGGACATTAATGCATCGATATGGCTTTGAAATTGAAATAATGATAATAACAAATTCATGTTCACTAGGATAGGATCAGATAACGTAAATCCATAAGGCTATCGCCAATTGGAAAAGAGAAGGATTCAAGATGCTTATGATGCAAAGCTGATGTTTCAGAGCAGTTGATCCCAAATGCAAATTAAATGATGACCAGAATCTCCTCGTATCAATGGGACTGAGAACTCTACGATATTAGGGCATTCATATGCGACCAATGTTATGTGGGACGGTGAACAATTTTGGCTGCATATGGCCCTAAGTTCTTTAATTTGCATGCATACACAAATAAACCTTCAATAGTTAAGCTTCTTTAAATCAAATACAGAAGGGTGAATATGAGTCAAGCTGTCACGCCCAACCCCTACAACAAACTCGGCAGATAGTGGCAGAAATTTTGCGGCGATTTGGCAAAACTGCCCAAAAAACATAGGGCAACGCATATAGCGGCAGTTAAGTGTTAGGGCTGTTAACAGGCCGACATTTAGCGGCAGTTTTTTTGCAAACCGTCGCTATATTACTGTCAAGTTTGAATTTAGCGGCGGTTTTTTCATAACGTCACTATATGGCCGTCAGGTTTGCATTTCGTGGCGTCTTTTCGAAAACCGCTGCGATATGGCCGCCGGTGACTTCCTGTTAGGTATTTTGCGGTGGTTTCGTTCTAAACCGCCGCAAAATGCATATTACCATGTATTTCATTAGATCTCTTTAGTAATAACTATTTAGGTATAATCTAGTTAAGTAACGACTACTATCTGAAGCTACATATGTTTAAATCATTGTTACTTAAACTCGTAACACTTTTTCTACATTCATTTTACGTTAAAAAATTCACAAGTTACTTGTAAACTATATATGTAAACTCATGTGAACAAATTTACCAATAAAATTTACTTAATTACGCTATTGGCATTTAAAAATCAAGTAGGGAATCATGGATATGAAAGAAGAAAATAAAATCAAACTCTGATATTTATGAAGTTAAAATAAAGTTCAAGAGAACATAAATCAAAATTACTCCTCTTTGAAGTTATGCCTTACTAAACCTAAATCAAGAATAAACATGTACAACTGCGACCCAACTCATTAAACTAAGAAAATCAGCATAACTGTTATAATAAAAGATCAAACTTTCTCTCCAACGTCGTATTGACCTGGCGAAAAAACTCTATTATGAATCTATGGGCTTCACGTTTTAGAGGATCTGATATTTCATCTCCATACCATGGCAATTTATTTAAATCAAAGCACATTTTCTTAACAAGTATATCATCTTGTTTATCTTGTTGGTCTTCTAAAGTTTTATCCTCTTCATCCGGAACCTTATTCAGATCAAACTGCATGGATCTATCGATTGCGACAGAGGATACATCATTTAAATTGTCTTCTGAATCAGACTCTTCTCCATCTAGACTGTTAGGAACTATTTCTCCGGAATATTCAGGTAAGACTGAAAATATCAACATGCACATAACAGAATGAGTATACATAAAAGAAATTGAGAACTCTGGAGTCATTAAATACTGACTTAGAAAAAAAACCAAACTACAAGATGCTAAGACAATTTTATTACTAAACACAAATTTTCGACAATTACCATCACCCTTGTTAGTAGTTTGTGCAATTTTCTTAAACATAAGCTCTGTAGCAATTGTTGTGCTTGCAGATGATGACGAAAAGTCCTCATTTTTCATCAATCATGTTCCAACGTCATGTTATATTCACTATTGTTTTCAAAACGTAACACTAGTGAAACTCTATTACGTAATACATAGCAAGATTATAAAAAATGCAACCCTAAGAAAAACAACAACTGTAGAAGGAATAAAGATTTAACGTAAACTAACATTTCCATATTAAAATCGATGAAAGAACCAAAAAGTCAGCTTTTACTCATGAGGATTCACAATAACATAAATATTTAACTGCAAAAAAAAAACTACACAAGTGTAAAGTAACCAAAAAAAATAACGTACAACGTTGAGTTTATTTAACTTAGTTAATGACAAAAAGATCATTTTTAAATCACATTAAAATGCTTCATACAAAGCATTACGCGACATCATCGAAATTCTCTTAGGCATTTTCTATGAGGTCTTCTATATCTTCCTTCCTTGTCAACAGTAAATCCCCAGTGTCACCTTCCGCTGACATGTTCAACCCTGGCTGTGGAGAAAAACCAACTTCAGCTTCTTCATTCTCTTCTCCCATGTCATACAAATCCCTTAGTTTCACATGAACCACAACACTTCATTCTTTAGCTACTTCATCATCCACATAGTATACAAGCTGAGCTTCTGATGCCAATATGTACGGTTCATCTTCTTCACGATTACCAGTGTGTATTGGATGAGAGAAATTAACGCTGGTAAGTCCCAAATGGTCTTGTTTGGTACCTCTACTGGTAGTGGTATCAGCCCAAACACATTTGAATAATACCACTGTGAAGGAACAGCTGTAATTCAATTCAATTATGTCTATAATTTTTTCGTAATACGGAACACCACCAACAGCCACTATATTGTGTCAATATCAACGATATAGGAGAGAGAGCAAGGAAGGCCCATTGGTAGAGGAGAGTTGTTTATCATGACTCATAAGAAAAAAATGGCTCGTATATCCATCCCGATGCGCGTGTTGTTAGTGTAAGTCATGTTTAAAAATTTTCGCAATATATAGCTTACTGTATATATCGTGCTACTGTTAACTTCTTCCTTTCGAATGTGTTGTATATTTGTAGGAAGCAATTGCGAATGTTGAGAGGCAGGATGGATCCTCTAAGCACCTTTCACAAAATGACTCGCTATCACAAGTTCTCGGAAAGGAGCACCCAGGACGAGTTCGTGCTCTAGGTGCTGGACCATGTCCCACCTAAGTCTTTGGTAACGCGGCTGGACAATCGTCGGGTTCTACAGAGTCAAATGCAGAGGATAAGAGGATGATTGTAGAATTGACGGCTAAGCTAGAAGAAGAGCAGGCGAAGAGACAGTCAATACATAAGGTCTTGGGATATGTAGTCCAACAGTTAGGAGGCAATTTGCCAATTGAGATTGCTGCAGAGATGGCTTCTTTGGGCGGTACACTGGACTCTTCATGCGCAGGGCCATCTTCATCTGGCAATCAGGACCCGCAACAAAAATCTTGAATTTCAATTAATGGTCTTAGATACTGTTAAATTAAAGTTGGTTTATTACGTTATGCTTACTTTATTCAACTTAAGCATTCTTACTTTATTTTGGATGATGTTATGACAATTTCGTTATATATGTTATATTTGCATATGTTTAATTTGGTTTGTTATGTTAATTGAGTTGTTTTACTTGGTTGCAATTTTTTTAAATTAATTAAAAAGTAAAAAAATTAAAGTTTAATAAACATAATTTCTCAAAATAGGCAAAAAAATAGATAAGGTAAAATTTAATGGATAATTTGAATTTGGCGGCGGTTTTAGAACCGCCGCAAAATTATAAGATGTTAAAATGGGTCATAGTAATTTTTCAACATATTGCGGCGGTTACTAACCGCCGCAAAACGCTTTAAACCGCCGCTATCCGTTTTGTCGCGCCCTATCTTCCAGCGTTTAAGAAAACTGCCGCTTAACAGCCCCAGTAACCGCCGCTAAATGGCGCTTTTGTTGTAGTGAACTAGCCATACTAGTCATAAGTCTCGAACATTTAGGCTGTATTTATTTTTTAGAACAATACAAAATAAGACACAAAAGATAGAAACACAAATATTTTGTTTAATGATAAAGTAGAACAAATTATAAAAATTTAATTTATTCTCATTCAAAAAATTTGCAAAAAAAATATAATAATAAAAAGTACAATTATAAAAAGTTACAAGAAAAAATAAAAAATAAATGATGTTTTCTATTAGTTTTTTTATATTTTTTCTGTCAAGATAGATACAAAATACATTAATTTAATATTTTTAGATACAATATTTTTGCTTATATCTTATCTATCAAACACAATTTTATATTTTTATATTTTTATCTTAATATCATATTTCTATAAATAAATGCATCGTTAACATCGATTATCTCTAAACTTGGTAGGTGAAGCTGAAAGTCTGGAACAAATATATCAAAATTATGCATTCTATAATGGCACCAAAATTAAGGGTGTAGTAATCGCTTATAAATCCCAGGTTATTAGATGTATTTTGGATGATAAAAATATTAATTAATAAAAATTACTAAAATAAAAAAATCAACTATTTGAAAACAAGCCCATTATAATAACATGATAAAAATATTAATTAATAAAAATTACTAAAAATGACTATAATTCACAAAACTTATTAACCTAGCACTCTTTCTCTCCAATATTCTACTTCATTGCTGGGCCTGATACAATAAATGCAAAGGTTATGTTTGTCCTTTCAGCTGTTCAGACTGGTGATTATCAAAATGTTAAATTGTGCGTGGTTTGCCGTGACTGTTAATACAACTGCAATATAATAATTGCTATTATTAGTGTAAAATTTTTTCGATAGTTGTAGCACAACTATATCCACAACTTATAAAATGACAGAGATGAGGATGAATTTTTAACTTTTTATTCTTGTTAATTATTGGTTGACACACTCAAAATTAGGTTTATCTTTTGAATTTTCTTTTTTTGCGTTAAATTGAAGATTTAAGATAATATAATAAGAAACAATATTCTAAGCACCCATGTTAGAGGCGGTTTTTACGAAACAAAATCATCAATCTTGATTTACAAATGCACCTAATATTTTTCTAAAATTACGTTTCAGTCTCATTTAACTTATATCTCCATTTTATGAACTGTATAGAAAATCATTAGGGCCAAACAAGTCTTGCAAAAACACAGTATGAATATTGAGCCAATTTAGATTCCAGAAAACATACGGCAAAACCAATTAGTGATGGATTAATTCAGGATGAGTGAAGTGGAAAACAAAACCAAAGGGAATGGAAATTGGCTAGAAACTACTGTTGTGATATATGTATACGAAATTACGAAGGAGACATAGCAATAGATAAGAGCAGAGAATAGAGATATTAAAATATTTCCAATAATTTCAGTCCAGATATCACGTTACTATAATTTTTTATTTTAGGTCAAATTATTTAATTAAATTATTTGGAATCTAATTAAAATTATTAAAATATAATTTTTTAATATTGAATATAAACTGCTATAAAGTATAGGTTTATGAAATTAGTCTCTCTTGATTTTTTTATAATTCATTTTTTTCAGAAATTATTACATTTTGTAGTAGATTTTGAGCATCACACAATCTCACATAAAGTGCTAAGCAATTTATGTTCAATTTTAAAACCTCTATATTTTGTAGCAGCTTTTATAAATATATAAATATTACAAATATATCTGTAATATTAAAAATTTGTATTTTAATAAATTTTAAATTTTAAATAATTTAATTAAATAACTTGTATAAAAATAGACAAACTTAATTTTACTTTTTCTATCTTAAAGTATTATATTTTTCACACACCAAAGACCTTTTTATTTTAGTAAATTTTGAGTATTGATCCACTCAATTTTTTTTAATTATACTAAACATATAAGTCTTTTTTATTTACAAGTTTTATAAATTAGGCCAAACTCAAAAAAAGTTATGCTCACTCACAAAAGCGTATTAAAACGCGCATCACGTTTCCAAAGCGCTCATTATTCACCATTGTGAACGACTCTTCTTCTTCTTCCTCGATGAAAACCACAATTATCATTTTTTCTTCGCATTTCTCTTCCTTCTCATCCTCTTCTTCCTTCTTCTTCTCTTTTTTTTTTGTGTTTATCCTCCTTTTTCTTCGCGTGTTTCATCTTTATCGTCGTGTTTCTCCTCCTTCTTCTTTTGATTTTGTAACATTATGTATTTTTTCTTCTTTGTTTGATTTTTTCCTCCAAAAAAAGAATTATAAAAATATGAAATAAGAAGATAAAGAATAAGAACCAACAGAAGATGAGGAGAAGGAAGAGGAAGAGTTTTGAATTATGCAGAACTTATCAGAATAAAAATACTTCCAAATATCTTCGTTTTATATATCCAAATATCTCCGTGTTACACCCAAATTTTTTCGTTTTACACTTAAATTTGCTGCAAATACAGAAATGAGTTATGTTACGTGTACACTAAAATCAGCCACCAAAGTCAGCCACCAGTATAAAATACATACTGAAATACAAAATATACATTGAAAATAAATTGAAGCACACATGTATTTATATACAAATACATTGGTGGCTGATTTTAGTGTACAAATAGCATTTTTGTACAGAAAAATATTTCTTCTAATGTTGTATTTTTTTTCTTCTTCTTCTTTTTCTTATTTCTTTCTTTCTTTTAGTTAAATGAATGTAAGTTCATCCTCTTCCAAGTAATTTTACATTATTATGTATTTCTTCTTCTTCTTTGTTTGATTTTTTTGTTTTTATTCTTATTAAGAGAGTAAAACAAGAAGAAACTTGAGAAGGTAAAACAAAAAGGAAAAGATGAATAAAAAAAGTAGAAGAAGATGGTGATGATGATGAAAAAAAGAAGCAGTAGAAGATGAGAAAGAGGAAGAAGAACAATTTTGAATTATACAGAACTTATCAGAATATAAATTCACCCAAATATCTTCTTTTTACACCCAAATATCTTTGTGTTATACCCAAATATTTATGTTTTACACCCGAATTTGCTGCAAATATAGAAATGAGTTATGCTACGTGTACACTAAAATCAGCCAACAAAGTCAACCACCAGTATAAAATACATACTGGAATACAAATATACATTGAAAATAAATTAAAGCACACATGTATTTATACACAAATACATTGGTGGCGGATTTTAGTGTATAAATAGCATTTTTGTATAGAAAAATGTTTCCTCTAATGCTACATTTTTTTTTCTTCTTTTCCTTATTTCTTTCTTTCTTTTAGTTAAATGAATGTAAGTTCATTCTTTTTCAAGTAATTTTGCAACATTATGTATTTCTTCCTCTTCTTTGTTTGATTTTTTTGTTTTTATTCTTGTTAAGAGAGTAAAACAAGAAGAAACTTGAAAAGATAAAATAAAAAGAAAAAGATGAATAAGAAAAAAAAGAAAAAGAAGATGGTGATGATGATGAAAAAAAAAGCAACAGTAAAAGATGAGGAGGAGGAAGAGAAAGAGTTTTGAATTATGCGGAACTTATCAGAATAAAAATACACCAAAGATCTTCATTTTACACTCAACTATCTTCGTGTTACACCCAAATTTGCTGCAAATACAAAAAATATTTCTTCTAATGCTGTATTTTTTTTCTTCTGAATTGAACCACACCTTATCCACTTGATTGGATTCAAAAACAATAATCAATTTTGTTCTGGTTCAATTAACAATCTGAACTTGAATTATTCATTATATTTAACAATGAGATAACTGATGATGGATGAGAAAGATAAAAATAAAAGAAGAAAAAAAAATCCAATGAAAAAAAGAGGAAGAGGAGGAGGAGGAATAGGTGGTGTTGATGACGACGATAACGAAGAAGAAAAATAACGAAGAACGTGCACGCGTTAATTGAAAAGCCTGTTAAGGAGGAGCGTGAAACATACGTGCCATAAAAGGTACGTTTTAGGAGTAAATGAATTTCAAGACTTGTATAACGAAAAGACTTGTATGTGGAGATTAATTTATTTATTTTATTTTAATTATTTTATCAAATATAGTTTTTTTCTTATTTAAGAATTTTTTTTTTACATATTTTCTATTAATCCTGCTTAAAATCACACTTAATAAAATAAATTGAAAGAAAAAAGACTTGAAAATAACTTTGTTAGAAAAGCTGAAATTGAGATTAAGAGATTAAGATTCAGCATTGTATTATAATAGTTAGAGTTAGAACTAAAATTTCAGTTTTCGTCTCTAAAATTTTAATGTATTATTTAGTACTTTAAGAAAGAAGAAGATATAAGAGACTAAAATTTTGAGAACGAATGTTAAAACTTTAATAATATTTTGTATAAAAAATATCTTCATCTAATTTTTAAAATTTTAAATTTATTTTTCAAATTTTATATTTATTTTAAATTAAATATAATATTAAAACATATATTTTATATCAAATATAATACAAAAGTTTAATTTAATTTTTGTATAAAAAAATTGAATGGTTATGAGAGAGAGAGAGTGAGAGGGGTGGGAAACACTGAGAGGGGTAGAAGTAGATTTTTTCGTAGGGATCCTAGGGTTTGGAATAGAGAAGAGTACTATCGATTGGAAAATGAATCGTTCACTATATTCGTTGAGCATCTTCCAGAAGATATTTCTAAGAAGGAGTTGCATCATCTGTTCAATTGGACTGGGCGGATTAATGATATCTACCTGTCACGAAAACAAAAACATGGAACCCTATACATTTTCGCGTTCATCCGATATACAACCAAAGGAGGAGCTACGAAGGCTATCGCGGAAATGAATGGGATGAGGTTACGAGGGAAGTTTATCACAGTAGGAGAAGTTAGATATCGACGCACTAAGGAATTGAAACCGACGATGAGACATCAAGAGGAAAACCACGCCCGGAATTCTATCAAGGCTCAACCCTTATATGAAGTGCGACAAAAGGAGGAGATCGGCTATGTGAAAGAGATTAAGAAGAAGGAAGCACTAGGGGAACCGCTCGGCAATAGGTGGATGAAGAAGTTGGAAGTGCCACTGGCAAAAGAAAACCTGGTCTGGCTGCAGAGGAGTCTAGTAGGAGGAACGACAAAGACAATCGACTATAACTCTTTGAAGGCTATGATCAGGAAGAATGTACCCCAAGTGGTGGAAATCAGAGAATTAGGAGCACACAAAGCACTCCTGATGTTTGACAGTATTCTTAGTGCTGAAGAGGCATACACGTTCGAATTGAACAACCTTCTCAAGTTTTTTCATAGGGTATGGAGATGGGATGAGGAGGAGCGGAGCGATACTCGAAGGGTTTGGCTAGAGTGTTTCGGTATTCCCTTGCATACATGGTCACCAGATACATTCAAGTTGATAGGAAGCCAATGGGGATAAGTTGTTGGGTGCGATCAAGCCACGGAATCTTGCCTCTCCTTCAATGTGGCGCGGATACAAATTGACACTTGTTGTATGGACAGAATCAACGAGTGGATCCACATCACAATTGGGACTAGTGGGTTCGACGTTCTAGTTAAAGAGGTTAATCATGAAAGCCTTGGAAGGGAGCTGAAGATTGCGGAAACAGATAAAACTTATCTTCCAGAGATATGCGAGTGCTCTGGTGCGCGAGGTGGTGTGGTAATTGGTGATCCGGCGGCTGACTTGGTGATGGCGACTCCAAGGGAGGAAGATTATAGAAAGGACAATTTGGTAATTCAAGAAGACATATTTAATGAATGGAATAATGACAATTCAATTCATTTTCAAATTCCAAGAGTTACGGAAGCCTTTGGTTCAGCTAGAATCGCTAAGTTAAAGGAATTTACTGATTTGGTAAATAATTCGGATTCAGAACAAATGGTTAGTTGGAGGTATGATAATGGGCTGAAGGAAGACTGTTATTGTACAAAAAAGGGAGCCCAAGCATGGGATGAGGTTTGGGCCAAAAATAAGAAGATGTACAGCAGGTTGGAGGATTTAACCGTGGGCTACATCACCGCAGGCCCAAACCAAGCTGACTTTGGCACATGCAGCCCAGCTAAGGATCAAACTCGGACTGATGGGGAGCGTGCGTCTTCGGAAGCGGGCCGGGTAGTGCTCCATCTGGGTCCGTGGTGTATAGCAGTGAAGGATAGCGTTGTGGCTAATGACCTGACGGCTATGGAGACGCCGAACAATGGCCAGTCCGGGGTGGTAGTACCACGACGAGGCAGAGATCACTTGGACGCTGACCACGGCTCCATCAGGATAATTGAGGGGGATGCCGGGCTGAGGACAGATGGTGATGAGGGCTTCCATGGTCCACATAGAAACATGTCAAGACGTCCTGTGGCTACATGGCAGGACATGAAGGGAGTTGATCTTTCCAGCGCAGGTGGGACTGACAGAAACGCCGAGGAGGCCAGAGTGATGTCCGAGGGGGCTGATGCAGTGGATGAAGAGAGAAGCCTGAATCCTGCAATAGCGGATGAGGGCAGTAGTGCAACTGGAATCGTGGAAACAAATGAAGGGCAACAAATATCTAAGATTGAAGAACATTTGGCAGAGAATAGAAAGGCGTGGGATTTAGCTGTTGAATCTGGAGCAGTGCAGTACGATGAAGAAGACGACTTAATGAGGATATTACAAGAGCAGAATGAAGCGATAGCTGAGAAGAGGAGGAAAGCAAAACTGAAAGAGAAGGTGCGAAGAAGCAGACCGAAAAAGTTTAAACAGGTGTGTAAAAATGTTTTAAAATGATTTTTAGCTCTTGGAATGTTAGGGGGTTGAGGGGGGTTGGAAAATTGAGTATGATAAAAGAGCTAAAAAAAAAGCAAAAATTAAATATGTTAGGCTTGGTTGAAACAAAATTGCAAGTTGTGAATAAATTCGATGTCGTACGTATTTGGGGAAGTGATGCGGTGGGCTGGGAGTTTGTAGAATCGGTAGGCATGTCTGGGGGTCTGTTATTAATGTGGGATGAGTTGCTTTTTAGAATGAATAAATGTTACAAAGGGGATAGGTGGCTATGTGTTGAGGGAGTTTTATTGAAAAATGAGTTCCATTGTGCTTTCTGTTTGGTTTATGGTCCGCATATGAGAGTTGAAAAACTTGTTGTTTGGGAGGAACTGAGCTACATAGCAGGGTTATGTCAAGTCCCGATATGCTACTTGGGTGACTTCAATGAGGTGATACAGGTTGAGGAAAGGAAAAACCAGGACAGATTAACAGCGTCTGCAGAAGATTTCAAGGGTTGGATCCAAGACATGCAGTTAGTGGACTTACCGCTGAATGATCGTAAGTTTACATGGTATAGAGGTGGATCCTGTAGTCGTATTGACAGAGTCCTACTGAATGTGGAATGGACTGAGGAGTTCCCAGAGATTCGGTTGAAAGGTGGTCCGAGAGGCTTGTCAGATCATTGCCCAATAATAGTCGAAGTTACTAAGTTTAGAGGAGGCCCACGTCCGTTCCGGACTTTAAACTCATGGTTTACACATGAAGGATTCCTAAGAATGGTCAGGGAGGAATGGCAGAATATTGGAGAGGGACAGTTCACAGATAAATTGAAGGCTCTTACGGTACCTTTGGGAAAATGGCATAAAGAGAAATTTGGTGACTTGGAAAAGAAAATTCAGCGTTTTGAGGAGGAGATCAAGAAGGTGGATGATATGGTTGGAAATGGTGTCTATGATGGTACTATGGAGGCTAGAAGGAAGGCTCTAGTTAGTTGTTGCAAGCAGTGGTATGTGAGGAAAGAGATACACTGGAAACAGATGTCGCGTTCTAGGCATGTGAAGGACATGGATAAAAACACTCGGTACTTTCATACCTTGGCCTCGGCAAGAAGAAGGAACAATAGGATCGATGCTTTGGTGATTAATGGAAGGTTGGTAAGAAATCAAGGTAGGATCAAGATTGCCATCAGAGACTTCTACAGAGAGTTGTATCACCAGGAGAGATCCCCGGTACTAGGGTTTAGAGACGGTCTGGTTAATCGGATTAACGAAGAAGAATCCAGTGCATTGGAGTGCATACCATCATTGGTGGAGATTAGGGAGGCTGTTTGGGACTGCGAATCCTCTAAGGCTCCAGGTAGTGATGGGTATAATATGAACTTCATCAAAAAGTGCTGGGATGAGATCGGCACGGAGTTCTCGACAGCTGTTCTGGATTTCTTTCGATCATCAAGATTGCCGCCTGATTCCAATGTTACTTGGGTGGCTCTGGCTCCGAAGTTCACTGGAGCCAAAGAGATCAAAGACCTCAGGCCGATCAGCATGGTTGGATGCGTCTACAAAGTCATTTCAAAGGTGATGGTCAGAAGGATGAGATCAGTGATGTCAGGCTTAGTGGGGGAGACTCAAAGTGCATTTGTGAAAGGTCGGAAAATTCATGATGGGGCTCTGATTGCGTGCGAAACAGTGCAATGGCTGAAGGTGAGGAAGAAGAAGGCGGCAATTATTAAATTAGACTTCCAGAAGGCTTATGATAGAGTGAAGTGGAACTTTGTGGATATTGTGCTGCAGAAGATGGGATTTGGGCGGAGATGGAGAAAGTGGGTTAGGGAGTTTATCGGTTCAGCGTCCATGGCAATTCTGATAAATGGCTCCCCTTCCAAACCATTCAAGATGGAGAGAGGCTTGAGACAAGGTGACCCTTTGTCCCCGTTCTTGTTTGTTTTGGTAGTTGAGGTCCTACACAGGATGATAGGGGAGGCAGTGAGAAACAGACGAATCTCGCCGCTGCTGGTGGGGAAGGAAAAGATAGAGTTATCACATCTCCAGTTCGCAGACGACACTATTTTATTTTGCCCACCAGAGGAGGAGACCATTAGAAACTATGCCAGACTCTTAAGGTGCTTTGAGATTATGTCGGGGTTATCGATTAACTTTGATAAATCCAGCTTAATCCCAATCAATTGTGAACAGCAATGGACTGGCAACATGTGTAGCTTATTGGGATGTAAAAAAGCGAACCTCCCAGTCCGTTATCTTGGCATTCCTTTAGGAGCAAACCTGAGGCTGGTAAAGACATGGAAGCCGATAATTGATAAGGTTGAGGAAAAGCTCAGTATGTGGAAGGCTAAGGTGCTAAATAAAGTGGGTAAGCTAGTCCTTATTAAGTCTGTGTTGAATAGCTTGCCAGTGTACTATCTGAGCCTGTACAAGATGCCGAAAGCCGTGGCAGAAAAGTTGATATCATTACAGAGAAGATTCTTATGGAGTAAGGAGGAAGGTATGAATGGGATAGCACTAGTCAAGTGGGAAGTGGTTCAGGCCCCTAAAAAGGAGGGAGGCTTGGGGGTAGGAGATGCAGTGATTAGGAACTCCGCTCTACTATTTAAGTGGTGGTGGCGATTTTCAAAGGAGGAGTGCCCTTTATGGAAGAAGGTTGTTTGCTCCTGTTACGACCTGAAGCCCAATATGATGTTATCAACTCAGCCAATGCCTACTAAAGGGGGTCCGTGGAAGGACATATGCCAGTTGCAGCTCAAGGATAGTAATGTAAGGGACAAGATGATTACTGGGTTGTCTATGGAGGTGGGTGATGGTAGGAGGACTCTTTTCTGGGAAGATGTCTGGCTACAAGGCGGTTCCCTCAGGTTGAGGTTTCCGAGACTTTTCTCTATTTCAAACCAGCAAGGATCTGTCATAGGGGATTGCGGGTTTTGGGATGGGTTAGAGTGGGTATGGAATTTCCAGTGGAGGCGAGGCCTATATCAATGGGAGTTGGAATTATTGAACAGGTTACACGAGGTTTTAAGGCCTATAAAACTAGCAAGTGATAAGCAAGACAGACTTGTGTGGAAGTATGGCAAGGAAGGAATTTTTTCAACTAACTCTTTTGTGCAGGTGGTGCAATCAGAGACTCTACCAGAGGATATCACAAGTTTCAGCTTCACCAGAACCATTTGGAAAGGTTTGGCGCCACCACGAGTAGAGTTATTTATTTGGTTTGTGCTGATAGGAAGAGTAAACACTAAAGAAAGACTACATAGATTGGGAATACTTAGGCATGGGGACAATATATGTGTGTTTTGTAAAAGAGATGTTGAACATATTTACCATCTGTTCCTGGGGTGTGAGTTTACTTGGCAGGTATGGTGTCGATGGCTTTCTGATCTCGGGAGAGCGTGGTCTATTCCGGGCTCACTCAAGGAACATTTTGAGAGTTGGACAGGTGGCGTGAACAGTAATGAGGAGCGGAATTGGTGGTTAAGGTGCTTCTTTGCGGTCATTTGGAATATATGGCTTGAGAGGAACAGACGTATTTTTAATTCCAAAGAAGGAGATTCAGAAGAGGTGTATCAATGGTCCTTGACCAGTTACAGAGAGTGGAGTAGCAGGAACCTTGTTGTTGTTGATGGCAATGCCGGAGATGACAACAGGGGTAGTTGATTTACTTTGCTTTATTTCCTTTATTTTCATGTCCTCAGTTTGATTATATGCTGCTCCACTATATTGTGTTGAGTTCTCTTGTTCAAAAAAAAAAATTTAATTTTTTCAATTTCTATATTCCAGTTTTAGTCTCCCTTTCAAATTAAGCCGAAAGTACCCATTCTGAAGATTTTTACTGTTTTTCGGCCTTTTTATATGGTAATGGTTTTGGGAATCCTTTGTACTGTTGATACATTATTGATCCAATTATTCCAGAGTTTGGCTGCTGGCTCATTTTTTAATTCACTCCAGCGCAGCTAATTTGGTGCTTTCTTACTGTCTTAACTCTTAATCCAATTAAGCGTACCTAATTAATCTGTTGCGCTTTTTCTTTTTCGGTTTTTTTTTTAGTTTAATTTTGCATTCCAATTAAGTAGAATTGTGAGCGGAACATCTTTTAGTGTAAATCTCAAAATAGCTTTCAATTCTTTTTATCAAACATTTTTTATTTAATAATTTTCTATTACACATGAAATTTGTATATGTATAAATAGTGAAAAAAATAAAAAAATAGTTGCTTAAAATATAAATAATACGAAAAAAAATTCTAAAATAAGAAAAATTTATAAAGTAACAAAATAAAAGAAGACACCTCAATCAGGCACAGATAGTTAACAAAATATAAGATGATGGGTAATAAGTTGATGGATTTTACTCTTCTTTACTTTGTTCAATGTGAGACTAATTTCATACACCTCACACTTGTAATATTAACGTAATACTTCTAAAGTTAATAATTTTTTAATATGTATATTTTTGTCAAAAAAGAAAAATCATGTCTAACGTCATTACATCATTATGGTTGCGTAGCATTGCTAGTGTCATTCGGCTCTTTTTTTTCTTTTGTTAAATTCTTGGCCCAAAGCATAGAAACATATGAGAAGTTGAGAACTAAGACGCTTGCTTGATGTATCATGTGAATAAAATATTAGCCAAAAAGAGATTATATAAAGCTTACTTAGCCTTCTTCCATTCAGAGACACTAAGAACCGCATAAAAAGTGACAACAGTGTGAAGCAAAATCCAAGGTAGGTTGTTCAACTCTTACATCTACTTCACTATTTTATTGTTTGTTCCTTCTTCCTGCTTCTATGAAGTTTGTTTATGGACATATATCTGAATTGCTGAAGTTTTCCCTGAAACTGTGTGGTATTAGAGATTGAAATTAGTAAATTACCTAAAATTACTTATTTAATGCAAGAGTGATTATTAATTTGATAAAGTTGAATGAGTTTAGATATCATTCTTATTCTGTTATAATTGACTAGTTCGATCTATGTAGAAAACAGAATCTGTTATTTTTCAATTTAAGGTGGTTATTATTGAGATGATATGTAATGAAGTCAGAATCTTAATCAAAATGAGGTATTCTGGGTTCCATGAGGTACTTGAATTGATCATGATGTCAGAACACTAGTGTGCCTTTTAATTTGGACAAGTTAATCTCTCAGGTATGCATATTGATTTTTCTTTTTATTTGAGACAAGTCATCAATCTTATAAAAGAAAGGGAGAAGTAAACTCATGCTATTTTAACATTTTACATGAATGACCAAAAAAAAATAAAAATAAAAAGGTCATGTGACTTTTTCTTAATTGATTATGTAACCTTTTTAACAACCGTATATTGTTACACAACCACCATTTGCTCTTGCTCTTGCATAAAAGTAAAACTACTCTTCTGACTAGATACATCCTTTTATATATGGAAAGTATATGTTAATTGAGGGCACTGATTCTGTATGTATGAATGTGAAGACTGAATTTGATTAGTTAGATCTTTCGTTAATAGTTAAGATTATAATATAAAGCCACATTTTTTTTTTGAGTGATCATGTGACTTCTTAATAACTTTAAGGGAAAGTATGAGGAACTAATGGAATATTTGTATAATGTGTATAATGGAGGTTTATGGAGTATTAGAGATATAAACATTAGTGTTATCTTTTTCCATCAACTGAAACTTTTGGGATGAGTGGTATCATGACATGGTATTAGAGCGCTAGATTCCAAAGATCAAGAGTTTGATTCTTGGCGAACCCCAAAATCAGTTTAAACTTTTGGGAAGATGTTTATTATTTCTAGATAGTATGGAGATGTTCATTTTGTAACTCAATAGCCCATTGTACACATTGTAAAATTATACGATCTAGATTTACGTCTTTTTCTTTTATTTGATTTTATTTCCATCTGATTTTCCTATTTATGTTTTATATTTTGTGAGTAATCATATTTTCTGTTTACTTACATTGTTACACACGGAAGGACTGACTCAAACCTCATTTGACTTCCTTGTTTACTTGAAAATATGAAAGCACAATCCAAATGGATCTGCAGAAATTGAATCTCGATAATACAAATGAAACCGAAAACTCTTTTGTGAAGGACCAAAACTATGCACATATTGAATCTTTATTGAGAACCCAACCAAGAGAAGTTCTAGTAATTGGAGTATGGGGCATGGGCGGTATAGGTAAGACAACCATTGCTGCTGCTATATTTGAAGAGTTCTCTCCCAAATATGAAGTCAATTGTTTCTTGGCAAATGTAAGAGAAGAATCTTCAAAGCATGGATTCAAATACATATTCAATAAGCTTCTTTCTGAGTTACTACAAGAAGATATTCATATTGATACTCCCACAATCATATCCTCTACTATTATGAGTAGATTGAGGCACAAGAAAGCTCTTATTGTTCTAGATGATGTGAATAGTTCTGATCTTCTTGATAATTTGCTCGGAGTAGGACACGATTATCTAGGAGTTGGTAGCAGAGTCATTGTGACAACTCGAGATAGGCATGTCCTTACATGTAGAGCCGTTGACCATATTCTTGAAGTCAAGGAAATGAACTATCATAACTCCCTTAAACTCTTTAGCTTGAATGCCTTTAACCAGATCCATCCACCTGAGAATGGATTCCGGGAGCGATCGAAGAGAGCAGTTGCTTATGCCAAAGGCAACCCTTTAGCTCTAAAGGTTTTGGGATCGTTTCTTCGTTCCAAAAGTGAAAATGAGTGGGACAGTGCACTAGCAAAATTGAAAGGAACTCCTGATGCAAATGTTCATAAGGTGTTGAGATTGAGCTTTGATGAATTGGATGATGCAGAAAAGAATATATTTCTTGACATTGCATGTTTCTTCAAAGGGGAAGAAAGAGACAAAGTAATAATGATATTGAATGCCTGTGGTTTCCATGCAAATATAGGGATAAGAAACCTTTTAGACAAGACTCTGATAACAATAACCAAAATGAAGAGAATACAAATGCATGACTTGATACAAGAGATGGGTCAAGAAATTGTCTGTGAAGAGTCTGCTAAAATTCCTGGGGGAGAAAGTAGATTGTGGAACCCTGATGAAGTTTGTGACATACTGAAGAATGATAAAGTAAGAGAAAATGATTCTTTGTATTGTTTACAAAAACATATATGAAATATAGCTTATTGAATATTACACTAACATTGATTGATGTATTTATTTGTCCAGGGGACTGATGCAATTGAAAGCATATTCTTGGACATGACTCAAACCACAGATCTACATATAAGCTCCAATGCATTCAGAAAGATGCCAAATCTAAGGTTACTTGCCTTTGCTGATAGCATTGGTCATGGGGGAAGGAGAACTAACAATAATTTGTATCTTCCAACAAATCTTGAATTACCTAATAGCTTGAGATATATTCAGTGGGATGGATATCCATTGAAATCTTTACCATCCATTGGTTGGCCTAAAAACTTGGTTGAGATTTCCATGCCATACAGCAATGTCGAAAAACTTTGGGATGGAGTACAGGTATGCATGATATAACACCATGTATGTATATATTTGTTTGTCTTTGATAGAATTTTAAGTGTTAAATCCTAAACCTTAAATGTATGTATGTATATATATTGTTACAGAATTTACCAAGTTTAGAGATAATCGACCTTCGAGGCTCCAAGCGCTTGATAGAGTGTCCAAATTTCTCAGCCACCCCAAATTTAAAAGAAGTATGGTTCAATTTCTGTGAAAGCTTGACTCATGTTCACCCTTCTATTTTCTCTCTTGAGAAGCTTGAATTTTTAGCTGTGTATGGATGCAAAGAACTCAAGAGCCTATGCAGTAGCAATTGTTCACCTTCTCTTCATACAGTGGTTGCCTATAACTGCCCTAATCTCCAAGAGTTCTCAGTCCCAATTCTGCATCAAGATTCCAAAATTCATTTGCATTTGAGATCAACTCCTTTGAAAGAACTTCCACCATCAATTCTGCATCTTAAACACCTTGTAAACTTCTCTTTTCCAATTAGCAAAAATCTTGCAAAACTTCCTGCAAATTTTGCTAATCAAATCATGCTTTCTGACATCAGTGAACACGAGCAAGACGCGGTCGCCACTCTGCATTCAGTACTACGCAGCCCTGTATTCAAACATGTAAAGCTTCTCAAATTTGATAATTGCCATAGCTTAACCGAACTCCCTGACAACATCTCTTTGTTATCATCATTAGTGAAACTAAGCTTTCATAAAACCAATGTCATAGGCTTACCTGAAAGCATTAAGTTTCTTCCACAACTCAAAGTTCTTAAAGTTTGTCACTGTGAAATGCTGCAATTTATACCAGTGTTTCCACCTTCTGTTGAATGTCTTAAGGTATGGGATTGTAAATCTTTGAAGACAATATTGAGTTTGGAAAGTGAAACACCCAAACAACATGCAGGTACTTTCATATTCCTGGACTGCATGAATTTGGATGAAAATTCATGCAATGCCATTCTGAAAGATGCTATTGCTAGGACAAAATGTTGGATGGAAACAATACTAACAAGCGAATCAGAAGTCTCGGAAGAACAACGAGAGAATGAAGATCATAATGTGATTAATTTTGGGAAGATCTGTTATTTCTTTCCTACAAGAGGTAGCATGCTTCAAGAGTTTTTCCATGACTACTCTGCTCAATCTTCAATTAGTACTGAAGTGCCTCCAAGCTCCAATTTGTGTGGGTTCATTTTCTTCTTGGTTCTTTCTGGAGCACAATCATGCAGCACTGATGAACTTGTTATTAACTTTGAGTGCGAATGTTACTTGGAAACAAGCTGGGGAGAAAGTATCCATGTAGCAAGTTCCGCCATTGTCGAATGGGACTGCGATATGACCTTTGGATACCAGCTGAATGTTATGCAGGATCATGTGTTGTTATGGTATGATGAAGAATGTTCAAAGCAGATAATGGAAACAGTTAAAGGAAGAGAAGCTAATACTGAAAAGAAGTCCCATTTTAATGCAAAGATGACAGTTAAGTTGGTTGCTAGGCTACCAAACAAAGAGGAAGCAATGATAAAAGAGTGTGGCATCCGATGGATATATTCAAATGTGGAGGCAGGATCATCAAGAGAGCAGAGATCCAAGAGAATCATGGAAGATGAAGACTAGAAGTGAAAAGCACAAGGTAATCATCCAAAGCTCAAATAGTTGATTGTGATTTTTCATTGTATTTGTATGCTGTGCTTGCTGTTATAGGTGCTAATTGATGTATATTTCAATCAAGTATTTGGAATAATATCAATAAATTGCAATTGTTGCTGCTGGAAAAGACTTGTTCTAAGGTTGTGTACCTAAATTTTTTGGTAAGAAATTTGATTGTATTCTCACCTTTCTGTTTGCTTGTTTAATTTGATCGGCTGTAATTTCTTTTCAGAAATGAAATATTATCTCACAAACAAGTATTAATTTAAACAGGCCTGCTACACATACAAGCAGAAAGGCCTTACAAGTTATTCAAGCTACCAGTCCAGAATCCTTTTACACGCGTAGTGAAGAGCATTGAATGGAGCGTCATTTATACGCGCTCCACTCAAACGGTTACGTTTCACGTAAACCGCCCCTTAATGGCAGACTCTTCCACTTCTTCCACTTCTCAAAGCCATTCAGAGAAAACGCAACCCTTCCATTTTCGAGTAACATTCGAAACTCAAGATATACAACTCGTCGCTAACATTCGAAAACTCCATCAACACACCATAAAACTCTCGATCAAGAATCTCCAGAGAAAACAAAACTATAATACTCAAGGTACGTTACATTACCATTCCTGTATATTTTCCAGATTTCGAACTAGGTTTTACTGTTCTTCTACGCTGTTATACGTTTTACTGTTCTTCTTGCTCTACGTCTCATTTTACAGTTTATAATGTTCTAGGTTTTACTGTTATTCTTGGTTCTATGTTACAATGTTCTTCTTCGTTCTTCTAGGTGTTACTGTTCTTGTTGTTCTAGTTCTTCTGGTAATTGATTTTTGGGGGTATATTCCGTAGTTTGGTGGGTGTATATGGAGTAATTTGTTGGGTGTATATGGCATAAAATGTTGGGTGTATATTTCTGAACTGATATACTGTAATAGTCAACAGTTGCTTATATTTGCTTGTCCATGGGTGTATATTGCTTGACCTTGTAATGTTGCTTGACCTTGTA
Source organism: Arachis duranensis (assembly GCF_000817695.3). Classification (NCBI taxonomy): domain Eukaryota; kingdom Viridiplantae; phylum Streptophyta; class Magnoliopsida; order Fabales; family Fabaceae; genus Arachis; species Arachis duranensis. The sequence goes on along the minus strand of NC_029780.3, from coordinate 6,126,889 downwards.
TATTGATGCATGTTTGAGTGATACCTGACTGATATATATGGGTGTATCTAAATCATATCTATGGGTGTATCTGACTGATATATATGGGTGTATCTGAATCATATCTATGGGTGTATCTTACTGTTATCTATGAGTCACACTCATATATATGGGTGTATCTTACTGATATCTTTGGGTGTATTTTTCATTTCAGAGAAAATGGCAGCGAGAAACCAACCTGAAAGAAATGTAAGAACAAATATATGTCTTACATGAAATCAGTTTTATATAATTAAAATATATCTGATTATAATTTTATTTTTGTTTACAGAAACCAAAGACCTTTAGTGTGCAACACATCTCTTAAGTGATAAATTCAGAAACATGAGTAAGGAGAAGAAAACGATTATGAGGGATTTAGGATTCGGTGGCTTGATGTACATCCCACCACTAAGGGTGCATCACCATGTGTTAAGGGAGCTGGCTAACAACTTCAAACTAGGGGAGAACAGACTGAAAACCGGATACGGTTCTTTTAAAATAATACCAAGAAAAATAGGTCATGTGCTTGGCATCAATGCAACAGGTAACTCGCTAAAAATTATAGGTGTATATTAACTGATGCTTGGGTGTATTTAAGTTGATGCTTGGGTGTATTTGAACCGATTTTGATACTTTGTTGTTTTCCTTTTTGTAGGAGATCTATTTCCTCAGAAAGTCGATTATAAGAAACTTTCTGAGGATGACAAAGAAAATTTTAGAAGATTCCAGGGTAAGACCCTCAAAAGTCTTACAGATGAGATGATGGATATTGGCGTTAGTAACGAAGAGGAACGCCTAATGTTCAAGAGGATTTTCATCCTCTATATACAGATGGCGTTCCTTTTACCAACGACAATAAACAAAATCTCGCCTGTGCACCTGGCCCCAATTTTTGAGATGGACAGCATAACGGAGCGAAACTGGGGAGGGCATGTTTTAAGCTTTATTGTCAATGGCATAACCGACTACAAGGAGAAAAAGAAGAAGGCAATTGATGGCTGCCTCTTTGCCCTGATGATAATTTACTTTCATCTTTCTAAAAATAAAGGCAAGAATAGGGCTGAAAGACCGCCAAAACCCTGGATTGCCAACTGGAGTAAGGAGCAGTTGGTCGAAAGAATGAGTGCAGAAACAGAGAAAATTTTGGTAAGTGAACATAATATGTTGGGTGTATTTTATTTACTTGGATGCTGCTAACTAAAATATCTAATGTTTCAGGGGATTGTAAAGATGGTGCAAACAAGAGAGAAAATGAAAAAAATAGAGGAAAAAAAAACAAGAAATAAAAAAAGGAAGGCAAGTTCAACATCGTCTTTGGAGACAGAAACAACTGATAGTGACAGTTTTACCTCTGAGTCTGAGACTCAAGAAGACTCAGAGGATTCACCAAGAAAACAACCCAGCAAAAAAGGAAAAAAGTAAGTACCATACTTGGGTGTATTTTCTTTGTCAAGTTGGGTGTATTTTGTGGAACCATTTGGGTGTATTTTGTTTATCAAGTTGGGTGTATGTTGTTTATTAAGTTGGGTGTATTTCGTTTGTTGTGTTGGGTGTATATTGTCCATTCAGTTGGTTGTATCTTGTGCATTCATTTGGGTGTATTTTATATCTTTAGTATGTTCTAAATAATGATTGTTTGCCTTCCAGAATGGACTCCAAAAAAAGAAAGAAGAGTCAAGAGGATTCGGATTCTGATTCAGAATCTGAATCAACTGATGAATAATGTTCTAAAATTATTACTCCTTTCTTTTGGCTTCATTATCAAGATTTCGTGTATTAACTAAAGTGTCTCTTATTAACTTATAGAAGCGAAGAATCATCACCAGTGAAGAAGCAAAAAAAAAAAGACACAAAGAACACCAAAAAAGTAAGCACTTCTTTGGATAATATTCTGTGATAAAATTAATTTTTTATTTCTGATTCATACTTGTTTTTTTCACCCAGAACACAATCCAAAAAGAAAAAGGTTGTTGTTGAGCATTCATCTCCTGAAGAAGATCAATACTATGATGGGTACAGTACCTCGTAAGCTATATTACCGTCTATCATCATAATTATTTTTGTTAACATCTTCTTCTATGAATGTAGTGAGAGATATGAAATAGGAAGTGAAGATCTAGATGAATTGTTAAGGAAAAACGATGAAAAATCTGCTGCAGAGGGCTATGTCTTGTTGGGGTGTATATTTCAGATTTTAGTGGGTTTTCTTTGCGATCGACAGAAGGTCGCTATGTCTCATCTGAAACGTAAGAAGCTTTATTTAATAAAATCTTGTTATCATGATTTACCTGTATCATATTTTGTCTGAATAACATGAAATCTGTTTAGAATACCGGATGTGAACTTGGGAAGTGATGATCCTTCCTTTCAAGGACGCATAGAACAAAGTAGTGTAAACAAGTCGGCAGAGAGCATGTAATTTCTCTTTCAAATAACCATTACTTTTGTTCTTTTATTACCTTCTACTTCTAATTCTGTATATATTTTTTTTAGAAAAAAAGCCATTTATTATTTTATTCAAGAAAAAAAAAGGTAGAAAAAAAAAGCAAAAACTGTAAGTATGTAAGTTCTCAAAAAACAAAGCATGTCTTTCTTTTGAATTGTTTGGGTGTATTTTTTGACTTTCTTTGGGTGTATTTTAGGTTGAGTCTGGTTCAACGGTCAGCCAGTGAGCCGGCTGATTCGAATATGATGGTTGTGAGGGAAGAGACACCGTTGGAAGGGCTTGCAATGTGAGTTTTTCAAGAATATTTCAACCTTATAACCTTATTATTTTCAAAGGCGTTGTTAACCTTTCATTTTTCTTCTTGTTTAGACTTCCGATTCAAGTTTTTGTGCCAGTGTCCCAAACAACCACTGTGCCGGAATTTGAAGAAACACCTGAGACATATTTTGAACCAACCCCTCTGCTACAAATTGAAGGAACTACAAAAACGTAAGAAATAGTATTGGGTGTATATTTGTTTAGAGTTCGGGTGTATATTGCGTTACAGTTCGGGTGTATATTTGGTAACAGTTTGGGTGTATATTGTTCCTGAATACTTTTTTTTACGCCATGATTAATTTTGTGTAACCGTGCAGCACTCCTGAACCCCCCAACAACTTGAGGAAAGCACACCCACGCTTCCCCCAGCTTCATCTAAAATGTAAGTTCATCAGAGTAAAATCAATATTTGCTTATCATCCGTATATTCTTATTCTTATAATACGTCATACATGATCACGCAATTATCCAGCCCTAGAAGACGCTGTTGCGCTGATGATGATGGCACAGACAGCATCGTATGTTCCTAGAACAGATCCGTTGTCATCATTCAGCCTTGCCCTCACTGATTCAAGCCAATAAGATGCAACAACGCAGGAGGGAGCGTCAACGCAGGAGGCAGAAAGGGAAAAATCTCCAGAAACTGCAAATTTGCTAGAACAATTAGAGGATTTGGTACAAAAAATAGCAAGCAGTGCGGCGAAAGAAGAAAGTAAAAGTCCACATATTCAAAAGGAGACTGGCGGAGAAAGTTATGGAAAGTTTGAAACTCCTGCGGGAATAAATCTGAATACGGATGATATGAAAGAGAAGTGCTACATCTAGGGGACGCGAGTGAAGACATACGCAGATGGCAAAACTAACGAGTATGACAACGTGTGCACTCTGATTGCCCAAGATAAATACATTTTGACAAGAATGCACCTTGCATCACTCCAGGCGGGAAGTTATATAGAAGCTGATGTAATATTAGAATAACATTAATGTTTTTACACCAAAGTTAACTGTAATGTTTATTAATGTAAATTGATTTTGGCATATATTTCTAGATTGTATCTGCCATGTGCCTCATCCTCAACCAGAAAAATGATAAAAGGTTTCAAGAACAAGTATATTGTCTCCCCCCTGATATTGTGGTAAGTGTTACTTCTACGAATTTTGGGTGTATTTTCTGTATTCATTTGGGTGTATTTTTTACGTTCAATTGGGTGTAAGTTGTGTAGTCATTTGGATTTATTTAAAGTATTTACTTGGGTGTATTTTCAGTATTTCATTTGTTGTTTCACAATTGTTGCAGAACATGGTCATTTCGAAGCACCCAAACGGGAAATTCATATCACCTAAAACCAATAAAGAATTCAGGGTGGAAGACTACCCAAGTTTTATTCCCTTCATAGATGCAAAAAAATTAACTTCGCATCCATATGTAAGTTTTCATTTGTAAAATTTGTTAGTACCGTTCTTTACTTATATGTCAAATAAAATAACACACTGTTGAAATGTGGCAATCCTTCAGATTTTTGCACCTGTTTGCTACTCGGACCATTGGTGGTTATGGGTGATTGATACAACAAAGCGGAGATTTTATATACTTGACCCACTACACAAGAAAGCTCCAAGCGATGAGAGAAAGCAGCTTAATAAATTTACTGTAAGTTGGCTCTGTGTTCTTTACTTTAATAGATAGGTGTATTTCAATTCAATATAAGGTGTATGTATGCTTTGCTTTGGGTGTAAGTATGTTCTCCTTTAGGTGTATTTCATTCGAGTGTATTACTGATTTGTTTTGGTATTTAAGGGATATGTAATTTCAAGAATGAGAGCATATGCCGGCGGGGAACCTCTGAAGAAAGACGAGAAGGAGAAGGAAATTAAAGTATCATACGTTAATATATCAGGCCAAAAATCAAGGTATAAATTTGTGACTTTGAACATTAAACTTTCCTAAATGAGATTTGTAATTTATTTTCTTCATTTTCAGCTATGACTGCGCTATTTACGTTATAAAGTGGCTTGAGTTAATTGAGCCGGAAAATATTAAAAGGGGGAAGTATGAATGGGATAATTGGAAACAGGTAACTGTCTTTAAAACTATATAACTCTGTATTACTTTACTGAATTAATATTGCTATTTAAACAGAATATACTTTTTAATTGTAGGACGAGGTGGACCACTATAGAGTGGAATATGCTTCGCGGATACTATTCAGTGAAATGAATAAAGAGAGAGATCAAGCAATTAGAGCGAGTAATGCAATAAAACTGTCGAAGCCATCCTCCATATTATTGAGTCCGTTTTGTCAGATAAATTCTACTGATATAGAAACTGAGTAATCCAACTGCTAGCTAGTTTGTAAATTGAACAAATGTTGTAAAAATTTGCCATTTATAAACAACTTCTATTCAATGAAATTTTTTTCCATAGTTAAACTGTCTGTGCTGTTAAACTGTCTGTGCTGTATTCAAAAGCTCTGTATTACAGGTGGTAAAATATGAAGGAAAACATCAAGACAGATCTAAACACAAATTATAAACTTTTACACCCAACGGAAGTTTAATATACACCCAAGATTGCTTAAAATATACACCCAAACTGTCTGTGCTGTTAAACTGTCTGTGCTGTATTCAAAATGTATGAATTACAGGTACTAAAATATGAAGAAAAACATCAAATCAAATATACACCCATAACCTGCGATTTTTTACACCCAAATAAAGTTGAATATACACCCTGAAATCTATCCCCCATGATGCTTTGAGACTAAAACCCTAAACCCTAATCACTTAAAACCTAAACCCTTACCCCTAACCTGTAAACCCTAAAACCCTAAACCCTAATATTATATATATGTATCTATATGTAAAATGTGAATCACAATAAAATTCAGAAAAATACACCAAAAAGAACAGTGCTTTTACACCCATATTCTGTAAAACTATACACCTAAAGAGTTATCCCCTACTGTTGGTACCCTGAACTGATAATTCATAACATGTCCTTGATATTGGCTGAAATTTGAATGCACCACTGATGCAGCATCAAACAGGTTTATCTGAATATAACAAACTCACATATTAGCTAAACTATTAACGAGAAAAATAAACTCAATCACCACAAATTTAAAGAACATTACTTTTACCTCGCTTAAAACTTTCGTTTTCTTCTTCTTTGTGGCATTTGCAATCTGTTTGTTCAACTTTGAACCTAGCCTATTTTTTGGACGTCCTCTTGTTCGAATCCTTGGCGGGCTTTGAAGCTCGTTAACGGATTCCAAGTTGGCGTCTTCGTGGGATAAAGAAGATGTCCCCTTCCTTTTGGCTTTTAATGATTCCATCTCAGCCATGACGTTATCGTAGGCACGGTGCAGAATTGCAGTCAGCTCCTCCGATTTGGAAGCAAATTCGCAAATATTTTGCGAACGAAAAACCAATTGGTCAAACCTCTTGCTTCTTGGCTCCATCAGTGGCTCGTCGTGGTTGCTCTTGATGTGTGTGTGTCGCCTCTTTACCTTCTTGCTCCATCGTTCCAGTATATATCTAGGTGACACTTGGCTTACTTGTTCAAAGCTTAACACGCTTAGTGTGTGACGATACAGTATCCCTCTCGACTCGAATAATAAGCATTGGCATTTTACCTCGGCTGCAACTGAGTCGTAAGTAACCACAAACTTGTTGAATATTGAGCTGGAAACTTGTTCTCCTACTTCGTATACTGAATAGCCTAGAGCAGAATTCGTTAATCTGGTGATGCAATTCGCCTTTCCTCTGAATTGCGCTTGGACTTCCCTAAACTTTTGATGAGTGTACACATCTTGAAACTGAGCTTCAATGGAGGATTTGGTTGCACACAGTATGACCGTATGAAAATCTGCAGCATCTGATTCTCTCTCTGCTTGCTCCCTGCTTCCGAGGCAATTATCGTATTGTTTGACAAACTGAATAAGCGAGCTGTTCCGGGTGATAAACTTGTTAAAAAATGAATGCATGCTCTCGCTCCTTTGTGTGCTTCTCATCCCTGCCCAGAAGTGGTGATCCAGATAGATAGGAACCCATATATGACGGTCTTCATACAGATCTGCAGAATACACCCAAACACAGACTATAAATACACCCGATAAAACATGCAATTTACACCTCTACTGCAGATTTTAAAAAAACATTACCTGAAAGCCACTTGTTGTCCACAAGACCAAAATTCAGCAGAAAATCATTCCAATTCTTATCGAATGAGTCTTTGCTATGAGAGTTCCAAACAACTTGGCTCATTTCTTGTTCAATATCTGCATGTCCCTTGTACCCGTTTAATTTGCTTGGAATCTTCTTCATGATGTGCCAAATACACCAACGGTGAATTGTTGTTGGCATACAGGCCTCTAAAGCCCTTTCATTGATGCGCATTGATCGGTGATAAACCCTTTCGGAGCGTTTCCTCCCATGCAACGAAGCCAACATTGAAATAACCATTTGAATGATTCAATTTCTTCGTTTTTCATCAAAGAGCATCCGAGAAGTGTTGACTGACCGTGGTGATTCACCCCGACAAAAGAACCACAGACCAAGTTATACCTGAAACAAATTACCATAGTGCAGAATGCAAAATCATTAGGTACACCCAACAAATGCTTCGTATACACCCAAAAAACAGCCAATATACACTTCTGCTGCGGATTCATAAAAATACATTAATTTAGCATCATAAACAGGGACAGTTTGTTACCTGTTTGTATTGTAGGTGGTGTCAAATGAAATGACGTCTCCGGAATACTCAAAGGCAGCTCTACTTCTTGCATCGGCCCAAAAAGCCAACTTAATCGATTGATCCTCCTCGAGTTCAAGCTCAAAAAAGAAATTCTGATTCTTCTCTTTCATTTTTAACAAATATTTTTCGAATTCCTTTGCATCTTCTTGTTCGGAAATATTTCGCACTTCCCTGGTAATGTAATTTCTCACGTCTTTTTCGATAAAATTTAACTCGCGGTGACCCCTGGCAGCCGCAACAAATGATTGGTAGGTTTTGCTTGGTCTGATACCGGCCTATTCGTTATTCTCTATTGTACGACGAATGGACATGCTTAGTTCCCTGTGCTGTTTGAACATCTCTGCTTTACTTGGACAGCAGGGGTGTGAATGATCCAGCACAACCTTTGAAATGATCCAAGCACCGACATCCTTCAATGTATGTATATAAATTCTTGCAGGACAGTTTAAACCGGCTGTCGGATTGGTCTTCTCGGTCGGAGATATTTTAGATTTCCATTTTCCCTCTCTGCTACATGTAATCAATTGATTCTTAATCTCGTTTCCCTTCCTATTTGTGCTCCAAACTCTTGTAGAGAAACCTGCAGCCTTGGCGTAGTTCCTGTAAAATTTTCCAGCATCTTCAAGGGTGGTAAAGGTCATTCCAACCTTCGGAACAAACTGGTCATCAACAACAGAGAGAGGTTGCAGAATACACCATGTCAAAAACTATAAATACACCCAATCATGTCTGATATAATATACCCGAACCGCAACAACTCAACTAAAGTGACAATAAAAGCCATAAACTGTAAATACACAGGCTGTAGAATACACCATGTCAAGAACTAGAAACACACCCAATCATGTCTGATATGATACACTCAAACCACAACAACTGAGTTAAAATAACAGAAAAACCAGTAAACTGTAAATACACCCACACTTCCCTCAAAAATACACCCAAAAAAGTTCTGATCTACACCTGATCGTCTGCTATAAATTCCAGAAAATTAATCAAAACTAATACATTACATTTAATCCACAGATTTATCTTCATGCGTTAGTTTGACAGTCAATGTTCACGAGTTATTCACCTACACAATGCTATACAAATTACTGCAACAAAATTCATAGTAATCCTATGTAAATCAAACCTCAGAAACTTCGTTAGATTCAAATTCATAATCCACTTCGCCTGGATTCAGCTGACAATCTGAGGTTGAATCATCCATTATCTTCAAAATGAGTTCAAACTTTGATTTCAGAAAACAAAAAATCAAATAGAAAACGAAGCTGGAGTTACAAAGAAAGGAACTAACGTAAATGACGAAGAAGAAACGAGTGAGAAAAGAGGAAAAAAGAACGATCGAAGAAACCAGGGGGAGCTTCGCGAGAAGAAGAACAAGCAAATCTGCAAATAAGGAAAACGAAGAAGGAAACAAATCTTTTAAATTTGATAGTTATATATAACGCGTGTATACGACGTAGCCATTGGAGCGCGTTTTAGGTTTTAGGGTGTTAACTAACTTGTAAAGCATACAAGTCGTTAGCGCTTGTATGCAGAGCTTTTCTGTAATTTAAATATAGTTTATTTTTCTTAGAGTGAAACTCCAAATTAGGTTATAATTAATGATATTTGTTCTATACAAATTATTAGTATCTAATAAAAAAAATAAGAAATCGATTTCTGACTTTTGAAATATTATTAGATGAATTAGTTTCAAATAAATTATAAAAAAAATAGTCTCTAATATGTTTTAGCAAATGACAAATTATTCTTTAGTTTTTTTTTTAAATAATATGTTCGAGGGATAAATTATCTGAAAATTTACAAGGTAAAATATTACTTTGTCTTATATTTTATTTCGTAATTTGTCTAATATATAAAAGGTTAGATGAATTTGATATTTTATTCCGTCGTTAAAAACTAATTAAAGCAAAAAGAGATTTTGATGATTTTTCACTATGAAATTCATTTCTTATAATTTATTTGACTTTACAATTAAGAAATTTTGTACAAATTCAAAATTTAATCTTGAAAAGGACAAAATAGCAAATATTTAACGTAGAATAATTGTGAGTTGATGAATTAGCAATATCCAATAATTTAATTTCTACCACTTGACATGTTATAAGTTTATAACTCTTTCCATGTAGGAAGGATACCTGCACCTTCTCCACTGTCTATCGTTGCAGCCACCTTATATAATTAATTAATTATTATTGTGTCGTTAATCTTTCGTTGGAGGTCCTTTTCAAAAGTTGATGACATAATCCAATAGTGTGAATTGAAGGAAAATAAAGGAGAATGACTCATTGACTTTTCCCTTTCTTTCGGACTAGTCATGTTTAAAAAAGATGTATTCGGTAACAAATTAAAAAGTGTGATTCTCAAAAATGTGTGTGTGTGAGAGAGAGAGAGAGTATTTAGATGAAATCCTAGGTGAGAGTGTGGAATATGTTTACCAGATCATGTAAAATAAGGGCATATTTAGATGTGTATTTTACTTTTTTTTTATTTTCCATTTCTATTTTCAATATTTCTCATCTAATTAAGCAAGTAGGTGTTACCTCACCATAACCTCTAAGCAAGATTTTTTTTGTTATATAGATTTTATTATTTCTAATTTTAAGTATTACAACATATTTATATTATATATTCACCTATATAATATATAATTTTTTTTAATATTTGGTGCATTGGTCCAAATTTAAACCCAACCAGATGCAGCATATAAATTACCACTTGAGTTAAAGTCTCAGCTGCCTATAAGCAAGAACTTAAAAATCAACTAACAAACTAAAATAGTATAATTTACTACAACAAATTTAAACCAAGACAATCCTTTAAAAACATTGTTTATAATACGAAAAAGTGTTGTCTTTGATCAAAAGTAATACTTTTTGACAATACGAAACGTTTTTTGGGGAGTTAGTTATACGCCCGTTATTTTTTGTCTACGACAACATTTTTGTGTATCAAAGAGAATTCTTTTTATGGCAACCTTCAAAAAACGTTACCTTTTCTAAAAAAAAAAAAAACAACTCTACGAAAGGGTTGTCTTAAGAGACCTAAACACAATACTTTAGATAAGATTTTATGCAACACTTTCTACGAGTTGTATTTTCTAATACATAAAACAATACTTCTCTAGATTTTTTTAAGTTATATTTTCATATACCAAAAGCAACACTTGTATAAACTTTTTCTGATTGTTTTTTCATATACCTAAAACAACACTTGTTCAGATTTTTTTTAAGTTGTCTTCTTTATATATCTAAAGCAAAACTTATCCATAATTTTTTAAGTTGCCATTTTTATAGACCTAAAGTAATACTTATCTAAGTTTATTTGCAGTTGTCTTTTTTTAATACCTAAAGTAACATCTTATTGAATTTTTCTTAGGTTCTCTTTTTTTATATCTAAAACAATATATTTTTTACCTTTGTTATATTTATATGACATTTGAAGAAATAAGAAGAATATATAACACACACTAATAATATTTAAATATTTAAATTCAATTTAATCAATATAGGGAGAATAAGCTAATAATATATATTATATATATAGAAAGGTCTTCTAAGTGCCAATTAATATACTTGCTAAGTTACCAAGTCAAATAACTAATAAACATAAGTAAACAAAATAATATTTTTCTCATGATGAACTTGAACCAAAAAAATAATTTTTTCATTTGAAATCAAAAAGACTTTATACTTTACCATTGTACCAAAAATCGTCTTTATCTCTTCAGAAAACTTCGTCCAACCATAAGTAAGCTGCAGTCAAATCTAAATGGACAGCAGAAGCACTCTCATCAATCATCATTGTAACACCCCAATTAACCTAAATTTTACCTCACATCGTAAAACAAAGGTTAATCAAGGATTACGACCATTTTAAACTCATACATATAATATAAAGAAGGAATAATATTATCTAGAAGTCTGATGAAAGATATAACTCAAAATTAGGATTTCAAAAACGCATAACGTACTAGCGGAACTACTAACTTAAAGCATAAGAAACATATGCGATATAACAAAGATAATAGTATAATAGTGTAATATCATAAGAAACTAGCCACGGCTCGTGGAGTTTAAGCCGGCTAGCCAAATATACAGACCTACTGAAAACCTGACAGTGAAAACAGTTTATACAAATTTTGTTCTCTCAAATACAAGCCTCTAGGCAAAGCAAAATACAAAAGTGAGAGACATATACAAAATAAATCAAAAGACTCCGAAAGATATCTGAATCCTCCGCTCCTGTCACCAACCAAAATAACTCACAAAGGTGGGTTGCGATCTACAGCTGAAAAACACAACAGAGATATGGTATGAGAACCGAAGGTTCTTAGTATGGTAACAGTGCCCAGTGATGTAGGATATAAGACCCTGGGAGGCCAAAGGCAATCCTAAACTTCATATCCATCACAAGATTCAATCTTAAGGCATACTAAAAAAATAGTAAAACATATATAAAACCTTAACATAACTTAAAAGCTTATCATAACTTAGAGGGTAATCTAACTTAAGGGATTTTCTAATCTAAAGATTCACCGCTGTCCTACAGCCTTCACCAACCTACCTTCTGTGCGATCCCATCGCCACCGCCTACCTAACCTCCTCAGCACCAGACAAGCATAGATAAAGCAAGTAAGAAAAACACAGGTAATATTCAAATATATAACAAGTAATTCAAGAAGCAAGTAGGCATATTATACAATTAGGCAAGCTCAAGTAATCAAAGCAAGCAAACATATAGAATATGCATATGATGAATGTCTGTCCTAATGGCTGTGATATCACATGTTGGTTATTATGCCAAACCCGACGGCAAATCCGGTCGACAACTCCCGGCCGGATTAGTCTCTCTATTGCGCATAAGGAGGAAAAATTCCGAGGGAGAGTGCCCTACCATCTTCTCCTTTCAGAGGAAAATATTCTGAGGGAGCGTGTCCTACCACCTTCCTCTGGTTGTCGCATGATTCCGTGGGTTAGTGCCCTACCACCTTCCAATCAGAGAGAAACCTATGCTCAAGAGGAAAATTCCGAGGGAGAGTACCCTACCACCTTCTCCTTTCAGAGGGAAATATTCCGAGGGAGCATGCCCTACCACCTTCCTTTGGAGCAATCAATATGAGTGAGAAGCTCAGCTTCAAGCCTCCCATCCGAACATAGGCGGGATACTGCCACAGTCCCTACGACGGATAGCAATACGTATAGGAATCATGAAATCGAACTCAGAGACCACTCCTCATAGCGCACTTCCACTCATTCTCATTCCATCAACCATAATCATTCATTTCTAAGTCTTCAACTCATCACAACCATCATCTATTCATGACTTTCTATTCCGAACTCGCTAGTTCGTTAATTTCTCAATTCATCCACCATTCTTCTTTCGCACTATACCAAACTCATCATCAATACCCCAGAAACTTAAGCCTCCGTCTTCTAACTTCTAACGAAAAACCCAAATAAAATTCTCCTACGACTTTTCCCACGTCCTCATACTCAAACTTAAGCCCAAAAGACTTAACATGGTGGTATAGAAGCTTACAACCTTGTTGGGAAGGTGAAATAGTTGAAAACAAAGTTTAAATTTGTGAAACAGGATGTGTGCGTACGCACAGGAAGATTTTGAAAGTGTGCGTACGCATAGGGATATACGTACGCACAGGTACTAAAATTTACAAGCCTGTTCACTCGCACAAGCTGTGCGAGTGCCCCCAATAGACGACCCTTCCCGACTTGTGCGTGCGCACAGGGCTGTGCGTGCGCACAGGTCGTAATTCTTCATTGATGTGCATGCGCACAAGCTGTGCTAACGCTGCAAGCAGAGAACCTTTTCCTGCCTGTGCGTATGCACAGATCTGTGCATCCACACAGATTGAGAATTTCGCAGGATTGTGCGTGCGCACATATCAGAAATCCTGAAATTCTTATGATCAGACAAAGTTCATCAAAAACCTACTTTTACCAAAAGTCTCAAAACTTCAATATTACCAACATTTCCAACCAAAACCACTTCAAACTCTAATTTCTATTATAACATACCCTTTATAGCATATTATACCATTCCCAACCACCAAACCTCAATTATGTGATACTAAAATCAATCCCATTTCATTTCAATTTCAAACTCTCACACCCTCTTTACCAATATCAACATCATGATTTATCAACCTATTCCAAAAATCATCAACTCATCAACCATATCAACAACAATAAATTACATATCCAACATCAAACAACATAATCCTTAAATACCAACAATCACTATCAAATTCACATATTCCCTATCTCAAAATTCCATATTATCTTCATCTTCTTTCAAGTTATCCTCACACACCAAAATCACACACAAATATTCATCCTCAATATATCAATATTAATCATCATGCATCAAATTCAACACCTCAACAACTATTATAATTTATTTCTATCCTATGGGTCACTAGTTTAAGTGTCCATGAATATTATACACTACATAGAAAAAATCGAAATCATACCTTGGCCGATTTCCAAAATGTCCTTAACCCACAACGAGCACCACAAAGATCACCAACAAGCTTTCCAACACAATCCAAGCTTCCAACAATCACCAACAAGCTCCAAACTCACAACAAACAAGCTATATACACACCAAACATCACTAATCAATCTAGGACTCAACATAAACATAATCTCACAAAGGTTTCAAGAGCTCTTACCTTATCCAACAGTTTTGGAAGTTAAAATCACCCACAATCAAGTGCTAGAATGTACCTAAAACACCCAAGACACAAGATTTCACTCAAAATCAAACCTAAAACTCGAAATTCTCAAAGACACAAAAATTGGGCAGGAAAACTCGAGGAACTTACCACAATTCTTAGATAGAAAGGACGGGCTCGGCGAGAGCTTTGCGTAGCCACTGACGGCACGTGAATCGGAGCACCGTAGCTCAAGATATCGCGGATTGAATGGAGAAGTGAATAGTGCTCTTCTCTCTTCTCTTCTCCTTGTAGCTGGTGTGTGTGTGTTTATGGGTGAAGGGTAATGAACCCTTATATATGTTGGACTTGGGCCCGATCCAACCCATTAGCGTTTTAGCCCGTTCGACCCAACTTTGGGCCAAACCTTTAACACTAATGCCTGGTTTTCTATTTCTAATATCTTTCTAAAGTTTTTGACTGTTGTTCACTTTTTCTCTCATAGTACCGAGCAGACTTAAATCGATTCGACCGATCCAACTGCCGGTTCGCGGTTTTCACGATTTTTCGCAAAAAACACATTTTCTGACTTAGAAAGACCTACTGAGTCCAAAAATCATATTTAAATCCCCAAATTCTCATTCTAACTTTCTGGAATCTAATTTGAGCATTTAACTGATTTTATTCGTAAAAACTCCGGTTCTTACGATCATCATATTATATATACTCCCACCTTTTATGGATGCTCATGTTAACTCCCAAAAAAAGGGACCTAATTGATTAATTGACTTTAAAAATTTATATGCAACATAATTACATATAATAAAATAAAACGAAAGATAAATAAATAAATAATAAAGATCACTAAATTGAGAATAAAATAAAATATATAAATTCATAAAGAGAATAAAAAATTAGATTAATACCTAAATTATAATTGTTACAATTAAAAATTGTAATTTAAAATATCAAAAAGAGAAACAATGAAATTGAAAGATACATATAGTTATAGAGAGATATATAAAAAAAATAGAGAATTTAAAATTTATCTTTTGATGAAGAGAAAATACCACTAGACAATAAATAGAAAAAGAAGGTTGAAAATATAAAATTGAGAAAAGAGTTTAAGAGAATAAAAAAGTGGTAATAGCTAGAATTTAAGAATAGACGCACTACAAAAAAAACAGGGTTAAAACGGCGGTTATTTTTGGTAATTACGGCGGTTAGAACCGCCATTATTACCGAAAATGGCGCCTCCAAGAAACGCCGTTATTCTGGGCGCCATTCTGGTTATTACGGCGGTTTTCAGAAAACCGCCACAATTACCAGAGGTTAATACGGCGGTTTTTTGAGGGTTAAAATGGCGGTTTTTGAATTATTTAAAATGGCAGTTATAACCGCCGTTTTTACCAGGATGTTGTGGCATCATTTCCATTTAAAATGACGGTTTTTAACCGCCATTTTTACCATTATAACCGCCATTTTTACCAGGTTATAATGGCATCTTTTGGATTTAAAATGGCAGTTTCTAACCGCCGTTTTTACCCGGTTATAATGGCATCATTTTCGTTTAAAATGGCAGTTTTTAACCGCCGTTTTACTAGCGTATAATGGCATCGTTTTCATTTAAAATAAGGGGGTTTCTAACTGCCGTTTGTATCAAATTATGATGACAATTTTATACTTTTTAAAATAAGATCGAAACCACCAATTTAAAGTGATATTTTTGAAACTCACTTAAAAATCTCGTAATAACCAAAAGGCATAGCCATAAATCAAACATCATAACATGATTTTTTATTCATACATGATCCAAAAGTCATAATCCAAAAATAAAGTATCAAAGTAACATTTTTTAATAATATGTCTTAACATATAATCCTTAATATACTCCTTAATATACGTCTAAACATATCAAACAAGGTCATGCTTCCTTGTTGCTTGCTCCAAAAAATCTACTTCCTAACTCTTTTGGTGATGGAATCTCAATCTCCTGATCCAATCTCTACAACAAAAATATAATTATTATGAGCACAAAAAATACAAGAAAAAGGCATATATTAATAATAAGTGGAGATTTATGAATTTGAATTCATCTAAAAAAATTCACATATAAGAGCAAATTAAATATGAGAAAGATTTCAAACACTCATCATACACGTTAAATTAAAAAAAAAATCATATGCTAATTAATTCTGATCTCTAAAGAAAATTCATATGCTTCATCAATGTGAGATAACCTTCTTATTCATTAATTAACAATTAAATAAGCAAACTAACTCATCATCCATGCATGCAAACTGCTCCCTATATTTTCATGCCCCACAAGCATCAATATTGCTGAGAATTTTTTGTTACTGAGCACAAGCTAATGCAGAAATCATGGTTTTAAATTGAAGTTACACCTATTATTGTTGTAATATTTTTATTAAGTCGTGCATATAGATTAAAAGCCGTTTCAAGCAAATAATTTAATTTTGTTAATAGGCGCTACTGCTATATGTAACCTACTAACATTAGTTGATCTCACAGGAACACCAAAATAATAGTTGAAAATATAATAATTAATAAGTATATATAAAATGTGAATTATAACTAAGAAGCATAATACAAATCAAATAGAGTTTGGTTTAGGTTTGAAGAAGGCAAAGTATAAGTGTAAACAAAGTTAAACGTGAATGATTGATATTGGTTCAATTGTGTATTGCCTAAGTTAAACTATTGGATTGTGATATTATCATGCTTGTTTTGACAGAAAATTATATGCCTTAAGAAAGATAGATACAAGAGAATACTAATTCATTATTGCCTACTTTTGAAGTGTACCTGAGATAAGGCTATAAACAGTATTAGCATGGGAATTCCAATTTCAACTCAGCTCCCAACCTAACACAAATAGTTCAGATTCAGAATAATATACTAAACTATATTAGTGATGAGAAAATAATTGTGAATTTCACTATTAATAATGCAGTAAGTGGGGCTGGTGTTATATGTACCACAAGGAATTCTCTGTCAAATAGTCCAAAACCAACTAATGCATTGAGAAACCTGAAGATCATGGAGCTTGACTCCAGCAGCAACGGAAACCAATAGCTTGTTCTTTTGTGAGAAGCAGGTTCAATTTCAAGACCACATCCTTGACTGCAGCAACACAAGGAGAAAATGGAGTGAAAATGCAGTAATACTTTCATTTATCATTTCAACACAAGCTGCTAATTGAATTCATGCCTCTTCCACCAGCTAAGTAATAATGAAAAAAAAAGTGAGAAGCCCCAATCTCTTTTATAATACTTTCATTTATCGCATTTGTGGAATGCATCTATGCTTTCCATCAGTTTCACTTGACAAGTCTGTTTCCTATAAGTTGAGATACTCATTCCATTCAACATTCTTTTGTTTAAAAACCAACTGTCAATTATATATGTGTGATTTTAAAATACCCAAATATATACATATAGTTGAGAGCACTATAGATCGCCCAAAAAAAATTAACTAAATGCTTGACAGTAAAGCACACTCATCTGACAAGCTTCCTCCAATATGCTACACAATTCAGATGATTCATTTATACAAAACAGTTCTTGAATAATTAATCTTGATCAGAATAATATATTAATAAATTCAATAAAAACAACTTAGCCGAACACTCCAATATGCAAAGAGGTAGAAAAAAATTAGTACCCATGCTTTAGGCGAAGCCACGAAGCAAACGCTTCAAGAACCTGAATGATAACCAAGAAAAAAAAATCACCATTGGAGAATTCATCAATAAAACTGAGTTTAAAATACCTCAGTCATGCCAACCACTTAGGGCCACACACACACACACACAGAATACAGGAACTCATTGCCCACCTGCTCTTTAAGCTCAGAAATAGCCAAACAAGCTGTCAAAATATTTAGAGCAATCTCCATTTGAGAAGTAAGCTCTTTTTCAAATTGACGACGCCTTTCAGGTCGAGCTGCTATCTTATAGTTTAATACTTCCTGTTTATAAAGACAAAATACATTAAAAGTATGCATGCAGAACAACCAAAGAAACTGTTAATCAACTTGCAATAATTAAAAGACTTTGTCACAACCATTTATATAAGAATCTACGAGCTGCATGACATTACTTGTCAAATAAAATACTATCCTTCAAGGCAGCAACTTTGAAAATTATAACAACTTGTCACTTAGTAACTCAAACTTTAGGCATTTGTCTCATTAATAAAATGAAGAGATGACACATAATCACACATATCATACTATGACCTCTGGCAAAACTGTTAGTAACTCCAAGAATCCTGGTATATATTCCGGATGAGAATCCATCTCGTCCCTAAGCCATTTCACTATACCACCATCTCCCCAATCTTCAGCAGGCACATGCACAGCCAATGCAGCCACAGCAATGCTAATCTACACATTAAAAAGATTTGAAGAATACATTTGGTTACCCTAAACTTCCATTTAAATATATTCAAATGATAATAAAAATAACTGTAAGAAAAAATAGAACGGTGCAAAGGACTTCTAGATGAACCTGAGTTCTGACTTTTGGATGACCCTTGTGGAACTTTTTTAGCAAGTTCTGTGTTCAAAACAACAATGAAAATAAAGCCTTAGCAAATTCATTATTTATTGTACATACTAACGCATCTGAATTGTCATAGCTGACAGACATCAAAAGATCAAATTATAATAGTGTCCTTATGTACCGATTTTGTATAATATATTATATTATCTTTTATGTACTTTATTAACTATGCAGAATTGATTTTCCATAAGATCCAATTACATTCTTGCAATTATATTAGTACATGCATATAGAAAGCAAATCAGGCAAGTGTTTCAACTTTCAATTACTAAATCAAAGATCAAAACATAACATTAGATCTCCTACTTCAGCAAACAAAAATGCTCAAAAGCAATTATCCGCCTAATTTTATATTGAACAAATTTTCTATAATCACAAAATTTAATATTTTCAAAATATTTTTAAGCTAATAAGGCATTCTGGTTAGATTTTTGAGTGAAAAAATCTAAGAGCAATTATAGAAGATCTAACTGGAATTGTGATGATCCTATGCCTTCAGTAATACTGATATTATATATCTAAGAGCAATTATACAGAGAGGTTAATCTAACATTAGAAAATTTTATCAAAAGCCTAGAAATCAAGGAAATTAGATTCGTAATTTGACAGTAAGCAAAAGCAAACAACAATTGATATTAAATTAGGAATTTAAAAACCCTAACTTTCAGAAAAAAAGTGAACAGAAGAAAGGAAGACCTAATGTGGCGCTGGCGGATCAGAACCTGGCGTGGTGGATTGACTTGGCCATGCTGGGATTGAAGACGAGAGTCTGGAGGTGGCGCTCGAGGAAGTTCTCGACGGTGAGAACAAGGACGTAATTACAAAAGTGAAGAGATTTGTCGAAGTTCGCTAAAGCAGCAACAATGTTGCTTGCAGCGGCGAGGTGATAAACGAAGCAGCAAAGGAGATGAGTGGCGATGGCTAACCTTTAGATCGAAGCCAGAACAAGATCGTAGAAGCTCATTGAAGGCAGCGGCGAGGAGATGAACGATGGCGGTGAACGGTGAGGAGATTCTAGTCGGAGGAGAACGCGGCTGAGGAGATCCTTGGTGGAGAGAGTTGTCGCTGGAACAGATCGCGCCGGAGTAGATCCTTACAGAAACAGTGTATGCGGCAGCGCGTTATTTCTTCAATTAGGGTTGGAATCAGATAGTGTGTAGGTATTTTAAAATCATGGCCCCAGATAAGGGCGATTTTAAACCGCCATAATCATTGAAAACCGCCATTTTGCACAAACTCATTACGGCAATAACAGATTATGCCATTATATCCGAATATTATGGCAGATTTATAAAACCGCCATTTTATTAATGCCATTTTAAACCTTTTTTTTTTGTAGTGACTAAGACTAAATTTGATTAGATTAATTAATAGTCAAAATAATAAAAAAAATAAAATAAATTTTAAACTTTAAATGATCGAATTTAATTTATTTATAATGGAGTCTTTTAAAATTTAAAATAGAAACGTATTATATTTATATTTAAAAAGTAAAAAATAAAATAAGAGCGGGGCAAGTGTCTCCCATTACCCTAGGCCTAGGTCCATTCCTGACTGATAATGTATCAAAAAAAAATTAATTCTAACAAAAAATAAAACAAAATAATAAATATATGCTATTCACTTTGAATATATTTAACTCATCTTACATTCTTCTTATTAAATTAAAGCATCCGAATATTTTTAGAGGTATCGAATATTATCTATTCTTTCTTTCAATGCCATTGTATATATATTTCTTCCTTTTTAAGCGAAGACGAATTCATTGTTAAATAAAAAATTTCAGAGAATGAAAAATTATAAGTTACTGTATTACTAGCACCAAGTTTGATTAATCAGTTAGAACAAGAAAGAAGGGGTTTGTTATAGATGTAAAAATCGATATATAGCAAAAAGATTCTAGAAGAAGTTTAAAGAGAGTAGAAAAAATAATGTTGAGAGCGAAAGTGAAAGCAAAAAGTAAGGATTAAAAAATTTCTTCTGATATTATGTTAAACTAATAATTTTAAAAAATAGAAAAAGATAATTTTATTTTATTAAGAAATAAATGAGAGAGATTAATTTTATATACAAGTAATTAAAAAATAAAATTTATTCTAACTAGTAGCTATTGTAATTATTATAACTAATTTAATTACACATAAATAATTGATAAATACAAGTGAGTCTAATATACCTAGACCAGATGAGCTATACATCATTATCAAGAATCGATAGTAAATACACCATGATAGAAGAAAAAGTTAACCAAGAAAATAAATAATAAAAAAACGTAAAAGAGAAAATGGAGAAAAGAAAAATGTGTGGTGGGTGTTGTCGTTTTGTACAATAGTCAATGCAACTATGGAAATATTTGAATTTAATAGATTAGCAAGACTCGCTCCGAAGAATGGGATTTATTTATGAATTTAGTTAATACGTGTTTTAAGAGTATATAATAAATTTATTATTAATAATTTTTTTATGTTTTTAATAATTTTTTTAATTTATAAACTTAATATATACCTTTAATAAGCATATTAACTAAATTCTCTATTTACGTATTTTTTTAACCAAGCAATGGGCTTATCCTAGGAGGAGGGGCTGATTCGGGCATTGCCGACTTACCGTTAACAACAACCACAACCACCTTTTAATTTATTTTATATCAACTTTTACGTGAAGCAGAAATATAAATTTTAGAGTAATATTCTAAATCAATTTTTAAATATCTTTTAGTAAACTGTTTTAGTTTTTAATAAATTTTAATTATTAAATTAGTACTCAATTTTATTTTGATAGACAAATTAATTTTTATATCAGATTGGTCATCATCTATATAAAAGAATACTTTTAATAGGAATTTTTTTTATTCAATAACGATAGAAATTTTATCTAATTTTTTACTAAAATTTGACGTGAAAATTGATTTGCCGAATAAAATAAAAGGTCAAAAATAAATTTAGTCAATAAAATTTGTTAATAATTAAATTTTCTGACTAAAAAATATTTGAAGATTGATTTAAAATAACGATTTTGTTAAGTAAATAATAATTTTGTAAATAATGTGAATAATAAATTCTAAAATTAATTTAATAAAATAAAAATATATTACACTTTGAAAAAAAAAAGTTAGCATAATACTGAGTGTAATTGCATCATTTACAATTTCTTATTTTTTTTAAATTTAAAATCTGAAATAATTAGAAATTAATTAAATTAATTATTTTTAATTTTTTATTCTATTATTTACATTGTTTATTATTCTCATTGTCTCTCTGTAGTTTTCTTTAAAATATTACTCTAAATTTTATTATTACATTATATATATAACTCCCTTTACACACCTCTACTTGGACTTAGTATGCATTTGGTTCTATTTTTTGACATAATTCTTTTTATTTATTATCATTAAATGGTCTAATACGTAAAAAAGGAGAGTTAACTAATATGCATTAAAAAAATAAAAAATGTTAAATATGTAACATTTTTCAAATTAAATAGAAAAACCGACAAATTTTCACTTGCCGTATATACAACGATTGATTTTAACTGCATAATAATTATAACTTTTTGTTCAATTAAAAAAAATATATTATTTACAATACATACAAAGAATCAAGAATTCAACCTGCGTTGGTTTAATATTTAATAGAATTTCAATTATCATAAACTGATCAATTTATCATCAGGATAAAATTTTGTTTATACAAAGATTTGTATTTAACATTAATTTAATTAATAGAGAATGTTAGGGAATTAAGAATTTTATTTAATATAAAAAATAAGAAAATTAGCTAGTAAATAGTATTAGCTCAAATATAAAATAAAAATAAAAATAATGTTGGCCACTTAAAATTTTTTTAATTTAATTAGTTGAACCATATACGTTTTTTTTTTCAATTTTTTATTACATTGTTTTCTAAAAAGATTAGATCATAAAATCTCAAAGAAATCTATTCGAACCTTTCTAGATCATACCAACTTTGTTATTATAAATCTCATCCTTCTGAATATGACAGTAGATTATTTCAAGTTTTCAACATTATTTAATTTAAATTTAATTATTTTATTGGTCTCTATAATTTTACAAAATTTTTAATTAGATGTTTATATTTTTTTTTAATTAAGTTCTTGTACTCATTTTTTTTAATTGAGTCCCTATATTTTTTTATTTAAATTTTTATACTAATTTTTTTATTAATTCCTATACAATTAAGTCAATTATTATTATAAATGACTAATTAAAAAAATTTGATATAAAAATCAAATTAAGAAAATATAAAAAATTAATTAAAAATTTTATAAAATTATAGAAAACAACTGAATAATTAAACCTTTAATTTGAAACTTAAAAAGGTATTCCATCCGTTAATATTTTACAAATGGGACACAACACGTTCATGAACCTAGGGCATCTTCCTTCACTCTTTCTCTTTGAAATTAGTTCAATCATTATAACTTTTCTATTAATTAATATATCTCTGTGAAAAATTTTTAAATATTACTAAAATATTAATATTTTGATAATTTTAATCGTTAATTTTAATTAATATATATTATATATATTTTTGTAATTAAAATCAACTGTTAAAACTATTAGAATAAGAGCAATGTTAGAGAATCAAAAAAGTATTAGCAAAAAACAGTCAAATATCTTTGGATGAATTCAAAAACTCTACGAATTAATATATATGAATATTTTTTCTGCTAAGTATCAGAATTTTCTTTTCATACTAAATAGATGTTCTTTTATATATTTTTTGAATTTTTTTGTATTGCAAATATAAATGTCTCTATTTTTTTTAAAAATTTCATACTTTTTTAAAATTTTATAAATATTTAATTATTTTTACTAAAATATAATTAAATGTTTCTTTTGTTAAATATTAGGATGTTTTTTTATATTAAATGAATATTTTTTAAAGATGGACTATTACTCCCATATTGTTGTTGTTGTTATTCAGTGGCTCCGCCACTTCTCATATTGCCCCTCCCAAACGCTAGGTGGAAAGAAATAAGCATCTGCCAGTGCAACAATGTGTTTATCCGGTTCCTTGTAAGAAACAAATTCAATTTTTTGGAGATAGTAGAGGTTCATCGGCAATCATAATCACTACTTCGAGATGCACCGAGACGAATTTAATTTCCCAATAATGTCAAAATAACACTAAGATATCCTCTTCCACAAATAATTCAAACAAACTAATTCGGTTAATAACCTCGGGAGTGGCTCCAACAGCCCTCACAGTTGCCACAGCCACAGAGATTCCAGCCCGCTTCTCTCCTTGGAAGGTCGGCACTGGGGACGTCCTCGCTGACCTCTCCGCCGCCGCCAAATTTGCCGGCGTTGACCTCGGCATCTACCTCTCTCTCGTGTTGAAGCAGTTATTTTGGATGCGCTTATTGAGGGTGTCGCGGAGAGTATGGAAGTCGCCGGCACTTCCAACAGCATTGGTGAAAGAGAGAGAGGTATGTGTGATTGTTGGAGGTGGGTAGGTTAATATGAGAAAAAAGAGGAAGGCTTTTATAGGTTTTAATTAGGTTTACTTAATTAATTTTTAATTTTTTAAAATTTAAATTTAAAAAATTTAAAATTAATTATTAATATAAATTAATGTAATTTTGTTTAGTTTTTGACTGATCACCTTTTGGTTCTATATACTTTTTCTTAGAATAATGGAAGAACTGTGTGTTAAAAGACATCTATGATATGCATAAACACAAAATGTAGATGAAGCTTCGTTCTCTCCAGCCTCAATGATTTATGGAAAAAAATGCACACGCTTGTTTTGTTTCTTGCATGTCACGAATGCAAGCTGTGGAATAATCAACCACACATATTTATTAGATTAAGTTATATTCATATTATATTAACACAAGTTATTATTTAAATTAAATTATCTTTTATATAGAAAAAAATTATGAATTTTGTTAGGTAGACAATAATTTTTATAAATAATATAAATAATAGATTCCAAAATTAATCTAATAAAATAAAAAAATACTCTACTTTTAAATTATCTTTTAAATTCTAATATTAGAATAACTATCTTCACAGCTAATAAATTAAATATATGATATATTTTTTATTTACATTATTTAATATTCTTATTCTCTACCTATATTTTTCCAAAACTTATATATGTAGTAGACCATATAAACTATTAACAAAGTTTTGTATATTTAATTAAATAATATATTGATTTAATTTATAAAATAAATAAAATTAATTTCAACTTATTTTAACTCTATCTAATTCATAAAATTACATACGGATAATTTCATTTAGAGTTGGGATAATTTTAGTGTTCGAGTTTTTCGTGTTAAATAACATGAAAAACAAAATAATTTTACTTTTACATCTTAAAAATTAAAATATAATTAAGAGTAATTTAAATATATTATTATTAGAAATTTTTTAATTAATAAAGAGAAAAATATTGGAATAAGTATCAACATCATTTTTATAGATTAGTACTATAATTGATCAGAATTCAATAATAATTTTTCTTGAAAAAAAAATTTGAATGACATCTCCGACTTGGTTTGCGTTTGGGAGCCGTCATTCGACTTGTGTGTATGAAGGAAGGAATGGAGGGTGGTACCTGCAAAGACACTCCGATGCCTAAATCAACAAAGGGTTTAGCAAGTTTAGAGAGTATTGGAATTTAGAGATACCTGAGGGGTGTTAGTGTATTTATAGTATTGAACCAATAACTACCGTTGAAGTAGTTCCATATTTTTAGGTGGATAACCGTCCTTTTATCTTAAGATAA
Organism: Arachis duranensis; assembly: GCF_000817695.3. Taxonomy (NCBI): domain Eukaryota; kingdom Viridiplantae; phylum Streptophyta; class Magnoliopsida; order Fabales; family Fabaceae; genus Arachis; species Arachis duranensis. The sequence continues at coordinate 6,101,317 of NC_029780.3, read as the reverse complement.
TTGAGATATGGCTCATGGAAATAGGTTGATAGATTTTAGGGATAGTCTGCCAGCTATCCCGCAAGCCCGACTTCTAAGAAAAGGAGTCTGAATTCGACCTCTTTCGACGAGGTCAATGGGAAGCGAAGACCAATCTTTGAATTAGACCTTTTGATGAATTTGGGCCCGAACCATAGCATTGAATCAGGGTATAAACACTAATATTAACTTTATCCATTTTTTAAAAAAAAATAATTTATTTTTTACAAAAATATTCTTAGCAAAAATTTTATTTTTTGTCATTAAATTTTACTTACCAAAATACCTTTTAATAAATTATTTTTTATTGATTAAATTGTATTTTACTAAAATATTTTAAAAAAAAAGTTTAATAATTAAATTATTTTTTCTAAGATATCCTTCAATAATTTTTTAGTTATTAAATTATGATTTTACCAAAATATTTATTAACAATTATTTTTATATTTTACTATTAA
>NC_029780.3:6087538-6100728 GCF_000817695.3 Arachis duranensis | reverse complement strand
ATTTATTTTTAAAATATATAAAAAAAGAGAACGTATATTTTATAAATAAAGAGAAGAAAATTATTATTTTAGTATTTTTTTAAGAAAAAGAAGTAGAATTTTTTTTAAAATAAACTAAAATAATGAAAAGAAAAACCCATAGCAATAAGACTCTAATAATTATTGACTTATTATACTATTGTACATGTTATTTTTGAAAGCATTGGCATAATTTATTATTTATTATTTACTGGGTTGAATAGCTAGGACCATTAGCTAAAACTTAGTCAAATTTGGCGACCTCATTTCTTAATTCGGTCAATGTTTATTAGTTAATTTGTCGTGCTCTCGGTTCTTAATCCGGGACGCGCTTCTCGTCCTTTTTTATTCAATGCTCTATAATAAATTACTATCTGCAGTTACAAAATAAAGAGAATTTTATCACTATTTAGAGAATAAAATGCCCAATGAGCAAAAGATAGTAAATTTATCACTATTTTCTATTAATTATAGTATATGAAATTAAAAATTAAAATTAGTTATTTGTATAGAAATATATACAGAGCACATATTCATATTGATTAATGATAATAAAATTTTATAAATAATATAATTATACTTAACTTATATTATAATTAAATTTTACATATAATATATTTAAATTAAATTTATGTTTATATTTAAAATATGAATAAAATGTATAAAAAATGATGGTGGTGACTGACGATCGATTTGTGTTAACGAAAATTTTTTTTAACTATTGTGAGAAAATTTAATTATTATTCTACCGTCAAAAAATTAATTATTGTATAGTAAAAAATTTAAAGATAAATACTCAAATTTAATTTAAAAAATATCAGATTAAACAATTTTTTTTGTAATTAAAATAAATTAAAAAAAAATAAAACAAACAAAACAAGAAATTGCTTAAAAATTAAACAATTTGATATTTAACAAACTTTTATTACTTTAAAATTGTTCAGAGAAAAAGGTTAAATTATCTATTTTTTAAAATTTAATTATAGCGATTGAGGGCTCTATCTAACTGCTTCCAAAATTGAAGGGCGTTAGGGGCCGCTTCGACGCGTGCTCGTTAACCTCCACTGAACAGGAATTGTGGTGGTTTTTGGTGCTTCAGACAATTTGCTGAAGAAAGTGGTTTTCAATTGTCAATACAAAATAATCATAATTGACTAATATATAATTGCAACTGAGGAAGCAAGAATCTTTAATTGAAAATCCCATCTCAGCCTTGTCCCCTCTTTATGTCTATCTTTACTGATTGGGAAGACAGTAAATTTTTCATATTGTTGTTTTCTCTAGAGGATACCAATCTTGTGTACATCAGTTTCTGTCTGAATAATGTTTGTTAATTTCATCATGTTTTAATTTTAGGTTTAATTATTCTATTGGTCCTTATAGTTTTACGAAATTTTTAATTAAGTCTTTATATTTTTTTTAATTGAGCCCTTTACCAAATTTTTTGAATTGGATCTTTATACTTTTTTTTTTTTTATTTGAGTCCCTATACCAATGTTTTTAATTGAGTTCTTATACAATTAAACTAATTATTATCAAGAGGAATTTAATTGAAACAAAAATTTAGTGCAGAAATCAAATTAAAAGAAAAAAAAGTATATACACCTAATTAAAAATTTCGCAAAACTATAAAAACTAATAGAATAATTAAATCTTTAATTTTTAGTCTCAAGTAAATAAATAAGAACGACCAAGTATCATAGTTGTAATAACTGGACTAGATCGGTCGGTTCAATAAAAAAAATCAGTAAATTGGATTTTCAACTGATCTGATTTAGTCTCTAAACTGTTTAAAATTAAGAATCGATAAAATTGGTCAAAACTAATAAAACTCGATGAAAAATTAGTCCAATCAAATCACTCAAAAGAAAATTTTTTAAATTGATGAACATATGGTTCCAAACACACTATATTATTCTTTATTATTTTATTTGTTAATTATTAATTATATAGTAAAATAATATTTTTAGATATTATTTTAAAAATTTAGAATTTTATATTTATTTAATAATAATTAAATTATAATTTATTGATTATAATTTGTTAAAATTTGATTGTTTTTAAATATTAGTGAAAATATGTATTTTAAATTTTAATTTTAAGTTTTTGATTATTTTTTATTTTTTATTTGCGTGAGATCGATTTTACCGGTTCAATGAGTAATTCATTGGTTGAATTAATAAATGAATGAACTAATAATCAGATTGGTTCGATCATCAATTCGATTCCGACAACTATACCAAGTATAATATATATTTAATAAATAAAAAATTAAATCAATAAATAAGGACAAAATTTAAACAGATTCCATCAGTACGACAAAATTAGACCACGATTAAAAGATTAGAGGCAGAATTTTAAACGCTTTAAATATTAATAACAAAGTTGAAAAAAATCCCCAAACGCTGGGTGATGGAAACACTAATAATTGCAGAATTTAAACGCTTTAAATATTAATAACAAAGTTGAAAAAAATCCCCAAACGTTGGGTGATGGAAACACTAATAACTAAGTTAGGATTTTATGAATTTTTTCTGATTGTGCTCAAATATGATACATAACATAACTTTTATGTATATAAAAAATAATTTTAGTTTGCTGATCATATACGTAAATATATACCCTACACATCAATTATATAAATTTATATTGGAAACTTTCATACTAAAATGTATTCAATAATAACAAATATGAGGTTAGTTAAGATTGTCAAAAATATCTCCTCTAAAAAATTTAATTAAATTGATAGAAGAAATATATAAATAATTATATCTTTAACAAATTAAAGATGATAATTATTTAATGTTTAAACTAAAAGATTATGAATTCAAATCATAAATATTACAAAACATATTTTTATAAATTATATATGATAAAAAGTATTTTAAGAAAAAAATTGTACAATAAATTTCTTTTATATCCTCATTATTTATAGTAAAAGTATAAATGTTATTTAAATAATTTACACTAATGAATGTTCTAGTTTATTTAAAAGGTTTATTATAGTTTCGTAAAATTTTCAATTAGGTCCCTATATTTTTTTTTAATTGGGTCTCTGCACCAAAATTTTTTTTTAATTAGGTCCCTCTTGGTAATAATTGGCTTAATTGTATAGGGATCTAACTAAAAAAAAAATTGGTGCAGAGACTCAAATAAAAGGAAAAAAAAGTGTAGAGACTCAATTGAAAAAAAATTTGGTACAGAGACCCAATTAAAAGGAAAAAAAGTATAAGGACCTAACTGCAAATTTTGCGAAACTATAAGAACCAACAGAGTAATTAAACCTGTTTAAAAATATATAATTAGTTAATTTTTCTATTAATAACCTTAATTGTTAAAAGAAAGTAAAAAGTAACCAAAATAAAGAACAAATATAAAAAAAATTAAAAATTTATTACAGATATTTTATTTTTTTTTATGACTTTTATTAGGTACATATTGACACGAGAATAATTTATGATAAAAAAAATTTGTGTGAAAAAAATGAAGAGTATTGTTACGGATCGGGCCCGCAGATGCTACATCTGGAATAATCCTTGAATCCGGTTATCCGGATCCGAACCACATCACCGTTTCAGAAGGCCCGAAATCGGCCAACTGAAACTTCTAACCAACTTTCGAATTCAAACGTCTCCCTTATCTTAGCCAAATAAGATAAGATAAGATATTCACCATCACCTATAAATAGAGGATCCAGGTCCCTCCAGGTATTCATTCATTACACACACATCTTACTCCTCTTAGATCCATTCTGACTTGAGCGTCGGAGTGTCTTTGCAGGTACCACCCCCTATTGCTCCAGTCAAGTAATCCGACATCCGCCTCGACCGACAAGTTCCCGATCCACCTCTCAACCCGTGCAGAAGACATCCTGTACATTGGCGCCGTCTATAGGGAAAGGGCCGACGAGGTCGACGCCCCATGTTTTGAAGGGCCGTTCTGCCGTTATGACGTTGAGCTGGTGTGGGGCCGCTTGGTGGAGGTCGGCATGTATTTGGCATTTGCTGCAATTTTTCACCATTTGCATGGAGTCCCTGATAATTAAGGGCCAGAAGTATCCAGCCCGGATGACTTTCTGGACTAGGGTTTTACCCCCAATGTGATGGCCGCAACAGCCTTCATGGATTTCGCGGAGTATGTACTCCGTGTCCCCGATCTCGACGCACTTGAGTAGGGGCTGCGAGAATCCTCGTTTGTACAGTTGTCCTGTCACGATGGTGTAATTGGAGGCTTCCCTTTTTATTCGTTTTGCTTCTTTAGGGTCCTTGAGTAGCGCTCCGTTGAGGAGGTATTGTAGGATAAGGGAGGTCTATGATTCCGGGTCGGAGATTGGTAGGGCGATGTTGGTTGTGGTTGATACGGATGGTGTTCTGACGACTTCCTGGATTAGCGATCGGTTACCTTGTCCTGGCTTGGTGCTGGCCAGTTTCGAGAGTTAGTCTGCCCTTACATTTCGTTCCCTAGGGACGTGTTGTATGGTCACACGATCGAATTCTTCTTTTAGCTTGTTTACTTTGGTGAGGTATTATTGGAGCAGGGGGTCTCGTGTTTGGTAGTCTCCGTTGACTTGGGAGCTGACTACCTGTGAGTCGCTGCATACCTCTAGGATTTTGGCCCCGATCTCTCTGGCTAAAGTTAAGCCGGCCAAGAAGGCCTCATACTCTGCTTTGTTGTTGGAGACCGAGAACTTGTATTGAACAGATTGTTCGATTACGATCCCGTTTTGGCTTTCGAGTATCACTCCGGCTCCTCCAGAAGTGGTGTTGGACGAGCCGTCTACGTGCAGCTTCCAGGTTTCGAGGCGAGGTTTCCTGGAGTCATCTCGGCGATGAAGTCCGCTAGGGCCCGTGCTTTGATCGCGGTCTGGGTTTCGAACGTTATTTGGAACTAGCATAGTTCAATGGACCATGCTACCATTCTTCCTGCTAGGTCAGGCTTATGCAGAACATGTCTGACCGCTTGGTCATCTCGGACTATAATGGGGTGAGCCTGGAAGTATTGGTGAAGGCATAGGGAAGCCGTGAGGAGTGCGAAGGCCAGTTTCTCAAGGCGGGAGTAGCGTGATTCCATGTCTTGGAAGACTTTGCTAATGAAGTAGATGGGTCGCTGGGCTTTATTTTTGTCTTCTCAGACAAGTGATGTGGCCAGTGCTTCTTCCGGTGTGGATAGGTCCAGGTATAAGACCTCGCCAGTCTGGGGTTTGGCGAGAACGGGGGGTTCCGCCAATACCGCTTTGAAGTGTTGGAATGCCTTTTTGCACTCTGTGTCCCATTTGAAGGGGGTTCCTTTCTTCATAAGTTTGAAGAATGGGATTGCTTTCTGGGCTGATGCGCCGAGAAAATGGGATAGGGCGGTCAGTAGGCCGGTCAATTTCTGAATGTCTTTGAGGTTTTTTGGACTTGCCATTTCGAGTAGGGCTTTACACTTCTCGGGGTTTGTCTCTACCCCGCGTTGTGTGATCATGAACCCTATGAATTTTTCTGCTTCCATCCCGAATGCGCATTTTGTCGGCTTAAGGCACATTTGGTGTTTCTTCAAGGTATTCATTACGAGCTTGAGGTCGCTAATGAGTTGTTCGCCGGATACAGTCTTCGCGAGCATGTCATCTATGTAAACTTCTAGCTTGTTCCCGGACAGGCCTTGGAAAATTTTGTTGACGAGCCTTTGGTAAGTGTCTCCGGCGTTTTTAAGGCCGAAAGGTATGACTGTGTAGCAGTATGTGCCGTCGGGAGTGATGAAGTCCGTCTTCTCTTCGTCTAGTCGGTGCATGGGTATCTGGTTATACTGGAATACGCGTCCATGAAGCTGAGGTATTGGTGGCTGGATGCAACGTCCACCAACCCGTCGATATTTGGCAGGGGGAAGGCGTCCTTTGGACAGGCTTTGTTTAAGTCCGTGTAGTCAACGCACATCCGCCACTTCCCATTAGCTTTTTTGACGAGTACGACGTTAGCCAGCCAGGTAACGTAAGGCAATTCCCTGATGAAGCCTGCTTCGAGGAGGGCTTTGACCTGTTTCTTGAGCTTGGAAGCTCGGTCGGGGGACATTTTTTGTCTTCTCTGTGCCACAGGCTTGGCCTTGGGGTCAACGACTAGTCGATGGGACATTAGGTTGGGGTCAATTCCTGGCATGTCTGCGGGCGTAAATGCGAACAAGTCTCTATTTCGTCGTAGGAGACGTGAGAGATTTTCCTTGAGATCGTATGGGAGGTTCCGGTTGATGAAGGTATATTCTTCTTTGGTCTGCCCTATTTGTAGTTTCTCCATGTCCCCCTTTGGTTCCGGTCTGGGTTGTCCATCTTGTCAGGCATCCAGGTCGGCTAAGAATATGCTGGCCGCGTCACGGGATCTCTTCCGTAGGGCCAGGCTAGTGTTGTCGCATTCTCCTGCGATTTTCTGATCTCCGTGGATTGTCCCGATGGAGCCGTCTTCTACGGTGAACTTCATGAGGAAGAATTTGTGAAGATGACGGCAGAGAGGTCGTTGATTGTTTTTCTTCCAAGGATTACGTTGTAGGCGGTGGAATCCTTAAGGGCCACGAACTCGGATAGGATTGTTTTCCTTTGATCTCTTGTCCCTATGGTGAGGAGGAGGACAATGGAGCCATCTGGTTTGAGGAAGTTATCTCCGAGTCCGGTGACTCCGTTGCGGTGTGTTTGGAGGTTGTCATGGCGGAGCCCGAGCTTGTGGAAGGCTCTTCTAAAGAGGATGTTGGAGTTTGCTCCCGTGTCCACCAGTATTCTTCTGACTAGCCCAGTTCCGATCTTTGCCGAAATGATGAAAGGGGCGTCTTCAGCCAAGGTGTCGTGCTGGCAGTCCTCGAGGGAGAATGTTATTGTTTTATTAGTGGTGGCAGTTGGGTTTAGGTTCTTGACTGCCAAGATCTTGAGATCTTTTTTGAGTAGTGCTGATTTTGATTTTCCCGGGGTGTCTTTACCCGTGATGACGTTCACGACGATGGTCGGGTCTATCTCTGGGCTTTCCCTGGTGGCTTGTCTCTGAGTCCTCGGATTACGTCTTTCTCTTTCTGGTGATCTTTCTCTTTCTGCGCATTTTAGTTCCCTGATAATTTTGGTGAACTCGGGGAGCTTGGCGTCTCATATGGCTTGCTCGAGGGCGTCTTTTAGGTCAAAACAGTCTTGTGTCCTATGTCCGTATCCTCAGTGGTAGTCCCAGTACAGGGTCTTGTTGCCGCCCGTTCTTTTCTTGAGCTGTCGGGCCTTCGAGAGAATACCTCAATCTGCTATTTAGTGGTATATCTCAGTGATCGGGGCCGTCAGAGGTGCGTAGTTAGAGAATTTTCCGACTCTGGGGGGTCGGTTTACGTTTGCTAGTTTGGGATGTTCCCTCGGGTTTTCTCTCGGTGGGAGGTTTTGTCGAGGTCCTGTGCTGCCGTGTTGTGTGCTGTCATTCTGCCGTTTATTGGCGGCTATGACCTGGCTTACCTCCTCGTAGTTTATGTACTCCTTTGCGATGCTCTGGAACTTGTGCATGGTCCACACTGGTCTGGTAGTGAGGTGTTTTTGGAAGTCTTCATTCATGAGCCCATTAGTTAGGCAAAGGCTCATGACTGAGTCTGTGAGTCCGTCGACCGTTAAGCACTCGTCATTGAAGTGATCGAGGTATTTTCTTGTTGACTCATCCTGTCTCTGGGTGACTCCCAACAAGCTGACGGGGTGTTTGGCTTTTGTGATTCTGGTGGTGAATTGGGCCATGAATTTTCGCGAGATATCGTGGAAACCAGTTATAGATCCGATAGGAAGGGCGTTGAGCCATTTGATTGCGGACCCAGCTAGGGTTACCGGGAAGGCCCTACATCAGACCGCGTCAGCGGCCTCTTCCAGGTTCATCCTGACCTCGAAAGTCGTTAGGTTTTCCTGGGGATCCTTGGTTCCGTCGTACTTCATATCTGTGGGTTTGTCGAAGCCTTTAGGGAGTTTTGCTTTCAGGATTCTTTCAGTAAAGGGAGTAGCTCCCAATATCACGTGATCGTTTCTTGTGCGTTTGGCTTTTCGGTGTCGTCGGTCATCGTTCGTGTTGTGTTGATGAGCTGGGTCGCGGGAGACGCTGCAGTTGTACCTCTTGCTGTGTCACCGTTCTGGCGACCTGCCGTGTCCATGGTCACGGGAGACGCTGTGATTGTATCTCTTGGTATGTCGCCCTTCTGGGGACCTGCCGTTCCTGATTTCATGGCGAGATCTTGATCTGGAGGTTGCGTGACTTCCATTCTCGGCATTGTGCTTTTCCTTGTTCGCAACTCGGCCCTCGAGCTCTTGTACTCAGAGACAGAGGTCTTGTATGATCTGAGTTGCTTTTTCTCCCGGGTTTTCGGGTGTCGTTCCTCGACGATGACGGGGCTCTTTTCTTTGTTATGCACTGGAGTGGACTGGCGAATAGCGATTACTATCCTTCCGTGGGGTGTAGCTTCTTGGTGTTCGGGAGTCGGGTTCCTCGTTCGGGAGTTATCGTGGTGGCTCGGGAATTGCTCTTCGAGTTCGTTTGTCATTCCGTCCCAACGTTGTAAGTTCCCCACAGATGGAAGCTCGAGGTATTCACACACAAGCTCAAAAGAACAAATAGTCGCCCAGCTGTTCGGATGGAGCTGAGACGACGGCACAGAACACCGACTTAGCAACTGCTGAACAAAGGGTGAAAAGGGGAACCGAACGCCGAGACGAGTGAACATCGATTCATAGACCCACATCCAGTTAGGAACGGTCGGGGAATCGAGGTTCAAATAACAAACCCTCTCATCGGCATCGGGGAGGGCAAGCTCATATTGACGCTCAGCATCGCCACCCCCACAAATCGCTCCCTGATCACAGAGCCTCTGGAGATCCGCATCCGTCATCCGCGACAGAACCCCACAAACATCGCTAGTCACCCATGCGTAACGGAGGAAACACCCCAAGAGGGAGCTACTGGAGTACCCACACCCTCATTTCTCAGACGATTCATACCTAAAACAGGGAGGAGCACCACCGTCAGCCTACCAAGACTACGCAAAAACAAGAAAAACTAGCCAAAAACTTACTACTCACTACAATCCACGCAGCGGTGCTCAACCCCTCTAACAAACAAAACCACTACCCAAAACGCAGCACAAGAAAGCAGCAGTAGAAACAATACACAAGGAAAGCAAGTAACAAAGCAAAGGAGGAAAGAACACTAACCTGATAATCCAAATGAAAAGCCTGAAAAGCGCTGAAACAAGGAGCAGAAGCACAACAGCAGAACCTTGATGGCAACGCACGACAGTAACAAAGCAGGGAAAAACCAGAGCAAGAGAAGAGAGAGATCCACAAAGGAGAGGAAAAAAGAACTGAGAAAATGAAACAAAGGAGGGAACAAAAAGCAAAAAAACTAAAATAGTTTCAAAACGAGGAATAGACAAAAATAGCCCTAGAAGAAAGCAAAGGCATGAAAGGACAAACTTGGAAGGCAACCCAAACGTCCCCTCACAATAAAGGCCCCTCTTCGAAAAGCGCAACTGACAGCACACCTTAAATGAAACAGGCACAGGAATATGGAAAGCTCACATCAACCAAAGACACGAACTCTGAAGATGGCGAACCCTAGCCAAACCAAGCACTCAGATCCGACGTGCCGACCTCCCGCAACAAACAGGCCCATCAACCGGAAGACCTATGTTGACAAGCCGAGGAAAAACGCAAACGATAAGAACCATGTCCTCCAGCGACGGTGATCGACTTCACTCGCTCTCTTGTTGCGGGGGCAACTGTATGGATCGGACCCGCAGATGCTACACCCGGAATAACCCCCGAACCCGGTTACCCGGGTCCAAACCACATCACCCTTCCAGAAGGCTCGAAATCAGTCCACTGAAACTCCTAACCAACTTTCGAATTCAAATGTCTCCCTTATTTTAGCCAAATAGGATAAGATAAGATAAGATATTCACCATCACCTATAAATAGAGGACCCAGGTCCCTCTAGGTATTCATTCATTACACACACATCTTACTCCTCTTAGATCCATTCTGACTTCAGCGTCGGAGTGTCTTTGCAAGTACTACCCACTATTGCTCCAGTCAAGTAATCCGGCATCCGCCTCAACCGACAAGTTTTCGATCCACCTTTCAACCCGTACAAAAAACATCCTATACAAGTATATAATCAACTTTAAAAAATTAATAAAAATAAATCACACATTCTCTTAGATAGATATCTAACTATTTATTAAAAAAAATCATCCCTTTATTTTTTCCCTCTCTACTATAGCATATTCAAGACATAAAACTAAATTTAGTTATTGATTTATTGTATATACATAATATTTTTTATTTTAAATTCATATTTATATTTAGAATTAGATAGAATATTTAATTAATAAGACGTATATTAGATAATTATCAGAATTTATTATTTTTAGTCAATACTTAGCTATCAACTTAATTTTTTAGTCTAAGTTCTTTAATCTAATAATTTAATAACCTTTCTAATATTTTTCTTAAATTAATACCTAAAAATAATAATAAAAAAATAAATTTTAATGACCTTAACATTTTTCGATTATTAATAATGCAAATTTATAGTTGTTAATTAACGACAATAATATAGTGTTCCACTTAGTAAGTTTATGCATGACAATCACTTTATTAAGGCGCCAAACCAAATCATGTATTATATATACATGAAACCAAGAGGGTTTCTGCTACTACAACAACCAAACCACACTGAACCAGACACAAACAAAAACAAAAAGAAAAATGGCCTTTTCTGATGTTTATTCTCCTCCTACACCTCCACCTCCACCTCTCACGAAATACGATGTTTTTATCAGCTTCAACGGTAAAGACACTCGTAATGGCTTCACCAGCCACCTTCACTCTGCTCTGTGCAGAAACCAGATCGAAACATTCATAGATTATAGAATTGAGAAAGGTGGTGAGATCTGGGAAGAACTCGTGCAAGCCATAAGAGACTCGTCGGTGTATCTGGTCATCTTCTCAGAGCACTATGCGTCTTCAAAGTGGTGCTTGCGGGAGCTTGCTGAGATCATAGAACTCACAAACATGGTGGAAAAGGGACACCACCATATTATTCCTGTGTTCTACAGGATTGAACCCACGCATGTTCGGAAGCAGACGGGAAGCTACTACAGTGTGTTCGCAGAGTATGACAGAAATTTGGATTATCGCCTTGTGCGCCAGTGGAGGAAGGCACTCTTCCATGCAGCCAATATCTCAGGATTCGAATATAACCATCACCATAGCAGGTAAAAATGTAAAACAACTTCACTGTAATCAGGATCTTTCTGTTTTAACTTTTAATTTATGTTTAAAGAAAAGTGTTAGGACAGCAAATTTTGTTATTTGTATTCATTATATTATTAATGTTTTTAATAGTGTGAGAGCAAATTTAATAGTGTAAAATTATTTATTTTTCGTTTGATAGTTAAGTGCTAACCAGATTTTAATAAAAAGAGTAAAAGACTGATCTCCTAAACTTTTTCTATTGAAAATTAGCAAGCTAATTTTTAAAATTAATATCACTAATCTTTTGAAATTATTTTTTTATTTTGAATTTTAAATTCTAAATTCTAATTCTATAACAATGTTATATGATTACTATAATTTATTATTTTTAATCAACAGTTAGTCATTAATATTTAAAAATATTGAGTAAACATATAATAGATAAAGATAAATTCTATCAAATTATCTTTAAAATAAATGATAATAAATTACTTCTTGTGGTGGTTAATCATAATTTTTTTTTTATTCATAGTGTTGGTGATGATCATGATCAAAATTATTATAGTGACAAAAAGAATTATGAATGGTACATTTTATATTCGAAAATTGAGTGATAATAATTTTAATGAATATAAGATTGTGTTTTGTCTCACAATATTGTCATTGTTATTAGATGATTATAAATATATTGAAAAGTACAACGAACAATGATATTCATATAAAACATTTAATTCTCAAGATAAAGATCCCTTTCAAGTTTTTTTTTTTTTTAGAGTGGGTTATAAATTAAATTACTATTAGTGTGAATTTTTTATTATTATATTACATGATGAATTAATCAAAGTATGTAAAAAAAACTTAATAAAAATAATGGTAAAAAAGAAGAGAACATTAATTTGCATAGGACATAAAATTGGAGAGATTTAAGAAGTTCTCTAGGAGGAATAGAGAAGATTGTTGAAAATAATAAAAAAAAAGAATTATCGCAGAAAGAGTTTTAAATTTTAGTTTTTATACTTCTTGGATTTTTTTTAAATATTTTATTTTATGGTTGGAACTAATTAATAAGTGTATATATAATATGGAAAAAAATATGAGATTCCTATAATAATTTTATAATTTGTAAAAATAAATTGATTAATTTTATCTAATAATTATTAGATATATATGATAAAATGATAATTTATGCTTTATTTTAAAAAGAATTGGAATTTACCCCTTAAAATTTTTTCTTAACTAGTAAAAAAAATAGAATAAATTAATGCCAATTTTTATATTCCAACATTTACATATTCCATCTTTATTATTGTTATTTGCATTCATGTTTGGTTTTGTTACGTAAAGATATCATCGTTGGAATATTTCTTTAATTATATAGTATATACGATTAATATAAGAAGCTTTTGATATGTTCCCACCATTGAAATAGACCTACAATAATATATTTAGAAAAAGTATAGGGCCAGCAACTTTGTTAAATTCTGTCCAGTATATAACCAGCAAAGAAAAGTGAGTCATTAGATAAAATTTTATACTAATTTTACACCATTAAAATTATTATTAATGACTATTTAATGGTTATAAATCACAAAAATAATTGACCCTAACATTCCTCATATATTTATATAATATATCCAATCCTCCCCTCTACGCATTGGCATATAATCTTTTTAATTAGCGTAATTATAAACGTAAGCACGCATATACACATCAAATATTAAATATATACTACTTGATGGATACAACCATGGCTTGTACTCTTTTTAATTAGCCGTGTGTGTTTATGCCATCAGTTTCACCATTTTCCTAAAATTGATGTTCTAATAGATTTGCATTTCCAATGCGAGTGTTAAGATATATATTTTTTTAATTTTATAAAATGATACAATAATATCTGTAGAATTATATGTTATAAATAATTATTTAAAATAAAAAATAAAATTTACTTTTTCAA
>NC_029780.3:6086837-6087490 GCF_000817695.3 Arachis duranensis | reverse complement strand
TATATAAATTTAAATTTTATATTATTTATAATTATACAAAGGACAAAATATTATTGTTTTTCTATCAAGTTGATATTTCTTTAAAACGAAACCGTTTTCATTTTATTTATCAAATTTAATGTAAGTTGCAATTTTAAATGAGTTTATTTCTTGAAAATATAAAAATTAATATCACCACTAAAAAAATTATTTTTAACATTCATTTATTCTATTTTTAATAATAATAAAAATATTCATTAATAAATTTATCGACAATTAAGCATTAGTCGTTTTATATTTTGTTATTAAAAAAAATTTAACAACAATTATATAATTTTTAATAAAATTTTTTTTAATAATCTCAAGAAAATATAATTACTATTAAAATATATAATAATAATGATAATTACATAATTATTACAAAAATACAACTTAAATATAATACATAGTGGCTATTATATTATTATCGCTAAAAATTTGTCACTTTAAATAATTTTTGTTGCACTGTAATCCAAAAGAACTTTGTTAGAGTTACTCTATCTATAGATAGCAACTATAATTATAATTAGGGGTAGAAACAAGTTAGATCAGGCCAGTTAATTAATCTGAATCTGACTTGCAGTTTATTATAGGCTTTTTATAAAATATTAGATCTGGCCTGTTATTCAACTTGA
>NC_029780.3:6085645-6086652 GCF_000817695.3 Arachis duranensis | reverse complement strand
ATAAATTTAAAATTTTTCAAAATTTTGTTAATAACAAAAAATTATTTATATATTTAATTATGTTTTAATAGACTCATGCAGGTCTAGTAGATCAATAAGATTAATTAGTAAGTCTAGACCTAATCTATTAATATATTAAGACTTTTAAAAGAGTTTAAATCTATATCTCTTTTATAACAAATTAGACCAAACACAAATCAGACTACAAATCCCTGACAAGTCGTCTAACCTTTTTTCACCCCTAATTACAATTACAAATATTGTAGTTACAGTCGAGGTCAATGCTCATCATCTTGACACTGATTTAAATAATTTGATCACAACATAACTACATTAAAATCATATTAGATTTCATTATAAAAACTAAAAATATTGTATAAATACTAAAAATTAGAAACTAAATTAATTTTACAATTGTGTTCATTTGTTCCATCCATATATGCTCATATATTTTCACTCATTTGTGAGTTCTTTTCCTGAATTGTAGCGTTTTAAACTATTGTTAAATATTTTTGCGGCTTACAAATTTTAAAACTTTTTTTATTTATTTTGTTTTTTAATTTTTCTTTCGGTACACTTTTTCTTTCCAACATCATACTCACTCTTTAAAAGATTGAACAACTTATCCCTCATCTTCTTACTTTGCATTATTATTTTTTATTTATTTATCTTACCTTTCATCTCGATTTTTGTTTTGATTCAATGTGTGGGAGTTTCAAAAAACTGCATCTTGGAGGAAGTTGAAAACAATGTATATTTGCAAGAACTTTTAATTTTTAAAATTTTATTACGTATTTGTGGGATTTAAAATCCTATAATAATTAAATTTAAAATGTAACTATTTATTGTTGTGCGTGAAACCCACAAATACAACTAAAATTTCCACAGATGAGTAAAAAATAACGAAGTATGGATCGAACATTGAGTAAAGACTAACGTGGTTAATGTTATTAAATTTGAGGGCTAATTTGATTGTGTGAAAATTTGAAGGACTAATTTACTAACGG
>NC_029780.3:6084253-6084479 GCF_000817695.3 Arachis duranensis | reverse complement strand
TCAGCTTTTATTTATATTTTTATGAGTAAACATTTAAATTACTCTCAAACGAATTTTAGATCAAATACTTTGACCCTCTAAATGAAAGCACAAAAATTTTTAACCACAAAATATAAAAAATTTTGCTACACAAACACTAAAATTCTGGAGCTGGACTTGATTAAACCCGACTTTAATTAGTTCAGGTATTAGTTTTGGAGTTGCGGAATTTAAACCAATCCAATTA
>NC_029780.3:6078579-6084001 GCF_000817695.3 Arachis duranensis | reverse complement strand
ATTATGAAATTATACATTCTTTTTCTACTAATTAAATACTAACTAAATTTTAATAAAAATATTGATCTATTAGACATTTTCTTTAATTAATAATTACTCAACACAAATATCAAATTATCTTCGACATATAAATTTTATTAATTTATGTATGTAAATTCTAATAAATATGAATATAAATAATGTTAATTTATATGTATAAATTTTAATAAATATAAATTATGTATTTTATGAATATAAATTTTTATAAATATAAGTATAAATTATTACTGTTTATTCTATCTCTTTTTTTTTTGTATGTATACATTTTAACTTTTTTTGAGTTAAATTACACATGGTAGGACTGAATCTGACCTCATTGAAGGCATAGTCCAAATGATTGTCCGGAAATTGGATCAGAAATACACAAGTGAACTCAGGAGCCCTTTTATACATGACCAAAATTATGCATCCATTGAATCTGTATTGATCAACTCACAGGAAGTTCGAACCATTGGAATTTGGGGCATGGGCGGCATAGGAAAAACAACTATTGCGGCTGCCATTTTTCAAGAGTTCTCTCCCAAGTATGAAGGTAGTTGTTTCTTGGCCAATGTAAGAGAAGAATCTTCAAGGCATGGCCTCAACTACATTTTCAATAGACTTCTTTCTGAGTTGCTGCAGGAACATGTTCATATTACCACTCCAAAGATTGTGTCTTCTACTATACTCCGTAGATTGAGGCGTAAGAAAGTTTTCATTGTACTAGATGATGTGAATACTTCTGAGCTTCTAGAAAACTTGCTTGGAGTGGGACAAGATTATCTTGGACTTGGTAGCAAAGTTATTGTTACCACCAGAGATAAGCATGTTCTTCTGAGTAGATCAGTTGATCATATCCATCAAGTCACGGAAATGAATGATGAGAACTCTCTCAAACTGTTCAGCTTGAATGCCTTCAACAGAACCCATCCTCCTGAAAATGAATACTGGGAGCTATCAAAAAGGGCACTTGCTTATGCCAGAGGAAATCCTTTAGCTTTGAAAGTTTTGGGGTCATTTCTTCATTCCAAAAGTGAAAAGGAATGGGACAATGCATTGACAAAACTAAAGAGGATTCCTAATGCAGATATTCAGAAGGTGTTGAGGTTGAGCTTCAATGAATTAGATGATACAGAGAAGGATATATTTCTAGATATTGCATGCTTTTTTAAAGGAGAAGAGAAAGAAAAAGTGATAAGAATATTGAATGAGTGTGGCTTCTTTGCAGATATTGGAATAAGAAACCTTTTAGACAAGGCTCTTATATCAATAGCTACCAATAAAAGCATACAAATGCATGACTTGATACAGGAAATGGGTCACAAAATTGTGTGCGAAGAATCTCTCAAGAATCCTGGAAAGCGTAGCAGAGTGTGGCACCCAGATGAAATTTGCAACATATTAAAAAATGATGAAGTAAGTGAATGACATTTTAATAGAACAAATGTTTTTTTAATAAAATATATAGCCTATATAATAATGAAAAATTAGTTACACTAACATTGATTATTATTATATTTATCTGTCAGGGGTCCGCTACAATTGAAACCATATATTTGGATATGACTGAGCGGACAGAAATATGTATAAGCTCTGATGCACTTAGAAAGATGCCAAAGCTAAGGTTACTTGCTTTTGCTAACAACAATGGCTTTGGACAAAAGAGAATTGATTATACGTTGAGTCTTCCAACAAATCTGGAGTTGCCTAATAACTTGAGATACATTCAATGGGATGGATGTCCATTAAAATCTCTATCAACCACTTCTTGGCCAAGCAAGCTTGTTGAACTCTCCATGCCGTATAGTGATCTTGAAAAGCTTTGGGATGAGCCCCTGGTAATTTTTTTTCTCAACAATATATATAAATATATTGATAATTGATATTAGTGGTTGATTTTGATATATATATATATATATATGTTTTTTTTTCCTTCTAAATTTATCCATGACAATAAGTTTAAGGAAAAATATAAATCTTCTGTTAAATAATATATTAATTAAAATTTATGTGTTTATACAAGAATAATTCTATCTGTTTATTAGAGTTTACAAATTAACTTGCTTGGTCCATTGTATGCTGTTGCAGAATTTTCCAAGTTTGGAGCTAATTTATCTGGCTAGTTCGAAACGAATGATAGAGTGTCCAGATTTGTCCGGTGCTCCAAATCTAAAAGAAGTGTGGGTGAATGGTTGTGACAAATTAACTCATCTTCATCCTTCTATTTTATCTCTTCCAAAGCTTTCAGGGTTATGTGTGTTTCGATGCAAAGAACTTAAGAGCCTTTCTTGCACCACTTGTTCACCATCTCTTAGAGATGTCGTTGCTTATGGTTGCCCAAATCTGCAAGAATTCTCTATCCCAATTTCAAAAGATAATTCTCATATTAATCTGCATTTGAGGTCAACTGCCTTAAACCAACTACCTTCATCAATTGTGCATCTTCAAAATCTTGATAACTTCTCATTTCCAATCAGTGATCTCCTCATGGATCTTCCAGAAAAGTACACCAAACAAATCATGCTTTCAGACCCTAATAATCATGAATCTGACTCAGTGGCCACCTTACGCAGAATACTACCCAGCCCTATGTTCCATTACCTAAAAGAATTGAAATTTGATGGATGTCAAAGTTTAACTGAACTCCCAGACAACATCTCACTGTTATCATCATTGTTGGTGATAAGACTCCACAACACTAATATCATGACCTTTCCAGAAAACATTAAGACTCTTCCGAGACTCAAAATTGTTTTACTTTGTCATTGTGAAAGGTTACAACATGTGCCAACGCTTCCACCTTCCGTTCATCACTTCAAGGCCTGGGACTGCAAATCTTTGAGGACAGTGTCAAGCTCCACAAGTGAACTAAAAAGACAACACGGTACTACTTTTATATTCGTAAACTGCGTGAATTTGGATGAAGAGTCATGCAATACCATTTTGGAAGATGCCATTGTTAGGATGGACACTAGGGCTAAAACACAACAACTCTCACCAAGATTGGAAGAAAACAAAAATGAAGAGTGCACTGTTGTTGATGATGATGATGGCTTTCTTAGTGAGGATAATGCCAACGTTGGCAAGGTTTGTTATTTCTTGCCAATTAGAGGCAGTAAACTTGGTGGCTTATTCCATCGTGGCTCTTCACAAAATTCCATCAGCATTCAACTGCCACAAGGTTCCAATTTCTTTGGCTTCATATTCTACTTGGTTGTTCCACCAATACAACCATGCAATACTGGTGGTGACCTTGACTTTAGGTTTGGGTTTGAATGTTACTTGGAAACAAGTTGGGGTCAAAGGACCCATATAGCAAGTTCGTCCTTAATAGAATGGAGCTGCGAATTTTATTATGGATATCAGATGAATCTTTTGTCGGATCATGTGTTATTATGGTATGATTCACAATGCTGTAAGCAGATAATGGAAATAATCAGAGGAAGAAAGGCCATTGATGATGATGACAAGAATGCAAATCTGGAAGTTAAGTTCTTTGCTCGGCTACCAAACAAGGAAGAAGTGGTGATAAAAGAGTGTGGCATCCGTTGGATATACACAAATATGGAGAAGGAATCAAGAGTGTGCAGGTTCAAGAGAAGCAGGCAAGTTTTCGAGTTAGAAGAAAAGGACTTGGAATCTGATGATGAAGGAGAAGAACTAGTTCCTCCAGCAAAGAAATTTAAGAATAGCTTAATGGAAGTTGAATCAGTAGAAAACTTGAGGTAATCTTTTAATTAATTAATTGGTTACTATAACTGAGTGTTAAGCAAATAAGTTTAATTTAATTTATGCATGCTTTAGCCAGCAAGATATGCTAATAATATTTTCCTCTTTAAAACAAAACAAAAAAAAATGAACAGGAAAAAGCTTGAACAACTTTTGCACATTCAATTTGATGGAGGCTTTCGTAGCGCGGAGATCAAACTGGGGTACAATGTGTAGTCCATTTACAATTAGTTCTTATAAGCAATTTCAGTTTAAAGATACATATTTTGATTATATTCCTTTTATTAATAACCTAGGACTGGATATTCTAGCTAATATTGTATCATGTTACTATCTTCTGTTTTTTTATATATATTTTTCCTTCTACCATTTTGTTGATATTGGGTTTTTTTTTTTTTTATTAACATAGTATTATTGTTCTCTTCATAATAGAAATATAGCAACTGCACATCATTATTGCTGAAGATGGGTAAACTTGAATGCCGAAGAAGAGCTTCCAGTGCCTTCAATAGTTCAGTGCCATCAAAATGGGTTCTTCCCAGTTATTTTTTCTTTTTGGTCTCACTCCTTCTCAATTATATTTCTAAATACTATTCTCTCTTTCTATTTGTTATTTTCTATTTGCGAACACTCAAATAAAAATAAAAATGCTCATTTCATCTTTTGTTAAAGATGTTTTTGTGTTACATTTTAATTGATTTTTATATAATTTATTCGATATTTTTCGTCACATATTATTAAATTCTTTAAAAAAATTTCTTTTCAAAGATAATAAAAAATATTTAAATTGAACTAAAACCATACGAGTTATATCGATAACAAGCTCAAACCTCTTAAAATTTTTACAAATAAAAAAATAATTAATTTATATTCGTACTATATATAAAATAATTACTATATTATTATTATATTATAAATTAAAATTCACTAATTTAAATTTATTTTCATTTTTAATATAAATATTAGAAATAAATAAAATTTTAGATTTAGTGTAACAAAAATAATGTTTGAAAAAATATGGATTTTTTTATTTTATTTTTGAAAAAAATCCAAAAAAGCACTTATGTTAGAGGCGCGGTTTTTACGAAACAAAATCATCAATCTTGATTTACAAATGCACCTCATATTTTTATAAAATTACGTTTCAATCTCATTTAAATTATATATCTCCATTTTATGAACTGTATAAAAAATCATTAGGGCCAAACAAGTCTTGTTAAAACACAGTATGAATATTGAGCCAATTTAGATTCCAGAAGACATACGGCAAAACCAATTAGTGATGGATTAATTCAAGATGAGTGAAGTGGAAAACAAAACCAAAGGGAATGGAAACTGGCTAGAAACTACTGTTTTGATGTATACGAAATTACGAAGGAGACATTGAGCAATAGATAAGAGCAGAGATATTAAAATATTTCCAATAATTTCAGTCCAGACATCACGTTACTATAATTTATCATTTTAGGTCAATTTATTTAATTAAATTGTTTGGAATCTAAAATTATTAAATTACAATTTTTTTAATATTATATACGTATTTGTAATATTTACATATCTACAAAAATCATTATAAAATGTAAATCTGTAGTTTCTGACGATTTCTTCATCATAATCCATTTTTTTTAGAAAACACAGCAATTTTTAGTCATCACACAAATTTACATTTAATTTT
>NC_029780.3:6058747-6078216 GCF_000817695.3 Arachis duranensis | reverse complement strand
AAATATTTTTATTTAATTTTTCAAATTTTAAATCTATCATTCAATTTTTAAAAATAAATTAAATATAATATTATACATAAAATGGAGAAATGGTACTCCTCCATAAAATGGGGAGTAAGGAATCTATGGCCTAAAATATATATTTTACACCAAACACAGTATAAAAATTTAATTCAATCTCATTCTTTCAATCTCTATTTTCCAATTCCAATCTTCCTTCCAAATACAGTCGAAAGTAACCATTCTCGAAAATTTTTAGTCTGTTTTTTCGACCTTTTTCTATGGTTACAGTACAAAGGATTCCCAAAACCATTACCATAGAAAAAAGCCGAAAAAACAGACTAAAATTTTTTTAAAATGGTTACTTTCGACTGTATTTGAAAGGGAGATTGGAATTGGAAAATAGAGATTGAAAGAATGAGATTGAATTAAGTTTTTATATTGTGTTTGATGTAAAATATATATTTTAGGCCATAGATTCCTTACTCCCCATTTTATGGAGGAGTACCATTAACCTATTTAAAAATATTTACAAATTGAACCCCTTTTTATTTTTGAAAAAATTGATAATTAAAATTCTGCCTCCCTAGTTTTGCTTTTTACATCTTTTTCCTTTCCTTTTAATCATAATTCCAGAAATGAGAGAGATGTCTCTGCCAGGACTTTTTTTCTAGTGATTCGTGTTCTTGTTGCTGCAGCTACCACCGTCGCTGTCGCTGCTTGTACGCCACCACTCCTTCTACTACCACGCACCACACCACACTTCCGATCCCTCTGCGTTGTCATGCTTTATCTTTTCCCCTGCGAACTACTCAAGTTTCATTTTAATCATAGTTTCAGAGATGAAAGAGATGTCTCTGCTAGGTCTTCTCCACTAACATTCATGTTCTTGTCACATCTTTATAGTTACCACTGTCATTGTTGCTGCCTGCACTCAGCACCGCAACTACTCCTTCTACTGCCGTCACACCACACTTTCCAGTCCCTCTGCGTTGTTGTGTGCTTCGTCTCTACCCCTGCGAACTACTCAGTTTTCATTTTACTTTATTTTATTTTATTACTTTTTCTATGACAATTTTTGTGTATTTGAAGATTTTTCTGCTGTCTTCGCACCGTAGTGTTTATTTTAAGGGTGGAAAAGAAAATAAAACAACTACTTCACTTCAATGGCAGATTAAGGGTGAAAAAGAAAATGCATTGCCTCAACTGAGCATTGCAATTGGCAACAAGCACAATGAATTTTTCTTTGCAAATTTGTGATTATTAATTGGTGCTGATTGTGTGAAGATTTAAGATCTGACTTGACTTGGAAAATTTTTTCTGAAAAAAAAAAACCTATTCCTTTGATTTAACCAAACCAACACAATTTGAATAGAAAGTGCAATTTTCCCTTCCCTTTATTTTTTATTGAATCAGAACTTTGCATCATATCATATGTATAATTTTTTCTTAACAATTTTTCTTATCTTGATATGAGGGGAAACATTCTTATACTATTACTAGGTTATAATTTCTAGTATTTTAAATTCATTATAATTACTAGCTATTGATGAGAAATTGGTGGTTAAAATTGAAACAACATAATCATTATGTGCACCATTTAAATATAGCTTCATTATATTACTACTAGAAATGCAAAATTTATGTTTTCATGATTATATCCAGTTGGACTGATCAGCAAAGAGCGGCTGCAGCGAAGGAAGGTTGGGGTTATAGATTAGTGTTCTCAGTGCAGCTGGTAATTTGCCAAATCTATGTTTCTTTCTGTTAGTCGCAACTCTCTTTTTCTCAATCATGATGTTTTGTATGTTTGATCATTTCCTCACAGCTTGGAAGCTTGGAGTATTTCTTGCGGTAGATGCGTCATATCTCGGTGTGCAGCAAATTGGTCGCTATATCCAGAATATCAGGAGTCATTAGGGTTACTATGGTTTGCTTGAACATGAAGTGACTAACCCTTTTTGTTAAACAGTGTTGCTTGTCATGGATGAGAATATAGAAGAGACAGTAGGCTAAGGAAACCAATTTTGTGTTCTGATGACCAACCATTGCAAGAGCCTTATAGCATATCTGTCTTTAGTGGTTTTCAACTTTTCATAGATTTTGAGTTTTTCTCATCTTAATTCTTTTGGTGGCTTGTAAATACAAGTTTGATTGGGAAGTCTTTTTAATTTTGGGTCTCTTGTATGACAAAATGTTGTCATATTAATTTCAGAATTTAATTCAATATGCTATCTCTTAAATCGAGTACAAATTTGTAATAAATTAATCTTTAAGTTGCAGGATTAGAAGATACCGTAAAAAAGAAAATACAATACATGCCTCAAACTGCACAAAAAGAGGTGACTTAGTACATTGCTCATAAGAAAAGGCAGAATTAAATCTAATCATTACCAATTTCTATTTTTTTTAAATATTAAAGATCGATTTCCAAGTATTCTCTTTTCCTTTTGTTGAAATTAAGCACAAATAAATTGAGTCATGAATTAAAACAGGTAAGAATGATTCTGCTTATAACAATCAGTATGTTCCTAAGCTAGTTAAGATCTTTACAAGACCATATCTTTGTTATTTGTTAATACACAAAAGGGGCAGTGCTAAAACAACTAACCAACCAAACCTAAATCTATATATACAAGTTCATCAAGGTTACATAAATGGTAGGTAGATCTTGCCTCTATTTTGTTCCTTGCAAGGGTCCAAATCAATTTGCGAACATCAACCTCAAGACCCCCTCTACCAGCAACTTTAAGATGGCAATCAAGAACCTTAGGATATGCACAAATAAGATGATGTCCTTTCCTGTATTTGGATCAATTCTAGGCTCTGAAGAGTTGTCAATGTATCTTCGGCTTTAATGGCAGTCATATCACTTAGTTCCTGCAGAAACGCAACTTTCTCAGTAACAAGATAACATGCGTTCTATGAAATAAAATTATTATACAGATGCTTACCTTGATGGAAATGTTACCCTTATGCTTTTTCAGAATGTCCAAGAGAACTCTGGTCCAATATCCTGTGTAGCTTAACAGTCCAAAATCTGAAAGGGGTCTTTCTGGCGTGCCAACTTTGTCCCCCTTGGAAAGTTCATATGTTGTTCAATATTTGAAATTAGAATGGATGAAATCTACAAAAATGTGTGTGCGCATCCGTGTGAGAAGGATAGAGGAGGGGGAGAGAGCACTTACAGAAGGCTATTAGAAATTTTTAATAGGATTTCTCGGAATGTTTTTCCTTTATGATAAAAGGTAGTCAATATCAACACCAGTATTATTCTGTAAAGTAAATACGAAGAAATAAGTGCAACAAAACCACAAGGCATAAGTATGGAGGAGAAATAAGATATTTAAATTAAAACAATGTCCGATGTCAAGTTTCACCAATTACAAAGCATCACAGGCTTCTCAGAAGAGATGAAAGAATTGGGCTAGCAAATTAAAAAATATAAATACTGAAATATCTCATGCCAACCTGAAATGATTAGAGCCAAGTATTATTTACCTTAGAGAAATAGCCAACCATGTGGCATCCTAGATCATCACATTCACACAAAATATAGAACAGAAATAGGTCTACATCATAATAGAGGGTCTTTTGATCAAGAAACAACTTTGCCAAATAACACAGATTCTGGCCATAAACCTTGTTCTTCTTCCCGTCATTAAAAGTAATCACAACGTTGCAAGAAATAAGGAATTGAGTTTGGATATAAAAAATATCAATCATAGTGGCCTAGGATAAAACTTACCATAGGAAGAGAAAAATGAATAGATGATAAACTTATATTAATAATAACAAAAAATATTACTGTAAATATACCTCAAACATTGACATGGTATCACTTCTGTATATTTCATCACCAGGGGGATGCTTAAGATCACATTTTCTCTGCACGAACAGGAACCAATGTTGTTACATGGGCTCAAAAAGGCATATAAATTATACGTATGATATGATGCAAAGTTCTGATTCAATCAAAAACAAAAGAAAGAAAAAATTGCACTTCCTATTCGAATTGTGTTGGTTTGGTTAAATCAAAGGGACAAGTTTTTTTCCAGAATAAATTTTTCAAGTCAAGTCAGATTCGAAATCTTCACACAATCAGACACCAATTAATAATCACAAATTTGCAAAGAAAAATTCATTGTGCTTGTTGCCAATTGCAATGTTCAGTTAAGTCAATGCATTTTCTTTTCCACACTTAAATCTGCCATTGAAGTGAAGTAATTGTTTTATTTTCTTTTCCACCCTTAAAATAAACACTGCGGTGCGAAGACAGCAGAAAAATCTCCAAATAGGGGTGTCCATGGATCGGATCCGATCCACATATTCGCGGTGTTTATCCGAATTCGATCCGAAAACTGCGGATATGGATCTGATCCGCAAGGCTTTCGGATCGGATCCGCACACTAATCGAATCGGATTGCGGATTTTGTGTTGGTATCCGCATATCCGATCCGCATATCGGCGTATCGTGCCCCATTAATTTTTGCATACAAAACACGAGGAAGAATAAAACAAGCACATAGGGGTGTCCATGGATCGGATCCGATCCGCATATCCGCGGTGTTTATCCGAATCCGATCCAAAAATTGCGGATATGGATCCGATCCGCAATGCTTTCGGATCGGATCGAATTGGATCCGCACACTAATCGGATCGGATTGCGGATTTTGTGTTGGTATCCGCATATCCGATCCGCATATCTGCATATCCGCAAAATTAAAGAAATAAATAAGTAAATATTCTTTTTATGTTTTATTTCAATTAATAATTATCATATATGTTATATTATTTTAATTTATTATTTAAGAAAAGTATGTTTAATATTATTTTAAGAGTAAACATATTTAAAAGAATAGAAAAATGAATTTTATTGATATTTTTTAATAAAAATAAGCCTTTAAAAATATTTTAATTGTTTTGCGGATCGAATCGGATCGGATCGGATCGGATCCAACCTTAAAAGCTGCGGATATTGGATCCGATTCGATCCGATGATTTTAATGCAGATCAGATCGAATTTTTTGCCATATCCGATCCGATCCGATCCGCGGGCACCCCTATCTCCAAATACACAAAAATTGTCATAGAAAAAGTAATAAAACAAAATAAAGTAAAATGAAACCTGAGTAGTTCGCAGAGGCAAAGACGAAGCACACAACAACGCAGAAGGACTGGGAAGTGTGGTGTGGCGGCAGAAGGAGTAGTGGCGGTGCTGAGTGCAGGCAGCAACAATGACAGTGGTAACTGTAGAGATGTGACAAGAACATGAATGTTAGTGGAGAAGTCCTAGCAGAGACATCTCTTTCATCTCTGAAATTATGATTAAAATGAAACCTGAGTAGTTCGCAGGGGAAAAAACAAAGCACAACAACGTAGAGGGACCGGAAGTGTGGTGTGGTGGCAGTAAAAGGAGTGGTGGCGGTGCTAAGTACAAGCAGCAGCGACAACGACGGTGGTAGCTGCAGCAACAAGAACACG
This sequence comes from Arachis duranensis, assembly GCF_000817695.3. Classification (NCBI taxonomy): domain Eukaryota; kingdom Viridiplantae; phylum Streptophyta; class Magnoliopsida; order Fabales; family Fabaceae; genus Arachis; species Arachis duranensis. Next base: position 6,072,732 of record NC_029780.3, on the reverse strand, counting down.
AATCACTAGGAAAGAAGTCCTAGCAGAGACATCTTCCTCATTTCTGGAATTATGATTAAAGGGAAAGAAAAAAGATGTAAAAAGCAAAACTAGGGAGGCAAAATTTTAATTATCAATTTTTTCAAAAATAAAAAAAATGGGATTCAATTTGTAAATATTTTTAAATGGGTTAATGGTACTCCTCCATAAAATGGGGAGTAAGAAATTCATGGTCAATTATTCAAGAATACGTTAAATAAATTTTTTTGAAAAAAAATTTAAAGCATAAATATCACCTAATCACTAAGATTATAATTAATTAGGCAATTGATTATTTATTTACTCTCTTATTAATTCCATTTTTCTAACATTTTTCCACGTAATATCATTAGAAATTAGTTCTTCTATTTCACCTTCACCCATAAAATTAAAATTTTCATGAAATTCCTTAAATTGTTCATGCCTTATGTCATTCCGTGAAATAAAATTGTATAAAGCCAGCACCAATGATTCTAACTTGTGTAAACCTAAGATCTTGCTTTTTAAAAAAATACCTTGAAGGAATATATGCAGTAAGTAGTTTAGATAAAACATTGTCTAAAAATAATGGTGGAGGATCAATACTTTTACTATATGAATCATTACAGTAAAAATGTGAAAATGGTGGTGGAGTGTTCGTACTTCTAGCAGATGGAACATTGCGTAAAATGATGGTGAAAGGTCTTCTAACAAATAGAACCTTGTGTGAAAATAGTGGTGGAAGATCAGGATTTCCAACAAAAATAGAAAACATTTTTTACAGAGCCAAAAATAAAAGTATATCTTTTTTGTTTTGAAGTTTATTTTTTTACAAAAATAATAAAATAATTTATTAAAAAACAAAAAAAAGTCGTATATTTTTATTTTTTTAAAAGATTATGAATTAACTTTTTAAAAAAGTTAAAAAATTTTCTTTTCATAATTCAAAAAAAAAAGCTTTTACTCCTTCTCAAAGGCTCATTTTTTGATTCACTCCAGCGCAGCTAATTTGGTGCTTTCTTACGGTCTTAATCCAATTAAGCGTACCTAATTAATCTGTTGCGCTTTTTGTTTTTCGTTTTTTTTAAGTTTAATTTTGCATTCCAATTAAGTAGAATTGTGAGTGGAACATCTTTTAGTGTAAATCTCAAATTAGCTTTCAATTTTGTTTTTAAACATTTTTAATTTAATAATTTTCTATTACACATGAAATTTGTAAATGTTAAATAATGAAAAAATAGTTGCTTAAAATATAAATAATACGGAAAGAAATTTATAAAATAAGAAAAATTTATAAAGTAACAAAGTAAAAGAAGACACCTCAATCAGGCAGAAATAGTTATATCAAAAGGTGATCCATGGTGATTTATGATGACATTGTACCAGGGGTAGCAGAGGTGATACAAATACTTCTAAAGTGCATAATTTTTTGATATATATATTTTTGTGAAAAAAGAAAAAAATCATGTCTAACGTCATTACATACATCATTATGGTTGCCTAGCATTGCTAGTGTCATTCGGCTTTGTTTTTTCTTTTGTTAAATTCTTAGCCCAAAGTATAGAAACATATGCCTCTTAATATTAGAAAAAAGAAAAAAAAAAGCTTGCTTGATGTATCATGTAAATAAAATATTAGCCAAAAAGAGATTATATAAAGCTTAGCCTTCTTCCATTCACAGACACTAAGAACCGCAGAAAAAGTGAGAACAGTGTGAAGCAAAATCCAAGGTAGGTTGTTCAACTCTTACATCTACTTCACTATTTTACTGTTTGTTCCTTCTTCCTGCTTCTATGAAGTTTGTTTATGGACTATATATCTGAATTGCTGAAGTTTTCCCTGAAACTGTGTGGTATTTGAGATTGAAATTAGTAAATTACCTAAAATTACTTATTTAATGCATGAGTGATTATTAATTTGATATTCAAGTTGAATGAGTTTGGATATCATTCTTATTCTGTTATAATTGACTAGTTCGATCTATGTAGAATAGAAAACAGAATCTGTTATTTTTCAATTTAAGGTGGTTATTATTGAGATGATATGTAATGAAGTCAGAATTTTAATCAAAATGAGGTATTCTGGGTTCCGTGAGGTACTTGAATTGATCATGATGTCAGAACACTAGTGTGCCTTTTAATTTGGACAAGTTAATCTCTCAGGTATGCATATTGATTTTCTTTTTATTTGAGACAAGTCATCAATCATATAAAAGAAAGGGAGAAGTAAACTCATGCAATTTTAACACTTCACATGAATGACCAAAATAAAAAATAAAAAGGTCATGTGACTTTTTCTTAATTGATTATGTAACCCTTTTAACAACCGTATATTGTTACACAACCACCATTTGCTCTTGCTCTTACATAAAAGTAAAAGTGTAAAACTACTCTTCTGACTAGATACATCTTTTTATATATGGAAAGTATATGTTAATTGAGGGCAACTGATTCTCTATGTATGAATGTGAAGAGTGAATTTGATTAGTTAGATCTTTCGTTAATAGTTGAGATTATAATATAGAGCCGCATTTTTTTTTTGAGTGATCATGTGACTTCTTAATAACTTTAAATATTTACCATCTATATGTAAAATTATACGATCTAGATTTACGTCTTTTTCTTTTATTTGATTTTATTTCCATCTGATTTTCCTATTTATGTTTTCTATTTTGTTTGTAATCATATTTTCTGTTTACTTACATTGTTACACACGGAAGGACTGACTCAAACCTCATTTGACTTCTTTGTTTACTTGAAAATATGAAAGCACACTCCAAATGGATCTGCAGAAATTGAATCTCGATAATACAAATGAAACCGAAAACTCTTTTGTGAAGGACCAAAACTATGCACATATTGAATCTTTATTGAGAACCCAACCAAGAGAAGTTCAAGTAATTGGAGTCTGGGGCATGGGCGGTATAGGTAAGACAACCATTGCTGCTGCTATATTTGAAGAGTTCTCTCCCAAATATGAAGTCAATTGTTTCTTGGCAAATGTAAGAGAAGAATCATCAAAGCATGGATTCAAATACATATTGAATAAGCTTCTTTGTGAGTTACTACAAGAAGATATTCATATTGATACTCCCACAATCATATCCTCTAATATTATGAATAGATTGAGGCACAAGAAAGCTCTTATTGTTCTAGATGATGTGAGTAGCTCTGATCTTCTTGATCTTTTGCTCGGAGTAGGACATGATTATCTAGGAGTTGGTAGCAGAGTTATTGTGACAACTCGAGATAAGCATGTCCTTACAAGTAGAGCACTTGACCAAATTCTTGAAGTCAAGGAAATGAACTATCATAACTCCCTTAAACTCTTTAGCTTGAATGCCTTTAACCAAATCCATCCACCTGAGAATGGATTCCGGGAGCTATCGAAGAGAGCAGTTGCTTATGCCAAAGGCAACCCTTTAGCTCTAAAGGTTTTGGGATCGTTTCTTCGTTCCAAAAGTGAAAATGAGTGGGACAGTGCACTAGCAAAATTGAAAGGAACTCCTGATGCAAATGTTCATAAGGTGTTGAGATTGAGCTTTGATGAATTGGATGATGCAGAAAAGAATATATTTCTTGACATTGCATGTTTTTTCAAAGGGGAAGAAAGAGAAAAAGTAATAATGATATTGAATTCCTGTGGTTTCCATGCAAATATAGGGATAAGAAACCTTTTAGACAAGGCTCTGATAACAATAACCAAAATGAAGAGAATACAAATGCATGACTTGATACAAGAGATGGGTCAAGAAATTGTCTGTGAAGAGTCTGCTAAAATTCCTGGGGGACAAAGTAGATTGTGGAACCCTGATGAAGTTTGTGACATACTGAAGAATGATAAAGTAAGAGAAAATGATTCTTTGTGTTGTTTCCAAAAACATATATGAAATATAGCTTATTGAATATTACATTAACATTGATTGTTGTATTTATTTGTCAGGGGACTGATGCAATTGAAAGCATATTCTTGGACATGACTCAAACCACAGATCTATATATAAGCTCCAATGCATTTAGAAAGATGCCAAATCTAAGGTTACTTGCCTTTGCTGATAGCATTGGTCATGGGGAAAGGAGAACAAACAATAATTTGTATCTTCCAACAAATCTTCAATTACCTAATAGCTTGAGATATATTCAGTGGGATGGATATCCATTGAAATCTTTACCATCCATTGGTTGGCCTAAAAACTTGGTTGAGATTTCCATGCCATACAGCAATGTCGAGAAACTTTGGGACGGAGTACAGGTATGCATGATATAACACCATGTATGTATATATTTGTTTGTCTTTGATAGAATTTTAAGTGTTAAATCCTAAACCTTAAATGTATGTATGTATATATATTGTTACAGAATTTACCAAGTTTAGAGATAATCGACCTTCGAGGCTCCAAGCGCTTGATAGAGTGTCCAAATTTCTCAGCCACCCCAAATTTAAAAGAAGTATGGTTCAATTTCTGTGAAAGCTTGACTCATGTTCACCCTTCTATTTTCTCTCTTGAGAAGCTTGAATTTTTAGCTGTGTATGGATGCAAAGAACTCAAGAGCCTATGCAGTAGCCATTGTTCACCTTCTCTTCATACAGTGGTTGCCTATAACTGCCCTAATCTCCAAGAGTTCTCAGTCCCAATTCTGCATCAAGATTCCAAAATTCATTTGCATTTGAGATCAACTCCTTTGAAAGAACTTCCACCATCAATTCTGCATCTTAAACACCTTGTAAACTTCTCTTTTCCAATTAGCAAGAATCTTGCAAAACTTCCTGCAAATTTTGCTAATCAAATCATGCTTTCTGACATCAGTGAACACGAGCAAGACGTGGTCACCACTCTGCATTCAGTACTACCCAGCCCTGTTTTCAAACATGTAAAGCTTCTCAAATTTGATAATTGCCATAGCTTAACCGAACTCCCTGACAACATCTCTTTGCTATCATCATTAGTGAAACTAAGCTTTCATAAAACCAATGTCATAGGCTTACCTGAAAGCATTAAGTTTCTTCCACAACTCAAAGTTCTTAAAGTTTGTCACTGTGAAATGCTGCAATTTATACCAGTGTTTCCACCTTCTGTTGAATGTCTTAAGGTATGGGATTGTAAATCTTTGAAGACAATATTGAGTTTGGAAAGTGAAACACCCAAACAACATGCAGGTACTTTCATATTCCTGGACTGCATGAATTTTGATGAAAATTCATGCAATGCCATTCTGAAAGATGCTATTGCTAGGACAAAATGTTGGATGGAAACAATACTAACAACCGAATCAGAAGTCTCGGAAGAACAACGAGACAATGAAGATCATACTGTGATTAATTTTGGGAAGATCTGTTATTTCTTTCCTATAAGAGGTAGCATACTTCAAGAGTTTTTCCATGACTACTCTGCTCAATCTTCATTTAGTACTAAAGTGCCTCCAAGCTCCAATTTGTGTGGGTTCATTTTCTTCTTGGTTCTTTCTGGAGCACAATCATGCAGCACTGATGAACTTGTTATTAACTTTGAGTGCGAATGTTACTTGGAAACAAGCTGGGGAGAAAGTATCCATGTAGCAAGTTCCGCCATTGTCGAATGGGACTGCGATATGACCTTTGGATACCAGCTGAATGTTATGCAGGATCATGTGTTGTTATGGTATGATGAAGAATGTTCAAAGCAGATAATGGAAGCAGTTAAAGGAAGAGAATCTATTACTGAAAAGAATTCCCATTTTAATGCAAAGGTGACAGTTAAGTTCGTTGCTCGGCTACCAAACAAAGAGGAAGCAATGATAAAAGAGTGTGGCGTCCGATGGATATATTCAAATATGGAGGCAGGATCATGAAGAGAGCAGAGATCCAAGAGAATCATGGAAGATGAATACTAGAAGTGAAAAGCACAAGGTAATCATCCAAAGCTTATTTGATTGTGATTTTTCATTGTATTTGTATGCTGTGCTTGCTGATTGATGTATATTTCAATCAAGTATTTGGAATAATATCAATAAATTGCAATTGTTGCTGCTGGAAAAGACTTGTTCTAAGGTTGTGTACCTAAATTTTTTGGTAAGAAATTTGATTGTATTCTCACCTTTCTGTTTGCTTGTTTAATTTGACCGGTTGTAATTTCTTTTCAGAAATGAAATATTATCTCACAAATAAGTACTATATAATTTAAATATGGTTTATTTTTCTTAGAGTAAAACTCCAAATTAGGTTATAACTAATGATATTTGTTCATACGAATTATTAGTATCTAATAAAAAAAAAATAAGAAACCGATTTCTGACTTTTGAAATATTATTAGATGAATTAGTTTCAAATAAATTATAAAAAAATAAATTAGTCTCTAATATGTTTTAACAAATGACAAATTATTCTTTTTTTTTTAAATAATATGTTCGAGGGATAAATTATCTGAAAATTTACAAGGTAAAATATTACTTTGTCTTATGTTTTATTTCGTAATTTATCTAATATATAAAAGGTTTGATGAATTTGATATTTTATTCTGTTAAAAACTAATGAAAGCCAAAAGAGATTTTGATGATTTTTCACTCTGAATTTCATTTCTTATAATTTATTTGACTTTACAATTAAGAAATTTAGTACAAATTCAAAATTTAATCTTGAAAAGGACAAAATAGCAAATATTTAACGTAGAATAATTGAGCTGATGAATTAGCAATAATTTAATTTCTACCACTTGACATGTATAAGTTTATAACTCTTTCCATGACCAACAAAAAAAAAAAAGTTTATAACTCTTTCCATGTAGGAAGGATACCTGCACCTTCTCCACTGTCTATCGTTGCAGCCACCTTATATAATTAATTAATCATTAATCTTTCGTTGGAGGTCCTTTTCAAAAGTTGATGACATAATCCAATAGTGTGAATTGAAGGAAAATAAAGGAGAATGACTCATTGACTTTTCCCTTTCTTTCGGACTAGTCATGTTTAAAAAAAGATGTATTCAGTAACAAATTAAAAAGCGTGATTCTCAAAAATGTGTGTGTGTGAGAGAGAGAGAGAGTATTTAGATGAAACCCTAGGTGAGAGTGTGGAATATGTTTACTAGATTATGTAAAATAAGGGCATATTTAGATGTGTTTTTTTATTTTCCATTTCTATTTTCAATATTTTTCATGTTCAAAATTTTATAAAAAAGTAAAAATGAAAGAAGTGAAAAATATTTTTTTTACTATTTTTTTCTTTTTTCACTAATTTTTAAAAACAGAAGACATTAAAATCAAAATGAAAAAGGTACTCTTAAACTAATCAGAACCAATCTACAAACATAAACATTCAGAAGCTAAAATTTTATCACAGTTTTGTACGACATTTATCGGCCACATACATACATCTTGGATTTTTTATTTTAATAAATAAAATAAATATTATATTTACCAAAAAAAAATAATTTTATGAAGATTTATCGATTTAAATTTTCTTGTCATATCTCGTTTACAGTGCAAACGAGATATGACACGTTAACGCAACACGTGTATATCTCGTTTACACTGTAAACGAGATTAAAAAAAGACAAATATTCAGCATCTATAAAAGGATGTGTAACCCTTGATATTTTCTACACACATTTCATATCATTTCTCTGTCTCGTTTTTCTCACAAAAACAAAGCTAAATGGACAGTAACAATCCATTCATAGTTGTGCTTGTCTATCCCAATTGTCGTATGAGAAATGGTGACAACGAGGTGACGTTTGAGTGTCAGGATCCGATATTATTTCGCACTCAGCGTGTGGAGACGTTGTCGGATTTGAAGAGTTTGATATTGAGCAAGGTCGGTGGTACAGAAGCAAGGGAGATAGGAAGGGTGGGGTATAGGTTGCTGGCACCTATGGAAAACGGAGTCTTCTGGTTTCGACTATTCCGACTTCAAGGGGACGAGCATGTGCGACTGATGTTCGACATCTATGGGAGGATCATGGTAGAACAGGTAATGGACTGTCTGCCGAGGTGGGTCACGGTGGTAGTGGTGGTTCTATACACGAAACCTATGTGCAGGACGACTGATCTCTCGCACCGCCGCCCATTCATGTCGCCATTCTAGAGCATGAGGCATAGGAGGGTGAAGAGGAGTCGGACGAAGATTACGTGGCGGACAGTGTGGACAGTAAGTCATCCGATGGTGGCAATGAGGATGAGTTTGTGCTGGAGACACTTGTCGGGGCTGTGGCGCACCATGTGCTACCTCCACCTCACCCGATTCCGGTGCTATAGGCAGTGCCAAGTCACTATCACAGTCTAGATTTGGACGCCATGCATGAGAGGAACCCGGTTTCTAACACCTGTGAAGCGAATTACAACCTAGACGGCAGTGTAGAGTTTCGGATCGGCCACAGGTTCAGGTGTCGAGAGGCGGTGCTTCAAGGTGTGAAAAACTACAGTATTCGCAGGAGTGTTGAGTACCGGGTGATCAAGTCCGACCGGTTAAAGTACTATGTGCAGTGCTGTCAAGCCGGCAATGGTTGTTAATGGAGCCTCCGTGTGGCCCTTCGTCAGAATCTCGGATACTGGTAAGTTCAAATTTAATTGTAAATTTGAGTACTTTTGTATGATATGTTATGTAGGTTAGAGATATAGTGTAAGCATAAATGTTTTGTTGTGATTAGGGAGGTTCGGAGGTTTGGTGGACCGCACAATTGTCTAGCATCCACCATGTCTCAAGACCATCGTCAGTTAGATAGCAGTCTCATCTGCAGGGTCATATTGCCCTTGATACAGTCTAACCCCTCTGTCAGTATCCCGGTCTTGCAAGGTATGGTCCAAGCAAGCTATCACTTCAAACCCTCATACATAAAGGTGTGGATGGTAAAGCAGAAGGCAATTGCACGGATCTACGGGGATTGGGAAGAGTCGTACAACAAGGTGCCGAAGCTGCTTCAGGCACTGCTGAGCTATTTTCCCAGCACCATTTGTAACCTACGCGTCAAACCATACTACGATGGACACCTCATGGTACGCGATCGCTGCATGTTCGACAAAGTATTTTGGGCTTTTCCGTCATGTGTCAAGGCCTTCAATCATTGCAAGCCGTTTGTATCCGTAGACGGCACGCATCTATATGGCAGGTACAGTGGATTGTTGCTTATTGCGGTGGAGCAAGACGGAAACATCAACATACTGCCAATTGCTTTTGCCATAGTCGAGTCCGAGAGCACAGAGTCATGGTCGTTCTTCCTTGCTAATCTGAGGCGCCACATCACCCCACAAGACGACTTGCTGGTTATATCCGACAGATCTCAGGCACATCGACGTCGATCAGGCACGCCCCGAGGAAGGGCAAGATCGTCCCTGGGCTGGCTGGCAGTGGGTTGTACGTCAGGGGGCAACTCCGCCAGTCTCGGGTCCTCCAGTACCTCCTGCCCTGACAGATGCCTAACACGGCAAGCCCCACACCACTAGTCATAGTACTCTAAGGTCGGCCTGGTATCGAAGGTGTGGTACACAGAGATCCGACGACCGGGATGAAACCTCTGGTGCCATCTATCATACCACTCCTTCAGCTTCAGCAGCCACCATACATCCTCATCACGACCAGTGGTAGTCAAGTACTTGTCAGTGAAAATGGTAAGTCGAAATATAACATCAATCTCACCTATTAAGATTTACCAGAGTGTCTGGTACCTGCTGCTCTCCATTGAACTGCCGTTTCACTTGATCAACGTGGTGAAACTGGACAATATTGAAGCACAATAGGGGCTGACAACCAAGGTTCTGAGAACCGGACCGGTCATCGAACTGCTCTAGCTACTGGTTCACTGGTTTATTGGTCCAACCGGTCTAACCGTGGTTCAACCGGAAAAATCATTTTAAAATAAAATAATAAATAAATTATAAATAAACATCCTGAAATATAACTCAACCCATTTTTTGTCTCATGACAACACTGTCATTCAGACAACATAATCATTGAATACAATGCAAAGGTACTTATTCATTGAGATCTCACATCATACAAACAACTTTCATGACTAAAGTTTGCACATTTTCAACAAACAATTGTAACCATTGTTATTTTTTCTTTTACAATGATATGTACAAATCACGTATAGTACAAAACTACAAACTAACTGGAAATAGATATGAGCTTAGATGCATGATTATATAGTATAGTGAGGTAAGTTTTTGTCTCTGTTGTTAACATGAGATTATACAATGCTCCCCCTGTGAATTTGTCTCTAAGAAACATTATAATATTCATGAATTCGCAAAATGTTTACTCTAGGGAAGCAGAGAGCATACATACTGGACTAGGCAAGCAATGCTTAACTACATTGAATAAATTTGCATGGCCTTGACATGACTTTGACTAATAACACATATACAAATATGCATTGAAAAAGTACAAAATTTCAATAAACATTACTAAACAGAGGCAAGAAAGAACAATCATCATTCAGCAACAAACATTACAAACAGCAACAAGTAATCACACTGTTACCAAATTCAAAAAGAATGAAAATCAGATAACCCCAATCATAAACACTATTACCAAATTAAATAAAAAATCAACCAAAAATCACCTTGCAAATCAAAAACTCAATCTCTTGAACTCAATAATTACATCAGTTATCCAACTAAATAATTGCATCACAGTTATCATAAACTGATTTCAAAGCCTAGAAGTAGAGTGAAATTAAAAACATGAAGCATATAATAAATCAAAAGATCACCAATTGCAAATTTTTTAATAAGAACAGAAGTTAAGAACAATGAAAAATGAAAAAAAATTCAATAGTTTTCAACCCAATTTTAATAAAGCTCATCACAATGATTAACAACAACAAAAAGTACTGAAGGAACAGTGAAAAGATTCAACAGTTTTCAACCCAATCAACCAAGCACTGACTGAGTATTCTGTTCTGATTCTGTGATTGAGAAGCAACAAATTTAAGTTACAGCAACAAATTTAACAAATCCAAGTAAAGTCCCAATTTACAGCAACAAGGCAAATTTGATTAGCAATTCAGCAACATGCAAAAATACAGGGAGAAGAAAAATCTGAAAAAGAGAGAACAGGGAAGCGATGGTGCAGGGACTCACCAACGGTCGACGGCGAGTCGGCGATCACCCCACGGAAGGCGACGAAGCAAGAGACACCCCCATGAGTTGCTTCTGCCGCCGGTGACGAGACAAACAAACCATGAGATGCCAGTGACTGAGACGAGACTCGAGTGAGACTGGGAGGCAGAATCGAGCAGAGACAACCACGGACGACGAGCAGCAACCAACACGCACAGCTCGAGCACTCGCTGGCGAAGGGAGGCGCGAGCAACCGAGCACAGAGGAGAACGGCGAGATGCGAGCACTCGACGTAGAGGATCCGGCGAGAGGCCCGAGAGCACGAAGACGGAAGTTCTTGAGTGCGACAGACGGCGGCAGCAGTCTCTCACTCCGACAGACGGGGACAACTATTGGTGGAGGCTAGGGTTTGCTTTCATTGGGGGAGGTTAGGGCAATTTGCTCTTTGCCTTAAGGAAGGAGTTGAAGAAAAGGGGAATTGGGGATAAAGATAACGCGTGGATTTTTCCCTTTCAAGGAAGGAAACGATGTCGTTTTCAGTAAACCGGCGGGTTCCGGTCCGGTCCGACCTGTCGGTAATCGGCCAGTTCAACGATTTTTGAACGGTTTTTAATTTTGCAGTTTTATACACTGGACCGGACCATTTTTTTGCCGGTTCCTGGTTGAACCGGTTCGACCGGCCGATCCGGTCCGATTTTCAGAGCATTGCTGACAACCATGTCCCCCACTCCTCCTCCTCACGAAACTAGGGCGGGTACAAAGCCTGCATAGCAGGGTCATCGTAGACTCTCCATACAAACTGAAGAAAAAAAGTTTTCGACATAATACAAACACAATTATTTTACGAAATCTATCTAATTATCCAGATAACACACAAACTAAAGCATATGGTGTCTATCTAAAAATAAAGACATAAGTATTTTACGACTAACCTCGTCGAATCGTAGTCGGTCGATTAAAACCCTCCAATGCAGGACCCTGGCCTCATGCTGATCCCTGCTCTGCTGCTGTAATCCAACCAACTTAATACATCGCAGGAGAACATATACGGTTCATGAAGTAACATACCAAAAGAATTGACAAAATTATTTAATTCAAATACATAAATAAATATTTCTCACCTCGTAGGCAGCGAATACTGGTAGACCTCTCTATCTGGTGGACACCACTGAGGAAATCTCTGATAGATCCAAGACATCAACAGCAGAGTGCAGCCAGCGATACCCGTAACGCCCCGCTGTGCCGCCGAACAAAGTGACTAATAAGTCCAGGCCAGCATAGCCGAACCCCAGGAAACGCCCTACACTCCTCAAAGTCCCGGAGCAACGGTAGCCAACGAAGGTGCACCAGATTGTTGAACTTGTCGGTCATCAGATACCCTTCGATCAGTAACATGATATAACACCTGGCGTACTGTCGGAGGGTCTCGGGATCGTCTGTCAGGGGCATCTGGCAGACACGATCTCGCAACCACACAAGCTTCAGGGTGAAAGACTCCTTCCTCTTCACCGCCTGCTGTATGTGCTGCCACGAGAGGCCTGGCGCCGAGCAGCTGCTCCACCAACGCCCACATCTCCGTCTGGTACCACCTACCAAAGTCACAGAGGCACTCCCGACAAGGTTACCGTGTGCGCGTAGGCCGAGGTGATACGCCACGTCCTGCAGGGTGATAATGACCTCACCCCACCGCAGATGAAACGTATGCGTCTCTAGACGCCATCGCTCCACGAGTGCCAATATCAGGGAGTTGTCAAAAGTAAAATCCCCGAGGGGCACCATGTCACCGAATCCAGCCTCAACCAGATATGGGACGATGACGTCGGATGGAGGTAAAGTATGGTTCACTCGCTGGGGCAGTAGGAGGCGAGGCATCTGAAGAATGAAAAAAAAATAATTTAGCCTTAAGAATAAAATATTTCAACTTTCTAGCCTACATGTGTCTCTACATTACACATTTCATAATAAGCAAATCCTAACTATAGCGTTATAAATACTAATAATATAGCACAAGAATAACGGAGTTCCAAACTAATAATTATGTCATACCAACCTAGCACAAGCGAATATAATTCTAAATTCCTCCTACAGACCTAACTCCTAATTCATATAACTACGTTCCAGTTCTTCATGACTACCCTAACAATGGCCACATCCTTAAATTAAACAAACATAACAAAATTAACCTTAAAGTCGGCCGCCCCGGCGTAATGTGTCGTCTCGTTCAGCCTGTTAATGTCTCCATCATTCCCCACCTGGCGCACCATCCCTGATTCAGTCGAAGGTATGGTCAGAAAGGATTAAAAGAGGGAAGAAAGAGGTTGACAAAATCAAACTGGAGCCCGGAACTAAGCTATAAACGACTTGTATATATAGGCGCGGACAGGCAGCATCTCGTTTACACTGTAAACGAGATACGACAAGAGAATTTAAATCGGTAATTACTTTTAAATTTATTTATTTTGATAAATATTACATTCATTTTATTTATTAAAATAAAAAATTCCATACATCTTTCTATTTTTTTTATTAGTTTTCCTGTAACAAAAGTATTTTTCTTAAAAATTTAAACTAATAAAAAAATATATAAATAATATAAAATAGTTGTAGTTTGATTTTGAAACAAAAGATAATAAAGGACAGAAAAAATGATTGAGTCATAGTTCATTCCTTTTATCTATTTAATTTTTAAATAAAAAAGTTGTCTTATATTATTTTTTATATTTTTAAAAAATAACAAGAATTAACTTCTATTTTTTTATAAAAATTCTGATATTATATTATAAAATTATTTTTTACAAAAAATTAAACTAATAAAAAGACAAACAAAATCATTTTTACTATTGTGCAGACATAAAATCTTAAAGGGATCTTTAAATTAGAAAACCTTACATCGCTAACTGCGAGTAGGTGTTACCTCACCATAACCTCTAAGCAAGATTTTTTTTTTTTTTTTTTG
>NC_029780.3:6055577-6058679 GCF_000817695.3 Arachis duranensis | reverse complement strand
TTTATGTTATAAAATCTCCCATATAATATTTTTTTTTTTAATACTTGGTGCATTCGTCCAAATTTAAACCCAACCAGATGCAGCATATAAATTACCACTTGAGTTAAAGCCTCGCCTGCCTGTAAGCAAGAACTTAAAAATCAACTAACAAAGTAAAATGGTATAATTTGTCATAAATTTCATGCATCGGTCAAGAAAGTAGTGACTAAGAGTAAAAAAAAGAAGAATTTTTTTATCTAGTAAAACAAGAAAAAGAAATTAAAAGAGAGAATATTTTCTTAAAATACTTGGAATCATTTAATTGAACGTTATTTTATTTGTATATTANTATATTTTAAAACATGAATACTTTTTTTTTCTTTAGAACAAAATTAAAAGAGGATTTTGATTAAAAAATATATTCCTTTTTAGAACGATTAATATAAATGATTTTATATAGATATTCTCATGTTAATAAAAATATTATTTTAACTGCATATCAGTTTAAACACATTAAAAATATAGATATTTGATTTATTAATGAAAATCTAAACATCTTTATATTCAGTCACTTTAGTTTTACTGGTAATTTAACATAGCAAGACAAAATTTATATTAAGATAATAAAATTGCTAATGAATAAAAAAGGTAAAAGAAATACTTATTATGAAAAATCGAAAACAATCATGTTATATAAATATAAAAAAGTTGTTCATTAATTAGGTATGGCATAGAAATATTTATTTGGTGTTTCTGAAAATAGTTAGTTTTGTTTTATTAAAATATTTAATTTATTTTATATAACATATTTAATTATTCTATTATTATAGAAAATTTGATTTTTTTTAATTATGACTAATTATTTTGTTAAAAAGTATATAAAATATACATATAAATATAACAAATTCTTTTATAAAGGTTTTTCTATATAAATAGAAAATAACTATTATTTTTATTTTCTATTTGCATTGTTACGTTTGGTTTTGATAACAGAATAAAATAAAATATTAAAAATATAGTAAAAATTGAAAGACATAAATATATTAAAAAATAATACAATTTATCACCAATAGAAAAACGGCTTGACAGATACATGAGTGCTTCGAGCTTATACCCTAGTTAACGATGGAAAAGAACAAAGATTAAATAAAATAGATATAGAAGACTAGTTGAGTACATGTGTAACACAACTAAAATTTAAAGCAAATGGGGAAGCCGCTTTTGTTTTTATTAATATTTTTATATTCTTTCTATAAAAAAAACACAAAATTTAATATCCCATCACACAATATATATTTCTCTTATTAAATATAATTTTTGTGTCTTTATATTTTTATATATATTTTTTTGATAGATCACTATATTTTTATATTAGTATCTTGAGCATGTAAAGAAGAAAGGAAGCCTTCGTTTATTTATTTACGGAGATGCTTTCTGATTGCATTACGAGCCACCTAATGGGGACCATTGGCTACAATTTAGTCAAATTTGGCGGGCTCTCAGTTTTTTATTGATTCAGGGTACATAATGTGACGCGCTCTCATATTTTTTTTATCAATATAATGTGATGAAAATTCATGTATAGTAAATTTTATATAGTTGATAGTTTGAGAATTGTTAAAAGAAATTAATTATATCGTTAATTTTATATAAAGTTAATTGTATTTAAATTTTGACTGTATAATGTATATTATATATGTTATATTGTATTTTTTTTTTGGTCAAGTTTTTTGTTTATTGGATTTTTCTTTACAAGGTTTTTAATGAGGCAGTCCTTATTACAAAGGATATTGTACTCTTTTTCCTTCACTAAGATTTTTCCCACAGGGTTTTCCTTTAGTAAGGTTTTAATGAGGCAATAATCCTAAATGGACATCCAAGGGGGAGTATTGTGATAATAATGGGACGTGGATGCCCATTCCCATACAGAACTCACATTCTCAAAGAAGGAATAATAATTAATGAATGTTGAAATTGATTCTCCTCGTACATGTATAAATAGAGGCCTTTGCCTCCGAAAAAAGTAAGCAAGTAATAAAAAATCTATTCCCTCTTTATGTTGCAATCAAATACTCTTCTCCTTATATTTCTACTACAATTCTTTCTCTTCTTTTATTTTATAAGTATTTTAAATTCTATTTTCTATTACTCTTTACATATAATATTAATAGCAATATTAACCATCTTTATTATATTGAGATAAGAGCTAATTATATTAATAATAGAGTCTTCTATTTATACATCTTTATTTTATATTTAGTATATCTTTTATTTATTTTACAACACGTTATCAGCACGAGACTCTGATCAAATCTTTAGGAAGACTCAGGTAATATTTTCATTATGTCGAAGCTCTCTCATCTTGAATTCTTTCTCTTGATATATCTGGAAACAATTATTTATCATGGATATTAGATGCTGAAATCCATCTTGATTCAATGGATCTTGGAGATACCATTAAGGCTGAAAATTATGCATCCCAGAAGGATAAAGCCAAAGCCATGATTTTCCTTCGTCGTCATCTTGACGAAGGGTTGAAAAATGAATATCTTACATTAAAAGATCCTGCAGATCTTTGGAAAGACCTTGAAAAAAGGTACAATCATCAAAAAACGGTGATACTTCCTCAAGCTCGATATGAATGGACGCACTTGCGTCTACAAGATTTTAAATCTATAAATGAATATAATTCTGCAATGTTTTGAATTACCTCACGAATGAAATTGTGTGGGGAAAAGATAACCGATCATGATATGTTGGAGAAAACTTTCTCAACCTTCCATGCCTCGAATGTGCTCCTGCAGCAGCAGTATCGAGAAAAGGGGTTTAAAAAATATTCTGAGTTAATTTCTTGCCTTCTTGTTGCTGAACGCAATAATGAGTTACTCTTGAAAAATCATGAAGCGCGCCCAGCTGGCCCCGCCCCATTTCCTAAAGTAAATGCGGCAAATCATTACCCCAGAAGAGGTAAATGGCAAGCTTTTAATAACAAGAAAAATTATGGAAGGAAAAAGAATCATGTTCAAAAGAGAGGATCTCACCAGAAGTGGGATAAAGAAAGGAATATTGGGCAGAATAAATGAACAGAGAATAAGTGTTTCCGTTGTGGTGGAAAGGGCCATT
>NC_029780.3:6054638-6055484 GCF_000817695.3 Arachis duranensis | reverse complement strand
ACGACAAAGGAAAAGAAACAAATTTTGTTTCAAATGATGCTGAGAACTCCACCACTCATTATGATGTATCTGATTTCTTTGAGGATCCTGAAGGAAATATTGGTCATTTGATCAATGATGGAATAGTTTAATATGTGGGATTGTGAAGTATCTATGTAAATAAATAATGTAAAGAACTTATTGTTAAGTTTTATTTTCTATGTATTTAAGTTTCAAATGTGATGGACATAAATAATGAAATATTAATGTTTATAAATTTTGAAATCATTAAATGTCTCAAGTTTTAAAATAAAATTTCGGTATATGACATTATTTTTATGTATAGTGTTTCTTAGAAAAATAATTCCGATCAAGTATTCAATTTAACTGTGCATACTACTCATTTTATTATTATTTGTTTTTGAAGAGAATGGCAAGGATATGTAATGAAGATGTATGCCTTGCGGATAGTGCAAGTTCGCACACTATTCTCAAAAGTGATATATATTTTACACATCTTGTGCCAAAAGAGGAATATGTTAATACTATTATTGGCTCAGACAATGTGATTGAGGGCTCCGGAAGAGCTATAATTTTGTTTCCTGGAGGAACAAAATTTATAATAAATAATGCACTGTTATCTACCAAGTCTCGAAGAAGAAACTTGTTGAGCTTTAAAGATATTCGCCAAAATGGATATCATATTGAGACTATGAATGAGGGAAATCATGAGTATTTATGTATCACAACTCATGATTCAAATAAGAAAGTTATATTAGAAAAATTACCCTCACTTTCATCTGGGTTATATTATACCAAGATTAGTGCAATTGAATCACATGCCACTGTAAACCAGAAGTTTACTAG
>NC_029780.3:6046626-6054367 GCF_000817695.3 Arachis duranensis | reverse complement strand
CAATTCGTCTTGATAATGCTGGTGAATTTACTTCCCAAGCTTTTGATGCTTATTGTATGGCTAATGGAATAAGTATTGAACATCCAGTAGCTTATGTTCATACACAAAATGGGTTAGCAGAATCACTTATTAAACACCTCCAATTAATTGCTAGACCCTTACTTATGAGAACAAATCTCCCAACATCGGTTTGGAGGCATGCTATTTTACATGCCGCAGCACTTATTCGCTTGAGGCCAACAAGTTACCACCAATTCTCTCCTATGCAATTAGCTTTTGGTTAGCAGCCAAATATTTCCCATTTAAGAATATTTGGGTGTGCGATATATGTTTCCATTGCACCACCTAATCGCACCAAAATGGGACCCCAAAGAAAATTGGGAATATATGTTGGATATGATTCTCCCTCTATAGTGAGGTATCTTGAGATACAAACTGGAGATGTATTTAAAGCCCTGTTTGCGGATTGTCATTTTGATGAATCAAAATTTCCAACATTAGGGGGAGAGAATAAGCTTCCTGAAAAGGAACTTAACTGGAATGCATCATCGTTGATGCATTTAGATCCTCGATCAGGGCAATGTGAACTGAAAGTTCAAAAGATTATACATTTGCAAAGAGTAGCAAATGAATTGCCTGATGCATTTTCCGATACAAAGAGGATTACCAAATCTTATATACCAGCAGAAAATGCCCCAATTCGAATTGATGTCCCAGTAGGACGAATAGCCACTGAAGCAAATACACGCCAGAAGCGTGGCAGGCCTGTCGGTTCCAAAGATAAAAATCCTCGAAAGAGAAAAGAGGTAAATAATATTCCTGTTGAAAAAGACATAGTAGAGACACCTGCAGTTGTCCAAAATTCTGATATAATGTTAACGCCAGAAGACGTTTAGGTACCTGAAAATTGTGAAAATGACGAAATCTCGATAAATTATGTCTTTACAGGAGAAAAATGGGACCGAAATAAGACAATTGTCAATGAAATATTTGCATATAATGTGGCATCAAATATCATGCATGAAAGTAAGGATATTGAGTCAAGATCAGTTGAACAATGTCGACAAAGAAATGATTGGCCAAAATGGGAAGCAGCCATGAAGGCTGAATTAGACTCACTTGCAAAACGTGAAGTCTTCGGACCTGTAGTCCGTACACCAGAAGATATAAAACCTGTTGGATACCGATGGGTATTTGTGAGAAAACGAAATGAGAAAAATGAAGTTGTGCGCTATAAAGCCTGACTTGTGGCACAAGGTTTTTCACAAAGGCCCGGTATAGATTATAAAGAAACGTATTCCCCTGTAATGGATGCGATAACATTGCGTTATTTGGTCAGTTTAGCTGCATATCATAAACTGCATATGCATTTAATGGATGTGGTAACAGCCTATTTATACGGCTCATTAGATCGGGATATATATATATATATATATGAAAGTCCCTGAAGGACTAAAGATATCCAAACCGTCTAGTGAATATTTACAAGGGTTATACTCAGTCAAATTGCAAAGATCTTTATATGGTCTAAAGCAATCTGGACGAATGTGGTATAATCGTCTTACTGAGTATCTGGCCAAATCTTTATTCATCAAACAACATACACAGAAAAGATCTTGAAAAGATTTTATATGGATAAGTCACATCCATTAAGTACCCCAATGATAGTAAGATCTTTGGATGTGGAAAAGGATCAATTCTGTCCTAAAGAAGAAAATGAAGATATCCTTGGTCCTGAAGTACCATATCTTAGTGCCATTGGAGCGCTAATGTATCTTGCTAATAATACGCGACCCAATATATCATTTGCTGTGAATTTACTAGCAAGATATAGTTCCTCTCCAACCAGAAGACATTGGAGTGGAATCAAACAAATCTTTCGATATCTTCAAGGGACGGTTGATATGGGATTGTTTTATCCCTATGGATCCAAGTCACAATTAGTTGGCTATGCAGATGCTGGATACTTGTCTAATCCATGTAAAGGGAGATCTCAGACAGGATACCTGTTTACATATGGTGGAACAGCTATATCATGGAGATCCACGAAACAGACGATTGCTGCAACATCCTCTAATCATGCCGAAATACTGGCGATTCATGAAGCTAGTCGCGAGTGTTTTTGGCTGAGGAGTCTGATTCAATATATTTTGTCATCATGTGGACTGATTAATCATAAGATAGCCCCAACTGTCTTGTTTGAAGATAATACAGCGTGCATTGCTCAACTTAAAGGCGGATACATCAAAGGTGATAGAACTAAGCACATTTCTCCCAAATTCTTCTTCACCCATGATCTTCAAAATCAAGGGACGATTGATGTCCAACAGATCCGTTCAAGTGACAATCTGGCAGATTTATTCACAAAGTCACTCCCAAGATCCTCCTTTGAAAGATTGGTACATGAGATTGGGATGCGTCAATTTTGAGATATTAAATGATGTCGACAAGAGGGGGAGACTGTACTCTTTTTCCCTTGGTCAAGTTTTTTGTCCATTGGGTTTTTCTTGACAAGGTTTTTAACGAGGAAGTCCTCATCACAAAGGATATTGTACTCTTTTTCCTTCACTAAGGTTTTTTCCACAGGGTTTTCCTTTAGTAAGGTTTTAATGAGGCAATAATCCTAAATGGGCATCCAAGGGAGAGTATTGTGATAAGAATGGAACGTGGATGCCCATTCCCATACAGAACTCACATTCTCAAAGAAGGAATAATAATTAATGAATGTTGAAATTGATCCTCCTCATACATGTATAAATAGAGGCCTTTGCCTCCGAGAAAAGTAAGCAAGTAATAAAAAATCTATTCCCTCTTTATGTTGCAATCAAATACTCTTCTCCTTATATTTCTACTACAATTCTTTCTCTTCTTTTATTTTATAAGTATTTTAAATTCTATTTTCTATTACTCTCTACATATAATATTAATAGCAATATTAATCATCTTTATTATATTGAGATAGTAACAATAAACAAATGCAATTCTCTCTCTCTTTATTTTTAATACTTCTTTCTATCTTTGTATATCTATCTATACATACTAGAATTCAGGAGGAAACATCACTGACGTGGAATTTTTTTGGATTTTTGAGTTTTCTTTAAAATAAAAAATAGAAAGCACATGGTCTGAGTCAAAGAAAGTGGTTTCCTTTCACATCAGTCTCAGTTCCAATCTTGTGTTTCTCTTCTTCACTTCACAAACCACTCCAGCCAAGGGTTTCCGATCAAAGAATCAAGAACCCTCCAAATATTCCGAGAATGTCAACCCTAACAGTAATACCACTCCATTTTCCAAACCCTTATCCAATCCTTGTGGTTCTTCTTCTTCTCCTTCTCCTTCACCTGTTGTGAAGAAATCGTGTTCCAAGTCACAGAAGAAGCCACAATCCTCGGCAGCAAAGGAGGGTGTTGTGAATTCCGTTCAGAAGAACAAGATCAGGCAGAGGAAGTTCGTTGTTGCAAAGAAGAATAAGAACAAGAAGTTCGAAGGGAGTGGTGGTGATGGTGATCAGGGTTCAAACTCAACGCTGTCGTTTTGTAAGTGCAAAGAGAGCAACAAGAACAACAAGTGTCTTTGTGTGGCTTACCAGAATCTCAGGAAGTCACAGGAAGAGTTCTTCAAGAACAAGCAAGCACAAGAACAAGAGCAAGATCAAGAAGATGGAGCTGCTGAGATTGAGAGAGTGATCATTGAAGAAGAACAACGACAACAACAAGAAGCCATAGGAGAGGATTGTGGTGGATAGTTCCAATTGTATTAGGTACCCAAAAATGGCATCACACTCACCAACCCGTTTCTGTTTCTCTCTCATTGTTCTCTGTGCAGCCTTCATCTTGGGAGCTAACGGAGCCTCACCGTCCCACTCGCACAACGCTGCCCCAGCCCCCGCCGTGGATTGCTCCTCCCTGGTTCTAACCATGGCGGATTGCTTGTCCTTCGTCACCAATGGCAGCACCACCACCAAGCCGGAAGGTAACTGCTGCTCCGGGCTCAAATCGGTTCTGAAAACGGCGCCTCAGTGTCTGTGTGAAGCCTTCAAGAGCAGCGCTCAGTTCGGCGTCGTTCTCAATGTCACCAAGGCCCTCGCTCTCCCCGCTGCATGCAAAGTCTCCGCCCCTTCCGCTTCCAACTGTGGATGTCAGTCAAATTATAACTTCCTTCTTCCTGTTTTCGAATCTTCTCTCAGATAAAGTTTTCATTTTTATGTGACTTTTTTTTGTTTATTTTTTGCAGTGTCTGAAACACCTGCCGCCGCTCCTGGTATGTTTCTTTCTCACTTATAATCCATTTTTTATTTTAGATTCTTAGCAGCATTTTATGGAATATGGATTTGTGGGATTTAATTGAAATTTGATTCGATTTGTAAAATGAAAAGAAGTTTGGGAGGGATCACATGCTTAGACATATATAAGAGGAGCCATACCTGATTTTGTAGTTTTATTATTATTTTTTTTTTGTTGTTAATTTTTCACGGACTGTGGATAATGGAAAATTAAACGTGATTTTTTTTTCCTCTATAGTGTTTTCATTCTATATGCTCTACATGCGTTCTGATTTTTGGGTACCTAATACAATTGGAACTATCTACCAATTAAAAACAGAGAGACACTTTGGTATATCTACCAATTAAATGATATACAGATGTGTGTGCAAAATGATATATATGTATCTATGTTATACTACTTATTTAATAGTAGCATTTATCTGTTTGTGTTGATGTTTGTTATACTTTTTATTCAAACTGCAGTGTATCTAACAGGACTTCTAATGGAGGTAGAAGAAGCAGAAGAAATGTAAGTCTTCCGGATGCTTACCTTTTTTGAGAAAAAAAATGAAGATTTGATTCAAATGAGGGTTTTCTAAATTTGAATTGAATGGATTTGCTTTTTTCAGAGTTTGGAATCAACTAGCACCTTTGGGGGAAGCAGGTGGAAGAAGAAGCAGCAGCTGAGAGTCACCAGCCAAAAACCATTCAAGCTAAGAACTGAGGTAATGCCTATTCTGATGCAACAAATTGATTGATTGAATCAATTTTCCATTGATTTTTGAATTGGATAATAACATGGATACTGTAATTCAATGCAGGAAAGGGGAAAGGTGAAAGAGGAAGAATTTGTGAAGAAGATACATGAAATGATGACAGAGGAAGAGAAGCAAAGGATACTGGGCTTCCATGGACAACAGATGAACCTGAGGTGCCCATTTTGCTCTCAAAATCTTGTGTTCAGTTCACAACTCATACTTTTTCCATTTCAGTGACATGCTTGCATTTGCTGTATAGACTGTATTGAGTTACTCAACTATCTTCTGTGCTAATATTTCAGTGTTTGGTAAAGCCTCCTGTCAAAGAAATCACACAGCCGATTGACCTGCAGCTTCACAGTGATGTGCGGGCAATGGATCGTGCTGAGTTTGATCATCAGGTACCAACTCTTATTTTCATTTTGTTTAATTTTGCTTCATTAAGTGTAATATTGTGTCATGAGCAGCATCATTGTAAATTCTGGATCCATATTTCATAGATTTGTCGCTACTGCAAGCATCTTTCATTTTTAGAAAAATACAAATCGGTAGACAATAGAACATTGTTTGATAAATGTTGAACCATTCATGAATCATGTAGGTTGCAGAAAAATTGAGTTTGATAGAGCAGTACAAATTGGAGAAGGAGAGGCAACAAAAGGTACTATATTACTATATTCAGATAACTCCTGTGCTAATCTACCATTGACATCATCGCCATCCCCTACGGTGCTGCCGTTACCGACTTACCGGCGCCGCAATGGGCTTCTTCCTTTATTGTTCTGAGATCACTAATCGTTATGATCCCCACCCACAGTCCTAACCGTAGCTACTCGAATGCATCGTCTGAGAGCACAATGATGGCGACGACGCCGGTGGGATTCTGGGGACTCTGAACAAGTGACGCTCTTTGGAACCTCAAGAACCTGGTTGATACATTCTCCTCCTCCTCCGAGATCTCAACCGGCGCACCCTCATGTACGGATCTTTTCGAACCCTGCTTCTGAATTTTTTTTATCTTTTTTTAATTTAGGGTTTTCAGCTGCATTTTCTTTGGCCAGGCTTTGCGCTGTTTTATTTTATAAAAGTTAACTTATATCAAGGCTAATAATTGTCAGTTAGTCTTTGGTTTTAACAGCTGGAGTACTTGGAGGAGAGGAGGATTAAGGATCTTGTGAAGAAGCACTCGGATATGAATGCTGGGTTGGGTAGTTTTGCTGTGGCTATTCAATCTCCCAAGTTATGGGTCATGAACGTTGTGCCTACCATAGCTGAGAAAAGTACCCTGGGGGTCATATATGAGCGCGGCTTGATTGGCATTTATCATGATTGGTATCGCTTTCTAGCTTCTTTCTCGGGTTATATATATTGCATCTTTTCGTTTAATGTTGAAATATATGATATAGCTGTATGAATCTTATACTATTAGTTGGATTCCTTATTTATGTTTGTATTTTTGCAAATTCAGGTGTGAAGCCTTTTCAACATATCCAAGGACATATGATCTCATTCATGCCAATGGCCTCTTTAGTCTGTACAAGGATAAGTAAGTGTTTGTTTGGTCAAACCACTATTCAACATATTCAACGAAGGAAATAAAGAAATGAGGTTAGGAAGAAGAAGAGGTGAGGAAGACAGAAAACAAGCTATGGCTTCTGATTCTTCACCCATCAACAACGGTAGGTAGCTCTCTTCTTCTTCTTCTCTTTGGTCTTCTTTCCATTTTGTAATATTTTGTATTTTATTTTTTATTTAAACCTTTTTGGTTTCAGGTCCTTCATCTCCAACAATTCCCCTTCAAGCTCAACCGGCAACACCTTCTCCTCCCTTGGAGATGCTTCTCGCCGCAATCATCGTCGTTGAACTCTTCCATGCCGTCCGCCTTCGATACCCCGCCAGTGCATTGTTTCCGGTTTGCCGCAGCCACTGATGCTCCACCTACTCCAATGTGATTCAGAGGCTCCTGAAGGATTATTCTCCGGTAGAGAAATTATCGATTCCGACACAAAGTTTCATGAGTTTTGTGAGGAGTTCTATCGGTCTGTGAAGAACAGGGGAGTGGCAAATTCGGGGATTGATGAGGCTGAAAGTTGAAGACCAAGGTATGGTGGGTTAATTCTATCATTGATTTCCTTTTATGATCTTTTCCTTTTATTCAAAATCAATATCTCTGGAGCTTTATATTTCTATACAAAAAATTAACAGAAGATAGCTAACAATTTTTTCTGGGTTAACTGCATTTTCTTTTCTCTACCAATTGAATCTAATTTGCTGTGGTTATTGTGGCTTGTGTTTTGCTTTTACATAAATATTAGGAATTATGTTGGATTATTTATCAGAGGTATTACCATATTAATCATTCTTGCATGGCTTTATATCAAGAATTATGAGGAATCTATTAGTTTTCTTTCAAATGCCTTCTCTGACATTGATATCAATGTATCAATATCTATTATTAGATACTAGAGATTACAGATTAAATACAGTTGGATATAAGTTTTGTGTCTTGGAAGGCAATTTTCTTTTATTTAAGTGAAAGAGCTAAATCAGATCATGGGTTAAAGGTCATTTTATTTATTTAAATATGCTAATATATCACATTAATTGAGATAAGTATATATGAATAGTGTACTTTCCTCTTGAATGAGAATGAGAATATCATACCCAGTATCTCATCAGCTATGGCTAAGTGAATAGCCTTTTGAAATTTTTAGTGGTT